>NC_087395.1:2419090-3023863 GCF_031307605.1 Tribolium castaneum | reverse complement strand
TTTCGTTATCCTTGCATTTGTAATATAACTTGCACACATTTGTGCGACCTCCAAAAAAACAGTCTCTAGGGTTCAACGGAGTAAACGACTCTAAATTGTGTTCATTCACAAAACGATTTAAATCCGGATTATCTTTTATATCATTACGGAAAGTACACTCCCAAATAGTTCTTATATTGCATCCTAATTTACGAATTTTTTCTTCTTTCGCGAAGGTGTTTTCGCGTCTTAGAAAAAGTGCATTATGTTTATTGTTTAAATTAGATGTTTGGTTGAAAAAACATTTTTCACAACCATGCCACCAACACCCGTAAAATTCAAACACCGTATTAGTTTCTTGACAAAATCCGTCAACTAACAATGACCCATTCAACCGGACCTCTCGACCATTACCAGCATGACTTATATTAATATTTTCGGTTTGCATTAACCATGATAACCAAGTAATAGCTATTTTCGACTGATTGTCGCTACAACGGTAACCATTTTTAGGTATAATACCAATAGTTTCAGACTTGAGAAAATTTCGGCAAAATACCAAGTTGCAAGCTGAAGCAATAGTTAAAGATGCAGAAATGACATTTTAACCGAAAATATCTTTATATGGAACACTTTTACTTTTACGATTACAGTTCTTTACACGCTGAGCAGAGAACCGACTATGATTTTTACTTTGAATTCGTCTTCTTTTTATAACTCCTGACCCAACTAAATTATCTAGTTTATCTTGAGCTTTATGTTTCAAATTTTGAACTGATTCATTTACACGCGTTTTAAATGCCTCTTTTACAGGCACTTCGTTAACAACATCACCAAGAAAATTCGAACCAGTACGTAGTGTTTCTTTACCAATTGTTTTAATACCACTTTTCAGCAACGGTACAACTGTCCGAAATAAGCCCCTTAAAAAACTACCAAAACCGTGTCCTTTTTGATAAACAGAGCCTTTATAAATTGCTCCAACACCGCCCGAACCAGCTTGATTAACATAATAATTGTGATAATGACAGGAATGCATTATGCAATTTTTTAAAATGTAGTTTTACACACAAAGTTTCAAACTGAAATGGTACTTTTTTTTCACCTGTTGAACTTCTTATATCAATTTCGATGTTTTCAAATTCTCTTTTTAACACCGGCACGTAGTGTGGATGTGAAAATAATTGTGTATGATGTGTACCGTAAATGTAATATTTGCTGTCGATAACAACAATACGAATCACTTTAGCCATTATTTCACCCAACAGTTGAGGTTCGATTATATCACTGTACACAAAAAGTTGCGAAGGTAAACCCAATATAATGTTTGCGGGATGTGTTGAAGTTTTGTTCAGTACATTTGTATCTGGTTCAAAACCCAGTTGGAGACTTAACATCGGAGAAAATGATATGCTAGTCAGATATTTGCTACTACTTGTTACAGTTATTTTTTTTGAACCGTCATTTAATCTAAATTCAACATTATCTTGTACTAAAGGTCTTAACGAATTTAAAGCATCCAAAACAGCTTCGATTGTTTCGTAGTTACCAGCTTCAATTCTGGTCTTATATTTCGTGATAATTACATCGCTTTCAAACTTAATCTTTCGCATTTTAAAATCGTACATGAATTCTTTTGAAGACTTGTGTTTTCTACTGCGAATCTGTTCATCGATCCATGTAAAACAACGTGGATCTTTAAACATTATGTCAATGGCTTTTTCACCTTTTTGTATAATCGCCGACACGTTAAATTGAAAAGAGCAGTAAATGATATTTTCACCATTGTTGATAGTTAAGAATGAACATGGATACTGTATTTCCGAAAGTCCAACACACCATTCACCATCCAATTGAACAGTTTTTGGAAGCTGTGTGCAAAAACGCGTTGTCGTGTTTACTGGAAAGTAATTCATTGAACTATTTGATACTAATGTCAAATAAAAATCATTGTAATTATTCATATTGCACTTAGAGAACTGCACGGAATCCACGAGTTAAACTTTGAAGGGTAATTTTTCCACTGTACTAGAAATTCACATTTCCCTCTTTTATATCGCTTTTTCAACACTTTTTCAATATGGAATCTACTTTCGGGGTTGTACGTTACACGCTGTAATTCCGGGTGGTAGAAGACGCCCTCTATTGCTTCACCCATCAAGTCGGAAGTTTTGTACACAACGGGCTGTCTCATTATAACATCAGTTATTTTGAATATTTCACCACTCCAATTACTCATGTAACCTTTTTCAAATACATCTTTGTACTTAGTGATTCTGACGTGATCTCCAACTTTGTACACATTTTCGGGTACAATTCTTTTAATTTCCTTCTTTCTTGCACTCATGATATTATTGTATACTTGTAAAACGTTATCAGGATTTACTTCATTAGGAGCCATTTTAATAGTACGATGGTAAGAATTATTGTAAGAGTGTATAAAATCAGGTAACACGTCTATATAATGCATACTATTTGCGTGTGTGAAATATTTATACATTTTCGTTTTTAATGTTTTATTAAACCTTTCTACCACAGCAGCTTTTACATCAGGATTATTTGTTACATAATAATTTATATCATTTTGTTTAAACAATTTTTGGACATTTTTCGCTAAAAATGCTTTTCCCTTATCAGTTTGAAGATTAACCGGAACACGCTCATCAAATATTTCTTCAAAAGCTGCAGCCACTTCCTTACCAGTCTTTGTGTATAAGGGTTTGACCCATGCAAACTTGGAAAAAACATCAATGACAGTTAAAAGGTAATTTACACCTCGATTATGTTTTGCGATGTTTCTCATATCTACTAAATCAGCTTGAAATAGATCGCCTATGTTTGTTACGTGATAACTATTTCTAGGAAATCGACGACGAACTTGCTTATGTAATGTATAAGATTCCACACCTTCTAACCATTTAATAATTTCTTTCTTGGGTATATTTGTAAACTTAACTAATTTATCAGCACTCGAAAAACTAAGAGGGTCACGAGGTATAAAATATCTTTCCTTTATTTCATTCAGTTTCGTCTAGTTGCTTTTGTACGGCGACCATGGAACTCTCAAGCGTCTTGGTTTTCTTGATAATGTTCGCAATGATTTCTTCGTTATTTGATTTTCCTCTTCTTCTTCTTCTTCTTCTTCTTCTTCTTTTTCTGTTATGAACTTTGACAACGACGACTGTTTTACTTTTACTTTCTCTTTTAACTCTTTCCTTTCAGAACTTTGCTCATTTATATATTTCAAACGTTTTGGATTAACTATAAGTGTACGTGGAACGTTTATTTTATACAAAATTTCTGCAAATTTTTTCCATCCGACAGGTTCGGTACTCAGCTTACTACTACCACCACCACTTTTCATAACATCAGTGATTAGATCAAATACATTGGAACCAGGAATTATGTCTCCATCGAAAATAACGTTACCGGTTTCATTCCTTGCAACACCCTTGTGAGTTATAATGTTTAGTAAAGTATTCGCTTTAACTTGTAATGTTCTTGGTAAGGAACCCAAAATGTTTAGACTAATTCGTTCAGATTGTTTTATTTGATCGTTTCTCTTTTTAGGATAAATTATCGGCAGAGAAACGGGTTCCCGCGAACGGCTTGTAATTTTTAAATATTTTTGAAGCACTTGATTATACAAAGTCCATTTTTCATTATCATCAATGTTTTTCATATCTATGATTCTTTTCATTTCATGATCTAATTCATTTAAGGTGTTTGGTTGAGTGTCTTTGCGGTTATGTAAACGTTCCAGCTCTGATGGATCAATCATTATCATTTTTCTTGCATGTTCCATTACGATTATTATTTATTAAATAAATGACCCAACACTCCCGAAATTATTGGAGCCAACAACAGTGGTAAAAAAGCGCCTCCTTTTTGTACAATTAGTTTCTTCTTCAGCTGAACAGATAATTTACGATTGACTAAATCTCTCAGTATTTTTTTATGTTTCTTTAATTTACTCTTTTGAGAACTGTTTAAAGGAACTTTCCCTAGTAATGTGTTGTGGGCACACTCACATATACAATGTACCAAGTTTTTATCAGCAGAATTAAGAATTGATTTACGATATACTGGTGTTGTTTTATGCAAAAATTTTAGTAACTCGGCATTTCTTTCTAACTTCCGCGACATCTCATATACTACTGACGAATAAGTTACTTGCTTTTATATTTATAATTTTTCTTAGGGGTGTACACATAACAAGGTTCTTCATCTGGTAGAATATTTGTACGAATACGGAAATCGTCTGGAGTATTTTGTTTTAAATCAATCAACAAATAACCGTGAGGTCTCATGGTGGCATCCTTGTAAGATTCTTGCACAAACTTTATATTTTCCGGAAAAATCTGCCTAGCCAAAAAATTAATGTGAGCTTTATCACGAGGATTTTTAAAATAAACGATATAATTTGCATTCAACGAAATATCTCTCTGACCTTTCCCTTGGTAAAACAAATTTTGCGTAATGTAGAAAACACTGAGGTTTCGGTGGTGACTACTTTTTGTAAAAATATCCACAACACTACCATTAGCCTCTCTCATCAGATCATCCAAAATTATCAATGTCGCTTTTACACCATCAAACTTATTTATATCAGGAACGCCTTGACGAAATTCAATTCTTTGTAGATTATTATTGATGTCATTATTTTGATACAACGGCTGCCATTCGTCATAAAACCAAAGCACTCGCTCAAACTCCGTATCACAGATCAAACTCAAATGTTTTATAAATCGTATTATAAAGTGCGTTTTTCCACATGCAGTTGGACCAGCAACAATAGCTGTAAATGGCGATTTGAATCGTAAGTCCATCCTTCTCGTGATCGGAGTTCATGATACATGGCATATTACACATTCTAATTTTACTACATTACTAATATCGACTACAAATACTCTGTGAGAACCACACTCACCAAATTACGGCTTTGTTCCGCTGAAAGATGCAAAGCAATGTAAAGTCAATACTTGTTTACTATATTTTATATAGTTACACACATACTAATGTGATTCACAAAAACAAACATAACATCATTGATTCATAGATTTTATAAATGAAATTATAAATCTTTATCAATAAATTTATTTCCAATATAAAACAATAACAGATTTTTTTATTTTTATTACATTCGGCCATTCTGAAATTTGGCTCGTCCCGAGACATCTTCTACCTCTGTATCAGAATCGTCAGAAACTCCTCCTGGTTTACACCATAGTCTTATTTTATCCGCTGCGTATACTCGTTCATAAACTGTTTTTCTTCTCGTTCTATGTGAATTAGGCATATCTGTAATAACATACCTATCATTTGGTAACACTTTTTTAATAATCATGGGTTGACTATATGGAGTAGTTAATTTCCGACAATAACCAGCTGATACTTCCATTTTGCGAATTACCACAACATCTCCAACCTTGTACTGCCTTGGTAACTTCCTTTTTTTTATCAATCATCGTTTTTTGTTGTTCTTGCATTTTGATTGCCGTTTCGCAAGCTTCTAAACGTGATTTTACCACATCATCAACTAGTGTTGGAATTTTCTGGACTTCATCTCGTAAATATGAATCACTGCCATAACGTGGTTTATATCCAAGCATTAGTTCACTGGGAGATTTTCCAGTAGAAACATTCTTTACATTGTTGATATAAAATTGTGCCTTTGCAACATTTTCATCCCACCGATTTTCTTCCAAAGTTTCGATCATCAACACTGTTAAAATACTTCGATTTAATCGTTCTATTTGACCATTTGCTCTGGGTGTAGCCACTGCGATTTTAACATGTCTAATTTGATGTTGGCTGCAATGTTCTCTAAATCTGGCTGCGTTTAAACAACTTCCTTGATCAGTAATGATCACTTTTGGTCGTCCACATGTCACATATAAGGTATTCAGAAAAGTAAGTACAAAAATTGTTTTCGTTGATTTTACAGGAGTCAAGAAAAGGAACTTTGTACATGCGTCGATCATTGCAATAATGTGAGCATTCCCCTTTTTAGTTTTCGGGAATGGTCCCAAATGATCCAAATGTATCATCTCAAAAGGTTTAGTTGGTCTAGTAATAGGATGAAGAAAACCTTCCTGTTTTCCTGCTGGCTTTTTCTTCATAATGCATGGAATACAACACGAAATGTAGTTTGATACGTAGTCACGCATTCTTGGAAACCAATAACAATCGGAAAGTCTATCTAATGTTTTCTCCACTGCGAAATGTCCTAGTTCATCATGAGCAGCTCGTACAATTTGTTGTCTCATTCCCTTAGGTATTACCCACTGCAAACCCTTAGTTGTTTTCCGGTAAACTCGACCTTCTTGAAGTGTATAATCTTTGTGAACTTTGTTTTCGAACTCCGTTGACGGTGATTTTGACAAGATATCATTTATTTCTTTAATTTTTGGATCCATTAACTGTCCTGCGAGAACCCAATCTGCCTTTTCTATTGCTAATACTTCTTTTATTTTCGTGTTTTCACCTGGATTGCGACTCAAAGCGTCAACATGTTTCATTTGAGTACCTGGTCTGTAATTTACTGTAAATCGAAATTCTAATAACTGCAACCACCATCTTGCTACTCGAGGAATTAATTGAGATTTGCTCGATGCTGCCTTCAACGCATTACAATCAGTGATAACTTTAAATTCAATATCGAGCAAATAAACTCGAAATTTTTTTACACTTTCTACAACAGCTAACATTTCCAACTCATAGGAATGATAATTCTTTTCATGTTCATTAGTTTGACGACTGTAGTATGCCACTGGATGCAATCTTCCATCAGCTTGGTACTGTAGTAACATTCCTGCAATCCCTAAAGAACTTGCATCGGTGTGTAATTCTGTTTGAGCAGTAGGATCATAAATAGCCAATATTGGCCTGGATGTCAAGATTTGCTTAAGTCTTGTAAATGCAATTTTTTGTTCAGTTTCCCAGATCCAAGAAACATTTTTCCTTGTTAAATTTGTTAAAGGTCTTGCAATTCTTGCGTAATCCTTCACAAAATGTCTGAAATAACCCGTCAATCCAATAAATTGTCTAACTTGTAAGACACTTTTTGGAGTATCAAAATTAATTACAGCTTGTATTTTGTCATTTCCAGGGCGAATTGTTTCACTGCTAATTTCAAATCCAAGATAAGTCACAGTTTGTTTTAAGAATGCACACTTTTGAAAATTAAGAGTCAAACCTTCTTCTCTAACTATCTTCAAAAATTTTTTTAAAACAATTAAAGCTTGTTCTTCGTTTCCGTCCACGTGGCGGGGACATCGTATTAATTCACTGTTAACAAAATAACTATTTGTAACACACTTTAAACTAACTTTTACGGGACACCCACAATAATTTTAACAATCACTCAAATAATTTTAATGACACTGTCAATTTAATTTTCACATTTCAAATTCACTTTAAAATTATTAAAGGAGAATAATATCAGAAATCTCTACTAAAACGAACTTCAATACTTTATCTGGTGTCTGGTGTTGGTCTATCCCACTTCTGATAATTTGTAATATAGATATTTTTATTGGGACGTTAATTACATTGTCAATAATAATTCAAATCACAAGTCAGGAAGTTCTTTCGTCAGGCCGTTCCAGCGGATAGACCAACCAGCTCAGACTTCATTCTGTAATGAAGTAAAAAGGGTTGTTGAGTATTTATGTCAACAACTACAAGACTTAACATTAAAGGTAAATTAACATTAACTTATGAATAACTCTTAAGAACCATCTATAGCCAGATCTCTCTCACTGAACTGGACAAATCGTGCAATGGTCAGCCCGCTAAACCCCACTTGTTTAGCCTCCACGCTGACCTGATCTTGCAGCTCCTTCAATACTCAATCGTGTACTAGGGTGGAGTCCACCATCCCTTGATTAGTATTGGATAACCTCCACCAGATTGTGCAATAGGTCAACTTTACAGTCTCCCTAATCCTGGTCTTCGGATGGCAGTCACTACCCTGACTCCATCCGGGACACACCTCATAACATTACAACCAGATCGTGCAATAGATTGGAATCC
Source organism: Tribolium castaneum (assembly GCF_031307605.1). Lineage (NCBI taxonomy): Eukaryota > Metazoa > Arthropoda > Insecta > Coleoptera > Tenebrionidae > Tribolium > Tribolium castaneum. The sequence continues at coordinate 3,015,847 of NC_087395.1, read as the reverse complement.
ACCAATCTGACCCTGGCCTAATGATAACTTAACTCTACCAGATTGGCCAATAGGGGTTGGACGTAACCATCCCTAATCCTGGTTTATGACATCTCGTGATCGGAGTTCATGATACATGGCATATCACACATTCGAATTTTACTACATTACTAATATCGACTACTAATACTCTGTGAGAACCACACTCACCAAATTACGGCTTTGTTCCGCTGAAAGATGCAAAGCAATGTAAAGTCAATACTTGTTTACTATATTTTATATAGTTACACACATACTAATGTGATTCACAAAAACAAACATAACATCATTGATTCATAGATTTTATAAATGAAATTATAAATCTTTATCAATAAATTTATTTCCAATATAAAACAATAACAGATTTTTTTATTTTTATTACATTCGGCCATTCTGAAATTTGGCTCGTCCCGAGACATCTTCTACCTCTGTATCAGAATCGTCAGAAACTCCTCCTGGTTTACACCATAGTCTTATTTTATCCGCTGCGTATACTCGTTCATAAACTGTTTTTCTTCTCGTTCTATGTGAATTAGGCATATCTGTAATAACATACCGATCATTTGGTAACACTTTTTTAATAATCATGGGTTGACTATATGGAGTAGTTAATTTCCGACAATAACCAGCTGATACTTCCATTTTGCGAATTACCACAACATCTCCAACCTTGTACTGCCTTGGTAACTTCCTTTTTTTTATCAATCATCGTTTTTTGTTGTTCTTGCATTTTGATTACCGCTTCGCAAGCTTCTAAACGTGATTTTACCACATCATCAACTAGTGTTGGAATTTTCTGGACTTCATCTCGTAAATATGAATCACTGCCATAACGTGGTTTATATCCAAGCATTAGTTCACTGGGAGATTTTCCAGTAGAAGCATTCTTTCACAATACAATAACATCTCGTGATCGGAGTTCATGATACATGGCATATCACACATTCGAATTTTACTACATTACTAATATCGACTACTAATACTCTGTGAGAACCACACTCACCAAATTACGGCTTTGTTCCGCTGAAAGATGCAAAGCAATGTAAAGTCAATACTTGTTTACTATATTTTATATAGTTGCACACATACTAATGTGATTCACAAAAACAAACATAACATCATTGATTCATAGATTTTATAAATGAAATTATAAATCTTTATCAATAAATTTATTTCCAATAGAAAACAATAACAACAGATTTTTTTTTTATTACAGTTGTGTCGATGATGAAAAAAATGTGTAAAGTTCTTGTACACAACTGAAAAAATCGACTGTTTCAATATTTATATTAGCTGCATCATTTACAACCAAATTTAAACTGTGTGCAGCGCATGGCACAAAAACGGCCTAGGATTTTTATCTGAAATTTTTCTTTGTAACCTTTTGTGCTTTCCTCTCATGGTGGCTCCATTGTCATAGCTCTGGCCACGAATGTTTTTTAAGTCTAATTTAAAAGTTCTAGATGATTTCGAATAACTGTAAACAAGTTTTCTGCTGTTGAACTAAATATTTGTGAAAATTCTAAAAAGTGCTCAAGAATTTCAACAGTTTCTGCTGCATTACCCAAATTCACTGCCTTTTGATGACGTTTTGTTTTATTTACCCTGTGAATTTTTATATTCTTTTAAACTCTGTTTATCGAACTGATACTGATACTGATACTTTGCGAACAATTTAGCTAACTCGTCGTCGTTGTATCCATCTATAAATAAAATCTTCGTTAACAAATTAATCAAAAACCATTAATTAGTCGTCTTTCCGTTTTGTCGTGATGTGGACGGTTGGGGGTTTTGTTAGTCTGGTAGTTTCTTGGCACCTCCGCCTCTTTGCACCATAATTGTTAGAAAAAAATTCAATCAAATATCTAATTTTTTTCCAAAGTTAACAATAACTTACATATTGTAGTTGACCTAATAGCTTCAGGCTGAGGGTTTTGCGAACTGACTTGGTTTTGCGGTTTTACTAAGAATATATTTATTCGTAATAACATTGAAGTTGAGTTGAAAAACAAAGTCTTATCTCTCTTACTAACGCGCATCATCATCCTCGTCGCTCAACTCAATCACAGACCGAGACCTTTTCGATGCCGCAAGCTTTCTTATAGTTATATAAGTTATATATAGTTACTGAATTTATAATTATACGCCAGTCATGCAATATTGATAATGAATAATGGAAAAAAGTACTTACCAAATACAGAAGCTCCCTCGCTATTTGTCGATACAGCATTTCTAATTGTAGTATCAATACCAGACCACCAAAAATAATTTTTTTGTCCACCACATCTTTAACCGTTTCCACAAATGGCATCGCCGGAACATGCTTTGCCTATACCGTAAGGGTATCGATGAAAATCTTGAAACTATCCATATTGTTGTTTGAAAAAACGCACAAACAAATAAAGTAACACAGTCATCCTTTTTATGCACTACTTCTTGTGAAAAGAAAAAAAAAACATCTAATAATCGTCACTTTTATCATTATCATATTTTGTGGATTTTTCTTACTCGCTAGATTATGGAAACTTCACCACTGTGATCTTATTTTGTATAAACCTTCTAATTTTTCCATTTATTTCTCATTTGGTGAATCAAATTTCTGTGTATTCCTTTTTATTTTAAATGTTTACGGACGTTTTTAAGAATTGGGGGTCACTCCAGGGGTTAATGAGAAGCCCTATAATTTATGTCCGTATCTTAATCAATTTTTAGTTCATTTTAATAAACTATTTTTTAAACTAAATCCGATGAGACTTAGCAGTGGGAAGGGGTGCCTATTTAAGAAGTAATTACGTAACACACATCTACACAATCATTCCGCATCGTCGATGCCGCTTTCCGGCTCCGGGAGCACAATTTTTTATACAAGGGAATTGTACGGTTTTACCGCTCTAACTTACCAAATATTTTGTAAAAACAATTTAATGAAATTTAATGAAACATTAATATCCGTTGTTTTCCAATGCACTCGACCATTCGTCTTCGCATGCTGTTCACTAAATTTTGGTGTATATTCAAATGTCTAAAATGCCCCCAAACGTTTCTGACATGATTTGATAACATGTCGACATTCCTTATTGTCGCTTGTTTCTGTGCGATGTTCCCCCATTTCCGCACCATGCTTCTTCATAAATTTTTAATTGGATTTAATTAATTTTTAAATACTTATACCGGGTTCGTCAAGTTTTACACTCAGGCACTTTACACCTCTTAGAAGAGAGAAAAAAATATATGAAATAAATATATTCCACTGCACTGATTTCCAATCTCGCTAGGAAAAAAAAATTTTTGTATTGATTCATTTGTCCAATAGAAAAGAAAAAAATCATTTGACCAAAAAATTACATTAGCTGTTTTTTACATCAATGGATCGGAAATACGAAATAAAATTATTCTGCAAAAATTTGACTTGAAAAAAATCGTTAGAATTGGATTAAAAGCCATTTTGATATTATTCATCGGAAATTTCAGTCTAATTTATGAGGGACAAGATTGAGTAGTAATAAATCTCCGCCACAAAAGGACCCACTACCTACCCCAATAACAGTAATGACTGCAGAAATTTTACAACTAGCGTGTTAAAAATTGTTTTATTTAAAAATTACATCAAATGTTCAAATTGATGACCATTTTGGTCTAAACATAAACAAATTCTTCGTTTAAAATTTGCATGAACCCTTGCGGCAAGATTTAACTCATTCATTTCGATGAAGGCGTTTCGAATGCGTTCCCTCATGTCCTCAATGGTCGTGGGTGTTTCCCGATACACCATTTCCTTCACGGTCCCCCACAGGAAAAAATCTGGCGCCGTTAGATTCGGAGATCGAGCTGGCCAATTGACATTTGACGGTTAGATGACCCTCGAAGAAATGTGGGCCTACCACATTATTATCAATTATGCCACCCCAGACCTTTAGCGACCAATAATTTTGTGTCGCTACGTGGCGCATCCAGTGTGGGTTTTCCACTGCTCAATAATGCAGATTATGTTTGTTTACTTGCCCATTCTTTTTGAATGTGCATTTATCCGTAAACAAAACATTTTAAAAAAAAATTTCATTGGCGCGAATCTGCTCTTCCGCCCAATTACAAAAAGTAATGCGATTTTGTGTGGTTGTTGTCCACCATGGACAATAGCCTGGTTGACCTCGTGAGTCACGGGTGCATTTTCGTATTTCTTTTTTTTATGTTGAAAACTTCCTGTTTCCAATAATTGCTCACACAAGGCAGGAAAAGTTGTTCTGTGTGGATGTGAACGGTCTGGAAATTTTTCCGCATACACCCGTGCAGCTTGAGATGCATTTCTCAAACATTCGCCGAAAATTAAAACCATGTCAAGCTTTTCCAAAAACGAATATTGAAACGGCATTTTCAATAACTAAAAATGAATCATTTTTAATTGCCCAATAATAATAAAAATTGTGTTACATACCTTTAGAAAGCGTTAATCAACACGCACTCACTTTTAAAACACTAAAATAAACAAACACAAAACTAACTAAATAAAATCACTAAAATTAAAAAAACTCTAAAAATCAATGTCACGCAAAGGATCGATAGGTAATCGCTATTCGAAATTGTGAAACGTCTGATGTTTCTGTTCCGTAAAGGGAAGATAATTTACCTGAATTAGAAAGTTTGTTCCAACCCTAAATGTGACGTTTACCCTATTTCTGCGAAAAGATTAACATTCCATTTACAGTAAACTGATAAAATAAATGGTAATCCGGGCCTGAAAAATTCTTACTAGCTGCCTCAACCTTCAGACCCAGCAATGATTGCGTGCCAATTTTACGACAAATGTAATAAATTTTTGAAAACCACCACCCTGATGGAGACCTTTTGTGGAAGTGATTTACAATTCTACCAAAATTCATGGGAAAAAAGCTGCCCCAATATCAAAATAGAAATTAAAAATCAACGACACATTTTCTCAAAAATTTAATTAGGCACTTCGATGCACTACCTCAAAATACACCTATGGACCAAAGATCGTTAACATTAGACTATAGTTAACTAAGCGAAAGTGGAAAAACACACCATACAAGTAATCATTTTAAAAATTGGTCAAATCGTTCTTCTATACAATAAAATCACATACGATTTTTTTTAGAATTTTAGATAAATTACAAAGACGTGAAAAGTGCCTGAGTGTAAAACTTGACGAACCCGATATAATTCTACGCGCACACCGGCCGTTGTGTAGCATCCAAGAGCTACATTTACCGTTTTTATGGGTGCTATATCCTCCTCTACACGTTCCCATGTTGCCAGAATAACATCTTCGTTAATGACTAATAAATATACTATATACAATAATTGTATATAGTATATACAACTATTGTGAATGATTCTCATGAGGATCAATCATTATGTCAGTTTGTTTTAAGGTTTTTCTTTTGTCCAAACTTTCCCCAAAAGCTGTTTAACATTATTTTCGCTCAAAATTTTAGACCGAAATTTTTTGAGACTCTAGTTGGATCGAGTTTTATACCTTCCCGTTCCTCGTATTACGAATATATACATTTTTGTCTTTATCGGTAGTTACCAAAGGTGACCAACCTTTAATTTTACGGATGCATTAATGTATTCAGAAAAGAGCATAGAATATGCGGTACATTAGTGGGGGTACATTAGTGCTAATGAGGTTATTATACTTAATTGCTTTTTAATGACCGCTGGAACTCTCCCTTAATTGATTGATTGATGAATTAATTAATTAGGAATGGTGTTTTAAGGATAAAATGAAACAACAAAAATAATAATATAAAATTTATTAATAAAATATAAATTCTATGTTAATTATATATAAAATTACTCTTCAATTCCCCTTACAGCTGCGGACATCCGATCGTCGTCTGACTCGCGGAGGGTGTTCTTCGGATGAAAAAGAAAACAATCCAAATAGCTTGCAAATAATATTTAATAAATAACAGTCAAATTTTACAAACATACATACACACATTTACAATCAAGACTAAGGCTAATACATAAAAAGTTATCTATATCCACATGGAAGCGTATCGAACATTTTTCGATAAGTCGTCGTTTAGTATAGTTAATGCTTAGACCTTATACTAAGCACTAAAGAAAATTAACTAAACAAAATTTAACTTACCGATCAGCTTACTTGTTCAGCAATTCTCTGGTGTACAATCCTGCCGCGGCCATGCCAACAATTTTTCCCCGCATATCAAGAGAGGATTCACGTTGTTGTAAACGTCTTGGCATTTTTAATATGAAGTAAAGATCGTTCGCGCAAAATAGCCTGCCAGATACGCATGCAAATTGCGCTGTAAAACCTGAGAATCGTTTTTTTTTTTTTTTGGAGAGGTGAAATGCTTTTACGCATACCAGACTAGGTCTGGTTATGTGGGACTCGGTCGGTAAATGTGCAAGCCGACAATACCCACTAAAACCCCTCGCGTCACCTTAGGGATCGGAACCATTGGTCCTTCATCCCTGAACGCACGCTGGGCAGCCATGCCCGTTTGCATGGCGCCAGAAGAAAAGAAGAGGGCGCTCCGGGGATTCCCCCGAAGTGATCCATTTGATGGAATCTGAAAAGAGCTGCGACAGATAAATGTGGCAATGACATTTGATGCTTACCAGATTCGGAAGATCTGAGTGAGAAGGCATTTTTCGATCACAAGAGAGCCATCCTTGGCCTCTTGCATCTGGACGGACCGTTTTCGTCGTAGTCAACGGCCTCTCGCACCAGGGGGTTCGGGTGGGCTTCCGCCTTCGAAAAGGCTCGCTCGGCGGTCTCACGGAAGAATTCCTCCATCGTCGGCATCTTCGCCTCTCGGTGCAATTGATTGTTGCGAACAAACCACGGGGCGTTGAATGCTTGACGGAGAAATTTGTTTTGGAAAGTTTGTAACTTATGCATCCGAGTCTTACAGGACGCGAACGCCCAAGCCACAGAAGCATAAGTCATGGTAGGTCGGATCACTGATTTGTACAACAAGAGCTTGTTGTCAATTGACAACGCGCTCCGCCGACATACGAGAGATCTCAGCATTCCCGTGGCCATCTTGCCCTTCGCGAGTGCGTAGTCAAGATGTGGGCCGAAAGAGAGTTTTTTGTCCAGAATGACCCCGAGATATTTGACCTGGTCAGACCAGGGAATATCCGCGTTGAACATTCGAACAAACCCATCAGGGCTGACTCTACGTCGTGCCAACAAAAGCGCTCGGCTTTTGTCGGGGTTGACGTTTATGAGCCACCTGCGACACCAGATTTCGATGCGTTCCATAGACTCCTGCAAGTAGCGGGTAGCCATGTAGGATTGCTTCGATCTGGTGAGAATCGCTGTGTCATCTGCGTATATTGCCAGTGTCGTACGGTCAGTTTTTGGGATGTCGTGGGTGAAAATGGAGTAAAGAAGGGGTGAAAGAACGGAGCCCTGAGGGACTCCGGCTTCCAGGTCCTGGGGATCTGAAACAGAGTTATTGATTCTCACCTGGAAACGGCGTCCAACGAGAAACGATCTGATCATTTGAACCATTGCGAGCGGAATGCCAGTCTGATGGAGCTTATGAATAAGTCCATCATCCCAAACCGCATCGAATGCTTTAGCCACGTCGAGAAACACTGCACCAGTAACTTGCTTGCGCTCGATACTGATGAAAGCGTGCTCTACGACTCGTAGTAGCTGATCAGTTGTTGAATGATTCGACCGAAAGCCGAATTGTTCATCGGGGACAATGTGCCGCTCCTGGGTGAGCTGGAGGAGGCGGGTGCGGATGAGACGTTCTGCGACCTTTCCCACGGCCGACAGCAAGCTGATTGGCCTGTGGTTCTGGGGAAACTTTGGGTCCTTCCCCGGTTTCGGGATGAAAATGACCGTTGCCATTTTCCAACGCTGTGGAAAATATCTGAAACTGAACATTGCATTTAAAATACCTGTCAGTTCGACGATGACTTTCAGCGGGAGGTTCTTGAGAGCCCTGTTGCTGATTTCGTCTGGTCCGGATGCCTTCCGTTTCTTCAGTTTCCGAATCACTCCGGAAACTTCTTCGGGGGTTGTCGGGGTCAGGGGTTCATCTGGGTCCTCGGTGGCGATGGATTCCACGTGATCCTCGATCTCTTCGACGTGGTCCAGGTCCGCATTCGTGAGGTTGAGTGAGCATTGTCTGCTCATGCTCAACGCGAACGCTTCTGCTTTCTCCTCGTCGGTAAAGACGATCCCGTTCTCACTGTGGATTGGTGGAAGCGGTTTTCGGTCGGATCTCAGCACCCTCGACATTCTCCAGACGGAGTTGTCCTCGGTGGTGAGAGATTGTAGCTTGGCTTCCCATCTCTCGTTTCTGAAATCAGAAAGTGCTTTTCTCACCTCCCATCTCAGCCGGTTGGCTTCTGCACGGTCCACCGGAAAACCGGTACGTTGTGCAATCCGTCTGGCTCGCCTTTTTGCCCTGATGAGGTCCCTGATTTCCCACGAAATCTCCAGTCTTGGGGCCGGAGTTCTCCGTTCCCTGGTGGCGGAGGCGATGGCGTCCCGGATCTTCGTCTCGAAGGATTGGACCGCCTCGTCGATTTCTTCTGTGGATCTGATCGGTGGGATTGTTCCGAAGTTGTTCACCAGGTGCTTGGTGAACTTCCCCCAATCCACTGAGGTATAACGACATTCAATCGGATCGTTTGCCTCGTTCCCGATTTGCATCAGGACGGGGTTATGATCCGAAGAGAGGTCGTTTATTGCCGTCAGCCGAACCTGGTGCACGACGTTTTTGACGATTGCTACGTCAAGGATGTCAGCAGCACCGTCCGAGTTTCGGTAGAACGTGGGTTCTACCGGAGCCATGACGGAGATGTCCAGGTGTTGATCCGTGAAGCCGTTGAGGATGTTTCCGTTCCTGTTCGAACGGCGGCTATCCCAGTTGATGTGCTTGGCGTTGAAATCACCAGCAGCGATCGTTGGTGTGTTGCCGTCGAAAAGTGTCCGCAGGTCCTCTTCGAGAATTGGAATTTGTGGTCGGTTGTAGCATGCAAACAGGCGCAGGGGCCCATTTGCAGTGGCTACGTTGATGCCCACGGCTTCCATGTTGCGAAGATCGGGTGTTGCTAGAACAGAATGTTTAACTCTGTTACTTACAAAAATTGCCGTTCCTCCTCCTGGGCCGATCCCTCTGTCCGCCCTGTGGAGAGTGAAACCCCGAATTTTTGGGTCCGTCGTTTGAGGTTGCAACTTTGTTTCGCACACAAGTACGATGTCAAGTTGCAGCCTGTCGACGAATTCTTCGAGTTCGTCCCGGGCCGCTCGAAGACCATTGGCGTTCCAGAACGCCACCTGAAAAGAATTTTGGATCAGTTGATTTGCACCCATCAACGATTCAAAAGAAGAGCGACGAAGGCTGAGAGTTTTTCGGCCAACTCTTCCGGGCTCTTTGCCATTGCCACGGCCGTGGCAATCTGGTTCCTCTGCAAACCAAAGGTCACCGTTTGACGCTGTTGAGCGGTCTTTTTGGCGCCTCCTTTGCCTTTGGTGGCGGTGGGGTTTGCCTTGGGAGCGACGACCTTGGGGGCGGCTGTTGGCTTGGGAGCGGCGGCCTTTTTGGGGGCTGCTGCCTTGGGGGTGGCGGCCTTGGCGGGGGCGGTTGTCCTGGGGGTGGCGGTTTTCTGCAGCTTGGGGAACTGCGGACAGCCTCTGTAATTGGCCGTGTGGGGGCCATTACAATTGGCACACTTGGGAGGCTCCTTGCTCTCCTTTGTGCACACTTTTGTGTCATGTGCTTCCCCGCACTTGACACATCGGTGTTCTGCCGTGCAGTTCCTCTGTGCGTGGAAAAATCGCTGGCACCGATGGCACTGTGCTGCTTTGCCTGATTTCCTCGGTTTTTCAACCTTGACCATCAGGCTGCAGACGGTCTTGATTTGCCAGACATCCTTTGTCTGGCTGAGTGGTGCCTCGACGAGCACCAACGGGAGTTGCCTCTTTCCGGCGTGCATCCGGTGGACGCAGACAGAATTGAAGCCCTGGAGCTTCAAGTCCTGGAGCACTGTCTCCATGGATACCTGGACTGGAATCCCGCGCAGGACGACCCTGGTGTTCTTCTCCTCAGGGAGGGTGAAAGTATGGTACGGGATTTTCTCCTCGTCCATGAATTTCGTGAATGATCTGAAATCAGCTACGGTAGTTGGCTGAATTCGGATCTGGTCACTCACGCTCCTCGCCTTTGTGAATCCGTACTTCCGTTCATTGGCCACGGACGAAACGCGTTGCCATTTTCCTGCGTCTCTCAAGAAAATCGGCGGAATTCGTGGGGCCTTTGAAATGGGGGCTGTCGGGGTGGAGCCCTTGGGGGCTGTCGGGGGAGAGACCCGGGGGGCTGCCGGGATGGAGATCCGGGGGGCTGCCCGGCTGGAGCACTTGGGGGCTGCCGAGGTGGAGCACTTTGGGGCCGCCGCGACGGAGGCCTAAGTGGCGATCCTGGGAGAGGGCTTGGGCGAAGAAGGCTTCTTCTTCTTCCTCCTCTCTTCCATCTCACTTTCTTCCCCATTTTCGACATCCGATGGGGTCGGCTCGAAGTCATCCTCGTTCGACAGGCTCGAGAACCTGTTCCCTGTGTCGATCTCATTGTCGACGGGGGATGGGGATGGAGCTCCTCGCTTCTTCCCAGTTTTCACTGGGCTGAAGCCCTCGGTTTCCATGAAATCCTGGGATTCCCCGGATTTCAGCGAATGTGCTGAAAACCCGGTGAATGTCGAGGTGGAACCGGCTTCGGAGGCTTTGTCTGAAAAGACTGCCTCCTCGAGACGCTGAAGTCTCTCGCTGAGGGGTGCCAGAAGAGTCTTCATGGCACCCATGATGGCTTCGAGTGTCAATGGGGGACTTGAAACCGCCATTTTTTTTCACTCTTTACTTACTTACTTTAGTTATTTGTAAGAAGGAACTTTCCCTCCTTCTAACGTGTTGAAAAACACGTTTCGAAGTCGGAGAAAGTTCGTGTGAAACGTTTTATTTGCCAATCAGCGCGTTGAAAAAACACGCTTTTTGAACAAAAGTCGGCTTAAAAAAGCCGATTTTGAATTTCGGCTTGAAAAAGCCGTGAATGAATTTATTCCGGCTTGAAAAAGCCGAATTTTGAACTTGTTAGTTCAGACGAAGCTAAAATTTAACCATAAGGTTAAATCGAGCCCGACCGTAAACTAAGCAAGGGGGCGGGCATTGACTTAACGCCGAGACGTTAAATTGTACCTGACTGAAGACTGAACGTGGCTCTTCGAAAGTCGATTTGAGAAAATCGGAAACAGGACTGCTCTCGACGGCTGCTCGGACACGACTGATCATGATGTCCTCGCTGAGAATCGTATACGGAGCTCGCCTTTTATACCGTTCGGGCCAGGTACGAATGTGAACATCGTGATCAAATTTGGAGGGGGATGCGTTTGAACCGCGCAGACTAAAGACTTGGGAAAATTCCGAACGCTTCGTTACACCCCCCTCTTTCTTTCAAAATGTCACTTAAGTGACATCAGTTTTCCAATCGCCGGACGCCAAAGTCGCCGAATCCGTTATCTGGGCGTGGAGGCAGGAGGACCCATCGGTGGCCGCCATTAGTTAATAATAATAATAATAATATTTATTTTATTTTCAGTAGGTGAAACACCCAATTACAGAAAATAAACTTAAACTTAACGATCGTGCTGCAAGCAAAAACTAATAATTTAAATAAACTAAAACAAACTAATAATAATACTATAATAATAAATTAAGAAACAAGAACTAAAATTAAATTTTACCTAGCCACTAAAGTAACTAATTATATGATTTTTAATGTAATTAAATGAATGAAAATGAATATCACAACTACTGCTAATTTTGTTAAAATTACTGCACATTACATATAAAGGTGATTTTAATAGAACATTCGTATTACAACTGCAACTGTAAAAAGTCATGGGATGCCGTGAGTTAATTCTAGGAACCAGAAAAATTATCTTATTAACAAGAGCAATACAGTCAATCTTGTTGTTTAGTAATTTATGTAAAAATGCAATACTTGAGATAATTCTCCTAACTTCTAGAGAATTGATATTAAATGTCCTTAAAAGCACTAGTTGGTCACATCCCCTATCGGGGTAATTTTTAAAAGAAATATACCATAGCAGTTTCAAAAATTTTCTTTGGACTGATTCAATACTATTTATGTGTGTGGCATATATAGGTGACCAAATAATTGCACAATATTCTAACTTGGAGCGTACAAGGGCAAAAAATAAGACTTTTAAGGCTCTTAAATTAGTAAACTCTCTACAGTTGCGATAAATAAATCCTAAAGTTTTATACGCGCTATTAATAATATTTGCAATATGATTCACAAATAAAAGTTTGTTATCAAAGGTAACTCCTAGATCTTTAAATGAGTCTGTTCTTTGTAAAATGTGACCACTAACATTATAACTATACATGATCGGAATTTTCCTATTTGTGTAAGACATAATAAAGCATTTAGATATATTTAGGTTTAGCCTATTAGCTTCGCACCACTGGAGGAGATTGTTGATGTTATTCTGCAAGACTTGACAATCATTACCGGTTTTTATGATATTATAAAGCTTAAGGTCATCAGCAAATAGAAGACTGTTACAAGTTACTGCTGCAGTAATATCGTTTATAAATAATAGAAAAAGTAAAGGACCTAAATTTGAGCCTTGCGGCACTCCGGAAGTTGGTACGAAGCTAGAAGATAAACAGTTCCTGTATCTAACAAAGTGTTCACGATTAACAAGATAGGAAGTTAAGAGATCAAGCAGGAAGCTACTGAAACCTATGTGCCGTAATTTATCGAGAAGTATAAAATAATCCATTTGGTCAAACGCCTTCTGAAAGTCCGTGTACACTACGTCGACTTGCCCATTTACATCTAGCTCCACAGCGACATCTTGAGTGAAATGTAACAAATTTGTCACGGTAGACCGTTTCTCCATAAAACCATGCTGAGTAGGCGTTATAATGTGTTTGATGTTTGGGTAAATTCTTCTGTATAATACAGTCTCAAAAATTTTGGCAAAGTTAGATAGCAGTGCGATGGGTCTATAGTTATGAACATCAGAAATATCACCTTTTTTAAATACCGGGCAAATAATAGATTTTTTCCAAACTGCAGGAAAAGTAGAGGTTTTAACAATAAGATTGAATAAATAAAAAAGAGGTTTGACAAAAATATGAGCACAGTCTTTGACGAGGAAACTTGGAATGCCATCAACACCAGAGGTAAACGAATCTTTAGACCGTACTAACGCTTGGAAAATTTCTTCTTCAGTAATGTTATCTATAGAGACCGTGATGTTATTAATCGGTGAGGAAGCATCGTTTTTGTTTACAGTCTGCTTGGACTGATTATACACACTACTGAAATAGTTACTGTATGACTGTATGAGGAAGTTAAAAGTCCGGTCTGATTTGCGGAACTGAGTTTGGAGTAGTAATTCAGTTTTATTAGATCAACTGTCACCACTTTAGGAGTTCCTGGTCCTTTCTTGAAACATTGTCCCATTTCAGACCTAGTGTACCATGTGCCGCAAGAAGTAATCTGTTCAAGGATGCTCAAGTCCTCTTTGTATGTTCCAAAGATGGAATGGAAGATGCATTGAGCAGCTTGTTGAACGGAGTAATTGCCTTCAATTGTTAGTGATTAGTGATCTGGAAGCGGTACCGGACCCTTCCCCGCGGGTTGCTCGGCGGCCGGAACGTCCATAACGAGACCGGAAGCTGGATGGGTTCCGGAGCTGGTGGCACCTTCAGTTTCGGCATTGGCATCTAAGGTATCATCAGCGCCCTCCAGACCTACCATGGGATCTCCTTGCGTGGTGTCACGGGAGAGGTTGGCTCTGGTGAGAAGGCTGTTGGAGTCTTGGGGGATTCCAACCAAGCGGTCGGACTAGCTTTCTGGACGGGCTTTCTGGAGACTCCCCGAACAACTACACGTTCCTGGCTTTCTATGCCTTGGTCGGTGGTGGCGGTGTTTTTGGTGTTTTCGGTTTGCTCGACATACTCTGTAACAGGTTATTATTGATATACGGGTTTTAGGTCTTTTATGTGAATATTAGCCGCGCAGGTTAAAGACTTAGGAAAATTCCGAACGCTTCGTTACAATTGATATTATTATCACAGAGAGTTATAACCTTTATTTTCTCTAGCAATATAAAACTTTACTCTAACTTCGACATCTATTTTTACATTCACAGGCAGTTTCAAAACTATTGTTCATATCGATTTTTAATAATATGAAGTAGTTTTTGACATAAATTTTTATATCCGTTCTTCATAACACCAACTGCAACATTATTTATAAAACTGTCGTAACTTATATTGAATTCTCCTTGCTTGAATTAGATTCAATAAATGCTCGCCCATATCTCTTGGTTCAAAGATTATGCTCATTTCTTTTAAAAAGTTTTCAATGGTTTCAATAGAAGAACCTATTCGCGATATAGTTCTGGTTTGTGAATTTTATTCCAAAGATAAAAGCTTGCTACCAGACTTGGTTTTATTAAACGAAATTTTTCGTTGATTACATTCCGAGCCTTTCTCTCAGCTTCATCTTTTTCAGTTCTACCAATTTAATTTTTTTCGACGTTATCGGTCATGAGAACAACAATCAATATTTTTCTGAATTTTCTTTGTTCTTATAAAATGTTTAACATATAGTAAAATTGTAGCTGCCAAAGTGCAGCGGTCATTATGAGAAAGTTCGTTTTCTAAAGTATACTTCTTAGAATTTCAGACGGCAAACAGGGCGTTTCCACACTGTTTAGAAAATGATCTGATTGGACGTGAAAGTTGTTTTTAAGGTTTGCACGTATCTTAGCTGTAATATGACCTGTTGAGCTTCAGTCAGCAGTAGTCTCCGGGCAGGCATTCGGCGGTGGAAGCCCAACTCATGTAATTTTCTGAACGTTTTGCTAAGATTTAATTTGTTAGACCTTTGGACGGTGTTGAGACTCACAGGTAACTGCAGCCTTTCCCGAAGAACGGAGGAAGAGGTAAATAGAGTTTGATTCATTACCTCCTCTATTCGCTTCTGTTCTTCAGCGCCAGGTTTTTTTTTTTTTTTGGCCCACCAGGTCTTGGTTTGGTTTGTAGGGATCGTTCCGTTTCGTCGTCGCGATGACGCTTGTTCCACCGGTATATTTGTCTCTTCTGCAATAAAAAAAATAAAAAAGTTACTATTATACTATTAAAAAAATCATCATTCGATGAAAATGTTTACTTTGTGTTAAGTCACAATTTAAAAAAATAAACTTACCGATAATCCTGTTTGCAAGGTTATTTTTGATGGTCTAACCCCACACTCCCAAAATCCCGATTATTTGCCCGCTCATTTTGAGACAACTATCTTTTTGATTACGTTCACTGCCCATGATCTTTCAAAGATGTTTGTTTTTGCTCGACGGTCACTTACGAAATGGGTAAGAAACACCTTCGGAAATACCAAGTACTGGTTATTGTCGTGCTTTGCTAATATATTCCAAATTTAATGGATTATGACCGCTACGGGAGGTAGCAGTCATTTGGGGAATCCACAACTGTTCTTCTCTTATTTGCATCATGTTAAAAAACATTAAATCCAAATATGCAAATAGTTGTTAAAATATTACAAACTACTGTATGATTAAGGTAGTGTTTTCTTTACTGTTTACTTATTATTCGAGAGCTTTTTCTACTAGTAAAGAGCCCTCAGGTAAAGGATTTAATGGAAATTAATTATATGAAAATTCGTGCTGTTCTATGCTTTTATAATGCAGTCGTGTAGATTTGTGACGATCACGTCATAAATATCGTGCACGGTAAAGATCACAGAAATACGCTGTCGCAAACGCGCCGGTTGTATTTAGAACCACATTGAAATGATTCTTCTCAAATATTAAATTTATACTTGGCCTTCCTTGAGCCTGTGGATCGACATAATGCACTGATCGACCCATTCTATCGTCGTATACAATAACTGTATAATTTGCCAAATATTTCTGAAATTTCTCAACATGTGTGTAATTACCTTCATTTGCTAAATTAATATCAGCGTCTCTACATATTGTTCTAAGTTTTTTCCCGTTTGTTCCTTTAAATTTTTCTAAAGCGGATCTTTAAAAATTATTTTTGCAATACTTTCTCGTGACTAGTAGTGCTAATGCCAAACAAATATTGTAATCATTTTCAATAACATGTATGCTATTCTTACTAAGACAATGTTCTTTATAACTTCCGGCTAATCTATCGGTGGCGGTACGAAATCCTTTTCTCACAGGTAAAGCCACCCTGTCCACCCGTATCGATAAACGATCATTTACAAAGAACGCACGATTGCTCTGTAGTATATTTGCAAGAGTTTCCATCACCATTGCGACATTGTATTGCGTTAATTTTCGGAAAGAAATATAAACAGGTTGATCGGGGAATTCTTCATTTTCAAAAACTAAGCCGACGTAGTCATCACTTGAAAATCCTCTAACCATATGCGCCAACAGTTCTTGAATTGCAGTCTATTAAACGAAAAAATATCTTTAATTAATTATTTAATTTAGAAACATAACGAGGCACTTACTTGTATCCATTCGATTGCATTCTCCGGTGCATTATCTTTGAAGGAAAACCTCATAGG
Source organism: Tribolium castaneum (assembly GCF_031307605.1). Lineage (NCBI taxonomy): Eukaryota > Metazoa > Arthropoda > Insecta > Coleoptera > Tenebrionidae > Tribolium > Tribolium castaneum. Next base: position 2,999,219 of record NC_087395.1, on the reverse strand, counting down.
TCTCGCTAACGTATTAAACTTTTTTACAAATGATTCATTTTCTCCATTTTTATTAATGAAGTTATTGAAGGATTCACATATTTAATTACTTGTTGCTATTACTTACCATCAGAAGAATTTTCATATACTTCATTATCATCATTGACCTGCACCGATTTGATTTACAACTGTATCTACAAACACGTAAATTTATAATACGTAACAACATTGTCGTGGGTTTCCCAGTTTCCGTGCATATTTTCTTGCGCGAACTGGACCTGTTGTCCCTTTGTGAGCTTCAGTCAGCAGTATTCTCCGGACAGGCATTCGGCGGTGGATGTAATTCTCTGAAAATTTTTAAATTATTATATAAAATACGTTCTTCCAAGATTTAATTTGTTATACCTTTGGACGGTGTTGAGACTTACAGGTAACTGGAGCCGCTCCCGAAGAAAGGAGGAAGAGGTAAATGGCGTTTGATTCATTACCTCCTCCATTCTCCTCCGTTATTCAGCACCAAGTTTTTTTTGCGCACCAGGTCTTGGCTTGGTTTGTAGGGGTCGTTCCATTTCGTTGTCGCGATAACGCTTGATCTACCGGTATATTTGTCTCTTCTGCCATAAAAAAATAAAAAAGGTACTACACTATTACTAAAAAATGAAATTTGCGTGATATCTTTAGTGCAAATTCAAAAATCACCATTCGATATAAATGTTTACTTTGTATTAAGTTACAATTAAAAAAAAAACTTACCGATAATCCTGTTTGTAAGGATATTTCTGATGGTCGAATCCCACACTGTCACATCCCTATTATTTGACCGCGAGTTTCGAGAGAACTATCTTTTTGATTAAGTTTACGGCCTCTGATCTTTCAAAGATGTTTGTTTTTGCTCGACGGTTACTTACGAAATGAGTAAGAAATACCCTCCGAAATACTAAGTACTGGTTATTGTCGTTCTTTGCTAATATATTCCAAATTTACTAGTTTATGAACGCTGCGTGGGTAGCAGTCATTTGGAGAATCCACAACTATTCTTCTCTTAAATAAAACAAAGTTTAAAAAACCCGACACACCAAACCTTTATTTTAAACACTACGCGTTTCAACCACAAAGTGGTCATCCTCAGGGGAGAATATTAACTAAACTAATTCTTATAATGTTCTGCCTTGTATACTAATTTTGCCGACTTTCACTTTTCTTACCCCCGACCCCGACTAATGAGTAGAGGGGAGGAAAAGGGATGGGGCCGTTGTCTGAATTCATAAGCTTATTTCTATTCTTAATAATTTCAAGACTTTCGAAAGCGCCAAGAAATTTACAATTATTAACTACTCTAAGAATTTTTAAGTTAGTGCTATCAATTCTATGGTCTTTTTCAAAAATATGTTGAGCAACACTTGATTTTTCAAATCTGTTGAATTTTAAATGTGCTAAATGTTCTTTAAATCCAATGTTAATTGATCGACGTGTCTTCCCAATATATTTTTGTTCACAATCTTTACAATTAATTTCATAAATCCCCGATTTTTCCAAAAATCCAATTTTATCTTTTGGACTTCCGAGAAAACTCTTGAGACTTGTGCCTGAGTTGTAAACAACTTGCAAGTCAAGATTTTTGAAAATTCTACTCAAACCTCTTGTGACTGAGGGAGTATAAGGTAAAGTTATAAAATTTGTCTTCTCGGGTGTGTTTGTAAAACTCGTGGATTGTTTAATCATATATCTATATTTAACTTTTCGAACAATTTTGTCAACTGTTCTTGTCTCAAAACCATTACACCTTGCTGCATCTTTAATAATTTTGAGCTCGTTTTCAAACCTTGCGTTATTCAAGGGAAAATTAATGAGCCTGTGAATCAAAAAATTAAAACTAGCCATTTTATGTTGAGGACAATGATGTGAATCAGCAGTGATGTAGCGAAGTGTACTAGTATTTTTACTATAAATATTAAATTCTAATTTATTGTTACTTCTAATAACTAATGTATCTAGAAATGGTAACTTTCCGTCTACTTCTTTTTCGCAAGTGAATTTAATACTTTTAAACCTGTTGTTTAGAATTTTGATGAAATCTTCTATTGTACATTTACTAAGATCAAAAATAGCAAAAATGACATCCACATACCTTACCCAAACTCTTGGAAAATTTTCAAGCTCATTTTCTAAATCCTTTTCAAATCGGCTCATGAAAAGGTCAGCTAAGAAAGGAGATAATGAGTTACCCATTGCCGTACCTTCTTGCTGTTCGAAAAACTTCCCGGAAAATTGAAAAATGTTTTGCTTCATGCAAAGTTCTGTGAGTTGAATATATTCGTTTATAACCAAATTATTTTGGAACAACAAATCTTTTAAGTAAGTTAAAGTCTGTGGAATTGGAACACTTGGAAAAAGAGAGCTTACATCAAATGAAGCTAATAACTCATCTTCATGCAATGTGATATCCTTGATTTTATTAATAAAATGTAACTTAAAAAAAGAGAAGTCGTTTTTTATACTTTCTTAAAATGTAGGGGAATTCGTTGAATTTTGTGATTAGCAAAATAGGATAATAATCTTCGATTTTTTTTGAGCCTCTTCATTATATAATTTAATAGACAAAGCACTCTATATATTTAAAGCGTCTTGAATCGTTTTTTTTTTCTAAACGTTCTTAGGCCACAAAGTGAATCATAGGAGAATATTTTTGCTTACAAGTTTGGATTCTAAAATTTATAAAAGCTTAAGTCAAGTCTACTTGTAAGCACAAATATTCTCCTCTGATATAAAAACATTATTTTTTTCATTGACTTTACTTAACTTAAAACATAGCAAAAAAGTGCATTCTAAGCACGACATATAACTGAATTAATTTAAACAAAGGGATTTTGCTAATATAATTCCTCCCCTCTTAGTCCGAATCTTCGAAGAGAAAGACTAAAATTTGGGTTCAACTGGTCCAGGAACTTTTTCCTGCGGTGCCGAATATTTTCTTAAGATACACCTTTACGAGTTGGGACAGATTGTAAGCTTGTTAACTTAAAGAGTCTTCACAGTCAATTTAGGTATCTTCATGTTATCCCTTGAGAGGGAAATCCAATATCTTCTAAAATGGTGTGTTCAGCACAAGAAACTTTGGTAGGAACTCGCTCGGGAAATTTAAGAATTGGAAATTTATTGTGTTTTCTAAATGTTAACATAAGTTCTCAGATTATTTCTACAGAGACATTCGTTTTGGATTCTGTTGCAAATGGCTGTCAGTGGCCACAAATAGGACTTGAATTTAAATATTTCGCAGATGGTACAATTGTTTGAAATTTTTGTTCAGGTATCAAGTAAAGTATTATTTACATATTTATTGCACTTATTTATTGTAATAAAGCGTTGTATTTGTTTTCGCGATTAGTGGATTGTCATTTTTAAATATTATATTAAAAAGGGTTGGACCTAAAACTGAACCTTGCGGGACCACCGTTCCAATGAATTTATTTGATGATTGGGTGTTTTATAATCGTACTAGGAGTTGCCGCTTTCTTAAATAGGAACGAATTAATAAAATTATACTTTTCGGTATGTCGTAATGGTTCATTTTGTACATGAAACCCTCGTAGTGACTTTATCTCTATTGTAATTAATTTGGATACCGTTAATGATTCTGGGAAGTTGTTGCCTGTACCTAAAAAGCTATTTTAAAATACAAAACAAAAAATATCGATGGAACTCAAAAGAATGATGACCTGAGTCATAGTAATAATAATTTATTGTGTTCTAGAAAATATTGAAAGTGTCTTTCAAAGGATGTCTTTAAAGTTCAGGATGTTTACAGTAGATTTAATATAAAATTGGATTATCTTGATGATATCTTCATATTGTTGTGTACGATTATCCAACCTGTGTAAAGCAATCGCATCAACAAAACGAGGATAACAAAAATCATTTTAATGTTTCTTATCTGCAGTGTATTTATAAAAAAAATCGTTTTGCTCCAATTAATGTAGTAAGTGTTTTATCTGATATACAAAGCGGCTTGTACACATACTACAAAATTTTAAAACTTTGTTTGGTACTTCTGCCTACACATAGTTTTTAATTCAGCAAAGGGTTTCTTCCTTAACTCCTTACAAAGTTAATCTTTTTTGTCTGCAAGAAATTCCTTAATTCGCCAAACCATACGACTGTTTAAATTCCTTACTGGGAGTTTTTATTATCACAGACGATATTTTTCGTTTTCTAAAGAAGTCTTTCAATTGCAGTCCTCAACCATTTCAATTCTTTATTAGTATGACTTTGGCAGATTTTTGGAATAACCTTCGTTTTATGCTTTTATTTAATTTTGTTTTTTTTTACTGTTGGGCGCCAGCAACTTTGACTTTCATTTTGACATGAGAATCCTTGAAATTAAAGTACTCTTTTTTAAATTTCGGCAACGATTTAAATTGTATTTGCTGGTCCAGATTGAAAACGACCTCGATGTGTTCGAATTTGGCACATTTGTGTGGTTCAAATTGATGTTTACATCGCAATAGCGAGTTTTGCGTGTTTTTCAATAAATACGGTAGATAAAAAATCGTGACGATTATTAGATAAGGCTTTTTGATTGGTGGGACCTTGGTCGCAAACATTTGCAACAACTTCAAGGTCAATTTCCTGAAGTCGACGTATTATTTCTTTAATAAGAACCTTTAAATTGTCAGCAGAAACCGTATGAGCAGTAAAATAATAAAGAAACTACTTGTTTCCATTGCTTTCTGATAAACACAAAGCATGGTTGGTTGCCTTGTTTGTCCGCCCCAAAGAACCCAAGTCTTCAAAACCACTAATTAATTGTTGGTGGGCCTCATAATGAAATCCATGGGGTAAAGATATGTTAATATTCGTATGACTGAAAAAAAGGGCATACTTGTTCATAGAAGAAATTACAAAACTTTTATTGGTAGACAACCAAGTTTTAGCTTATGGTGACAACTCATTAATTTCATTGAAGCCTAGTCCTTGAAAACTTGTAAATCTGCATTTTTCGACAAGACGTTAAACAGTTTCTTTCACATGACCACATTGGCAATGTGGATTTTTTGTAGCAATCCGTTTAAATAACGTTGAATTATATCTGGCATGGCCAGTTCTTAGTCTGTTCAATTTCATCCAGATCCACCTTGGCTAGTCCATTCCAGGTACTCTTTTTGATGGATCCTGTATTAAATCTTTATCGAAAAGTTGGATATTGGTCCACATATTGCGCCAATCATTAATAAGGAAAAAGTTTTCGATGTCAAAGGTTTCAACCCAAAAAGGTTTTCTAGAAATTTCATCAATAATGAAAGTGCAAAATCGATTTTGACTTTTCATTTTGATGACTTCTCCCTGTAAGTGTCCCAAAATTGCCTCCGTTAATTCCAGGACCAAATGGAATTTTAGATAAAATGGCTTTCAAGGTCCGCGAGGAGGGCAAATAGGTTTGCAAATATTTATACAACCGTGGACTGCGTTTATAAACAGATAAAGCAAATGCTTTATCCTGTTCACTCCATCTGCTCCCCGATGGTGGCTTGGTCGCGTTTCTGAGTTGTGAATTGACGAATTCCTTTGTTACAGAATTCAAATTTGCTAGAGTTGAATGGTATATAGTATCTATGAGGGCAAGGTGAGAAATTCTCGGTCTACCACTTTATTTAATTTTGTTCTTTCTATTGTTCCTTGTACTGTTAAATATATAGATTTTTCTCCTCATCAGTATTTACCCATGTTGGCCAATCAGAACACTACACCTTTAATTTTACAAAAGCATTTAAGTTCTCGGAAAATAGAGAACCCGATTTATTAGCACGATCATAAATTTTGACATTGCTTTCTAAAATTTCATTGAATTCTACTATCTTCTTCGAGAGCTACACGTAGTTCACCAGCCACATATGTTCCCGTAAATTGTTGATTGACGTCTTCGTGAAGACAACCGCCTTGTTTAATTATTCGCAGGTGCGACACAATGGAAATGATAATTTTCCATTACATCGAAATTGTGGCACCGGATGTAAAAGTAGAGCAGAAAGTAATACAGTACATTTTACTAAACTTTTGCGCGTTTTTCTTGTCTAACATAAATATTTTTGGGATGCCCAATAATATATTTTACATGTTGCTATTTTTTCGTTTTCGTTTTATTTATAATACAATTTACATGATTTGTTCTTCCTCCGAAAAACCCAATGCAGGGGTTTAAAGGTGTATGTTTACTTACATCCCGATTTTCAATGAATTTTTTTAATTCAACTTTTTCTTTAATTATATCTCTAAGAACACATTCCCTCATTGTAATCAAGTTAAAACCAACAGTTTTGTTCTTGTAATATAAAGAAGCCATCAAAACTCTTCATCATGTTACGAGCGATGGTTATATCTCCAATCAAAATCACGATTATTTCATGTTTTATTTAACCCTTAGATACCCAAGGCTTGCATATCAACGTAAAGGCCCAAGCGGGGTCATCAGGGTGCCCCTTTATTATTTTGGACATTTTAAGCCCACAGTGTGGTAAAACTGTGTAAAATAATTGAAATATTTAATTACTTTTACAAATACATCTGGACATCAATATTCTAAAACATTTCGCACAATTTAAAACAAAAAAGAAATAAAAATCTAACTTCAACATGAAACAAATAGTATAATAACAAAGAAATTTGTTTGGATTTATTATTCCTTTTCGGCACAATTCAAACAAAAGACTTTGGTAGCTTTTTTACGATGGGTTTCGCAAACAAATTTTTTGCAAATATCACAAGATATTTTGCTTTTCTTATCTTCTTTTCGAGGACATTTGTAACATCTAGCACGTTTCCTTTGTTCGACGGCTTGGTTTTCTACAGAGGGAAGTAATTCAATTGCACAATCACTTAAAGCCGTTTTAACATGTCTATGGAGGTTATTTTTAGCACGAAACTCCATATTTTGTTTTGTCAAATCGTCAGCTAGTTTCAAGAGGAATAGGCGTCGACGACAAGAATTTTTACTATTCCATTCTGGATGCTTCTCAGTGTAAATGATGAAAGAGTTCAGGGAGCATATATCAATAATATTCATAAAAAGTCTGAAGGGCCAGCGTGCGGTTCTTCTGCCACATGAGTATTCCGTCACTAACTTATCAGCATTGTCAACAGCATTCTTTGTAGCATTGTAGTCTAATATCATCAAAGGTTTCTTATTTTTTTCTACTGAAATGCTTTTATCATAATGCTGCGATGATAACAAATGAACCATTTTACCTTTCTTTGGTATATAAGAGACCATCGCCAAATCTTTGGTAAAAACAAGTTTTGAGGAATGTTATGGAAGACGGCTTCTTTTTAGTTCATCAGATGTATTTTGTTCATTTTTTCGAACTGTGCCAAGCAATGTAAGATTTTTTGTCAATAGAAAATTAGCTAACTCTACGAGGTAAAAAAAATATCTGTTATAACTCCCCGTCTCGAATGATAATAGGGCTCAACCAAATCGGTTACTACACGAAATCCTTGATTTTGTTCCCTAGCATTACCAGGTAGTTTACCAGTGCAGACTTGCAAATTACAAAGATAAGACGTCCTAACATCAGCAAGCGCCCAAATTTTGATGCCGTATCTAGCAGGCTTTAATTTTATATACTGCCTGAAGAGACACCTTCCTCTGAAGGCCACCAACTGCTCATCAACTGTTATATTTTCTGATGGTTCAAACGCTCTCCTGCAATTGTCAGTAAATTTGTTCCAAATGTCTCTTATCGCCGCTAGTTTGTCTGTTTCTTTTCTTTCAAGTCTGGTCAGCTTATCGTCAAACCGCAAGAAAACTGAGAGTTCTATAAACCTATTTCGCGGCATTACAGCCATGAAAAAAGAGCGACGTATAGTGGGATCAGTGGTCCACATTTCTCTTATTGATTCCCTCCTGCATCTCAAAGCACCCGCTTTTATAAGATTACCTAGAAAATAGTCTAACTCGACATGATCCAAAGGTCCTCATTTTTTTTGTGATTCAGGATGTTGATCAACCCACAAAGTGTAACGTCTTTCTGCTTCCTCGTTGGTATGAAGATAAATCATATCCTTCATTTTCGTAGTTATAAATAAATTAAAAATTTTGACGAATGAGTCGGCAGTGTTACTGTAAGTTGTAAGGCCGGGACGAATATTTACAATATCCCGCTTGGGTATCTAAGGGTTAAAAAAATCTATCGCGGCTCATTATTTCATAAAAGCATGGAATATTGAATAATTGGTCTGTCTTCCAATGATCTTCCATACGTAGTTTTTGACCTAAGGTTTGAACATTCATTTTCCATCACTTCCTGTGCAACATTATTTATAAAAGTATCGTAACACGGGTAAAATTTATATTGCTTCTTGAATGAAGCAAATTTAGCAAATGTTCTCCCATATTCATTACATTTTTAACAGTTTCCAACGATAAAAATATACCCTTGTACACACTCAGCTTGCTACGTATAAATTGAAGCGAATTATATTTGCACATCACCACGATATAACCACTTGACATGCACACCAGCTAACCTTCTGGTGCAATTATTTCATCTTCGTCTTCTCCCGATTCAAACATCTTACTTTCAAGAAGTCTTCAAAAGTTTCGATTGAAAAAGTAATCCCGATGTTAGTTCCTGATTGTGAACTTTCAACAAGGGTGCATAGTCATGGAGCTTTACTCCAATATAGAATAACTTACTACCCGATTTTGTAATTGGATACACAACTTCATGGATCAAACGAAACTTCTCGTTGGTTATATTGTTTAGCGATATGTTCTTACAATTTCGTTATAAAAAAAAGATGCTGTCTTAGGGCACAATCTACTGAAATGTTCTTCTCTTTACTTCTATTATACCATTGTCATACGGACTACCCGTCTGACATTTTGATTTCCATTTACTAGTTGAAGATAGCCAAGGATTATCATTGTAAGCGGCTAAATTCGTATGGGCAGTTCAATTACAAGAGAAAAAAAGTGAAATAAAACTAACGAGAGCGGCGAGCTTGGGGTGGTTCTTACCTTTTGGCGTCTTATGGAAAAATCTTCGCCAGCCGGCTTGTTTTTTCGAAGAAAAAACCACGAAGCGGAACGAACTACCAGATGCTCTTTTTAAAAACCAAGAACTCAACAACAACCTCTTCAAGGTCACACACGCGCCACCACTTTAAACTAAAAAACCACCCTTTGCGAATGGCGCATGACCGCGGGAGAAATTCAAAATAAATAAACAAAAATTCTCTGAGCCCAAACTAAATTCTAACAATCATTTTCAACTCTAAAAATATTTTGGTAATGAAAGAAGCACAACTTGCTTGAACATAATGGAAGAAACATCTTTGCAATTAGGCTTCTCTATAATTATTTTGCCATCTGTTTTCTAGCTCACAATCTATTAACTTATCAAAAATGAGCGATTCAAGTATTTTAACAATAACCGAAGTGAGACTAATGGGACGATAATTAAGCGGGTCAAATTTGTCACCCCTTATAAAGATTGGTTTAACAATGGCGGTCTTCCAATCATTTGGCAATTCACCAGACGCTAAAGAATTGTTCATTATAGAACAAAGAGGCTTGGTTACAGACGAAGAACATTTTTTAATTATCAGAGGACTTAAACCATCAGGCCCAGGAGATTTAGTTACCTTAAGTTTATTTAATTTGTCGCGTAGCTTGGCTTCATTATATATAATTATATTATCGATACACGATTCATTGGGTGCAGTAAGAGGGCAAGGAATTGAGGTAGAAGGTTCATCAGTAAAAACTTCGCAAAACTTATCGGCAAACATGTTGGCATTTGTAATGTCGTTCTCACAAATGTCTCCCGACGCGTCTCTAAGTTTTGGTATGGTTACAGGACCATTGAGTTTGGTACGGATGTATTTAAATAGTCTTTTGGAATCGGCAGAGTTAATAATATTTCTCTCGTAACGTGCCCTAGCATCTCTAATAATCTTTCTCAAATTTGAAAAAGCCCTATGATTTTGATAGTCTACTATACCTCCGGTGCGCCTATAAGCTCTCCAAAGCGCTCTCTTTTTATTTATTTGTCTCAATATTTTACTGTTTATCCAAGGCTTCGACGAGGATTGTTTCTTCACAATTTTACGTGAACAGCTCTTTACTAAGGAGTATACCGTATCTTTGAAAATTTCCCACATGCATTCACTGGACAGATTCAAAAGCACTGCATTCCAATTAATCTTACTGAGTTTCTCATTCAACTCGTCGAAGTTGGTAGACAGTTTAGTTTGACGGTTGACCCGGCCAACTGCAACAAAACACAGCTGAAGATCAACCTTCAGCACGGTATGGTCGGATTTTCCAAGAGGACTGAGATATTCCAAACCACTGACAAGTGATTCGTCAGTAGTCAATATAAGGTCAAGCACCGAAGGTGATTGATTGACCCGAAAGCGCGTAGGTTCCGATATTATTTGAGAGATCCGAGAATCAGAAAGGATATCCAAAAAGAGCTGGGAGGATGGCTTGATAGCCTGAGGAGAAACTCGGCTCCATACTATATCTGGCATGTTAAAATCACCAAATGTGAGAGAATCATACTGGTCGGAGACCTTAACTAATGCATCATATAGCTTCAAGTCATCGGTCATATCACAGTTAGGCGGTCTATATATACATGTATGAACTAAGGCACAATTGCTATTAGTAATTTTGAGGAAAATCGAGTCAATTGCACCCAGATCAAACTGCAGAGGGGTGATTATAAAACTTTCAGCGATATCATCGGCAACATAAACACACACTCCCCCTCCTCTTTTGTGTAATCTGTCCTTACGATAAAGGCCGCTGAGAGCTACGATAGAATCGCTTAAAGTAGGAGTCAACCACGTTTCCGAAATAAGAAAGAGAGCGGGATGGGTGGATTTAACTAGCACTGACAATTCGTGAAATTTGGCTGTTAGTGAAGCGATGTTTGTATACATTATAGGTCTAACAAGATGATGTGATAGTTTGGTTGATTTTACGGTGTTGAAGATGTTTACCAGAGTTTACGGACTTACTCCGTCTCCATACCAGTGTATGGGGCGGGCACTCGGTCACGCGGTAAATTCTCATAAGCTTTTTTAATTCTTTTGCGCGTTCTCTTAATTCTATTCTGCATGCTTCGATGTTCAACCAAGGGAAAAATATCAAACAGCATAGCCAGCAATCCTTCGATGTCGTCAGTGTACTTCGAAACCAAGTTAAGTATATCGTTTTCACCAACAAGCTTTTCCATTAGTTCTATCAGCTCGCTGAAACTTAGCGGGTACTGGGCATTTTTAACTAATTCCCTGATTGGCTGCAACAATTCCGGTGTAGGCGTCAGACTTTCTGTTGAATCACAGGATTTTTGTTTCTTAGGATGTGGTGTATCAAGGTCGTCATCATCTTCTGCATGGGAATCAGAGGATCTCACACAATCTGGTATAGGGGAAATATCGTCTGTGGGCGGTCGCTTAGATCCAACGTCGGTGTGCGAGACATTAGGGCAATCTTGGGCAAAATGCCCAAGTTGTCTACATTTAAAGCAGACGTCGTCAAAATTTAGAAAAATGCGATAGTTGGTGTCCTCGTATTTCAGAACAAGAGAGGAGGGGAGATCAAAGGAATCTTCTGGTTGAACGTAAACCTGTCTGCGGAAATTTAAAACATGTTTGTATTCTTCATTGTTCAAAGCCGCTTTGAGAAATGACATTTTAGAGACTAAGGTAAATCCTATTCTTTTAACCATTTCTTCAACAATGGGGTGCGGAATAGACGGGCACACATTGGATAGGATAATACGTCATGCTGGGTTAATTAAACGCCTTACATTTACCACGTTCTCTTTAACTTTAATTGCAGGGTGCTCAGAAATTATTTGATCGACGAACGATTTATTACTCAAGTATATGCAAATCCGATCATTAGACGTTCTGGAAGCAAAACTAACATTCTTAGGAGCAACTATATCACCTATAGCCGCGACGTAATCAACCAATTTTAAATCTTTAACGGCACCTAGCACAATAGCTTGGTCCTTACTTGGGAACAAAGACTCAGAAGTCTCCATTGGGATTTAAAAGATAATAAGAAAAAAAAATAGAGAAATAAGGCATGTATTAGCTGCACCCGCCAACCGGCGAGCGCAAAAAGGGAGCTCGATAACCAGCCTTCCAAAGAAAACTGAAATCACGCACTGCAAATAATATCAACGAGAAGATAAGCGCCGGCTGAGATACATAAGCAAAGTATGCCAAAATCGGAACAGACTCACCGAATTGCAAAACGACAGATACGGAGCGCCCAAAAACGAACCGTTCACCTTCACTTCACAAGTCAATATCTACTATACTTTTACTATTTACTACTATTACTATTTCTTCTACTATTTACTTTTAGTTTTATCATTTTTTCTGAGTTAAAATAACAATATAATATATTGTTTTGTTTGACTGCCTCCCTATAATTATTTCTCTAGCAGTATTTGGGCATTTTATTTCTATTATTATTGTTATTTTCTTTAAAAAAACTTAGTGCGTGTGCCTCGTTACAAATGCCATAATCTAAAACTTTTGACATCAGTTTTTGATGTTTATTGAAGTTTTGGGTCTAATTTTCTATATTCTTCCGAAATTACTACTCGTAAGCCGAGAATTTTTTTCACTAAACCAATTGAGTAGAACCTCTATTTGTACACAACCTTAAAAATAAGTATTTTAACATCTTCACCACAGATCTTGACATCCAGAAATATCTTTGAAGCCATTAAAAATATCGAACTTTAAATTTTGAATGTTAAATGTACATTTTGTTTTTTATGTTACAAGATTATAATTTCTCTTGAAGCCTGTTCTGATTTCGCATATTTATTGGTTATGATTTAACCGCTGTTAAAATTTTTACTCAAGGAAGATAGTCATACTCTTAGTCATAGTCTTAGTCAACTTTGCGTGTGTTTTGGTGGATTTGTAACTATTTTATACGAAACATGAGTCCTGTGGATGTCTACTGTGTTTTAGGAAATGAAAAACAGGTTCTTAGTTTTCAACATCAATAACGCATGCACGCGCAGTGCTGCCAAAAAGCTGTGAATTTAATTTCTGCAAAAGCACTGAAATACCGGACTTATACAGGTTCGACAAAACTTCATACCGTGGGTATGTTTTGAACTTTTAGAATCATATTTCACATAAGTTAAATATCTTTCACATTTTTTAATTTTCTTTAAATTATAAACTTCCCCATAATTGTGTAATGACATTTTCATTTGCATCGCCCTAATAACAAGATATAGACAGACAACTAGCATTGTAGAAAAACAATGGGTAATTAAAATTATTAAAAAATATTTATTTGTGGATAATTGAAATTATAATTCACTATCGCTGTTCTCCGACTCCACAAAATCATCATCGTCTCCGTCGTTTTCTCATAAATTTATAATAACTTTATAATAAATTTCAACGACGTCCACACCATCTTATGGGGTTAAGAAGTTTTGAAAATCAGTTTGTGTAATTTTATTAAACTGTTATAAATCAGGCTTCAAAAGGTCGTCCGAAAAATGTGTATTCCTTTCGTTTAACCACATTTTCATCTCATCTTTCTTCGCAGTTGTGGGGCATTTATTAGTCTGTTTATTGAGGTACGGAACTTTGTTGATCACAAGAACGCTGAATGTACATACCGCATATTCTACTAAGCCGATGCTTGGAATTTTGCCGCCCCGTGCAAAGCTTTTTTGTGCGCCCGCCGTTATTTAAGTTAATCTAAAATTTTCACGCAATTTATAAACTAGTAACTTTAAGTTCACCTACCTTCTTGTTCTTCCTACCAGAAGCGTAAAGATTCTTGCATTTAAGTTTAAATTTTCGTTTATATACAAAAAAAAATGTTTTTTCACTAACTAAACCAAGAAAGTCACGTATGTACGCTAAAGATTTAAGCGCCTAATAATATAACAATATAACTTTACAAAATACTTTTTCCAAAACTAATGCTTCTGAATAATCATGTTTAAATATTTAAACCGTATATACGGTTTATAAGGTTGCACAAAATTTTACTTATTTGGAAAACAAAATTATTATTATTATTACTATTATTTTATTATAGTAGATCTTAAGCTGATTTGGCGCCCCAGGCAAGGGCCTATAAGTAATATTTTTTAAATTTTGGTCGAATTTTGGTTGTTGTCTTTCTCACTCTTCCGAGAAAGTAGCTAGGAACAAGTAAGATAAACGATGGGCCGCCCTCGGCTCGAGCCAGGGATATGTTGTCAGCTAGGGACAAGCGCAGACAACAAGTAAATTACAACAAGTAAACTATTTACAATTTTTTTTATATTTTAATCTCACTTTCACTAGCTGCATTGTTAAATTCGTCGTAGTCACTATCACTATCATCATCTCAATTCACGTTAATTACATTGTCTTTTTAAACCTGCTCAACACACATTTATTTTTTATAACTTCCTCTATTATTTGTCGTAATGGTTGACTGTGTTGCTCCAAACTTCTGGTGTAACTTGATAATAATAATAATAATAATATGTAATTGTCCCTCAAGTCGACAGTCATGGAGCATGCCATGCACCGTCTTATCGGACTCGTCAATATATGAAATTCTACAAATTTGTAGGGAATTTTGAATAATTGAGGTATTCCTCAATACTATAAAAAGCTTTGTCTTGTAGGAAGAATGACAGGAGACTGCGAAATATATTAAAAGACTTAGATTCCTTAATTTTTTGTTCCAAGTTGTTGTACAATTAGATTCCTCCAGCATATGTAGGATCATGTTGACCAATAGCCAACCTAGAATGTGGCAGCTCAATGTGGTTTCTTGTCCTTGTATCGTATGCGTGAATATCGCTTCGTTTATTAAGAGTGCTTACATGTTGTCGAATAAACAAAAGTAAGTGAAATATATATAAGGATGGGAGGGTCATAATACCAAGTTTTCGAAAGATAGGACGACAGCGAGCTACTGCCTCCGAACTATTCATACATCTTAGAATACGTTTTTGTACTACAAATAGATTATTCAAAAAGCTGCTGGACCCCCAAAAAATAATTCCATAAGTAAGTACAGACTGGACAAGCCCAAAATATAACATTTTAAGAGTGTCACCAGACACAGTGGGCTTTAAATTTCTTATTAAAAACAAATCCCACTTAATTAATTACACAATTTATTTATATGACTTTCCCTTGTTAATTTAGAGTCCAACGTTATCCCAAGAAAATTAATTTCATTTACATTTTTTATTGACATTCCACATAGTTTAATTAGAACACTGTAATCAGGCGTCACATTTTTAGGCAAAAATTTAACCAAATAGGTTTTCTTCAGATTTAATACCAGCCCATTTTTCAAACACCAGTTATTTATAGTTGTAGACACGTAATTTCCACATTCAACCAAGTCTTCATAATTCTTGTTAGTTAATATTGCATTTGTGTCATCTGCATAAATAATTAATTTATTAGATTTTGGATTTGTAACTAACAAAGGTGGTAAATCATTAATAAAAATTAAAAAAAGAATAGGACCCAAAACCGATCCCTGCGGCACACCCAATTCAACATACGCTGGTTCGGACATATGATCATTCAGAGCAACAACTTGTCTTCTTTTATGTAAATAAGTTTTAATCCAATTATTTGAAATTCCACGAATACCACAATGGTGCAGCTTTTCTAACAAAATACCGTGATTCACAGAGTCAAAAGCTTTCGTCAGATCATAAAAAAGCCCAACTGTTTGTTGATTATTATTTAATGAATCATATAACGCAGAAACTGTTTCATTTATAGCAGTTATTGTAGATTTACCTTTTCTAAAACCATGCTGACTAGAAGAGATCAAATTTGTACATTCCAAAAACCTTACCAAGCACTTTGCCACATTTGTAAAATAGATTCATCAATTCATCATTCATCGTCAAAAAATAACCATTTTCATCCCAACGATATTAAATATTATTAATATTATTATATCATATTATCATAAGATCAAACGAACTTACCTAAGTGAAGTTCGATCTTGATTATATGAAGCCCTTCGCCCGAGATGATCAAATATTGTAGTAGTCTGTTCTCTGCCAAAGTCCCACAAAATTTTAAAGTACAGAAAGAAAACTGACTTATCGACGGTGTCCCACAAGCCCACGGATGACATGGAACCGCCATTGATTTAAAGCTAATTTGCTGCTATATGAGATGATCGGGTACAGCTGTAGTGCCTACTTAGAAATATGTAGGATCTCCACACATATCCAATGAAGGGTTCGGGTGGGAATGATCATCTCGGGCGAAGGGCTTCATATAATCAAGATCGAACTTCACTTAGGTAAGTTCGTTTGATCTTATGATTATATTCGCCCTTCGCCCTTCATGATCATATTGTAGATGTTTAAAGCACAGCAGCAAATTTTTATTAACGTTTATTAACGAAGTATAGAATAGTAAAGTAACGTAAGAATCGTGTAACAAGGTAACATTAATCATAAACATAACACAGGCAATACTTATTACGAGTAAATTGCCTTTGCAAACGACTGGTTATTTTGAAGCGGTCTTTTATAAAAAACTGCAAAGGTTTTTGAATTGGAGGACCAGCCCGCTGTTTTCCTGATCACATCTAAGCTGATACCCGTATGATCAGCCTTTGATGTGCTCGCATGGCGAGTAGAGTGAGCACTGAACATGGTCGTATCGATACCACTTTCCTTCAATACTTGTTTGATCCACCGGCTTAAGGTCTGTGTGGATGCTGCTCCATTGGGTCCTCTAGGCGAAATAAAAAGTCTTGTGCAACTGCCTCTCAAGGTTTTTGTTTTTTCCATATAAACTTGGAGTGTGGTTGCCACGCATACCTGGGGCCTTTCTTTAAAATATGGAAGAAGAAGAACAGGTTGTGGTCTGGTTCTCTTGGAAGTCTTTATTCTGTCGGGGATTTTGATGAGTATTTTATCGGATGTGACCTCTATATTTCGAATGTCAATAAGAGACAAGGTCTAGACCCTATGTGCGGTGGTGAGCGCCAGCAGCATAGCCAATTTCTTACCCAAGATATCGAGTGGGATGGACTTATTGTCGCGGGAAGATAGATACTTTAGGACAATATGAGGTTCCCAAGTAGTTCCCAGGACACCGTAAAGGCATCGATAGCTAACGCTCCGGGGTCTCTAAGCCAGGCGACGAACTTCTCACACTTCGCATTGTGTCTATTTGCAAACAAATCGATTTCTGGGTAATCAAATCTTTTTATGATGTCTGAGTATACAAGGTCTGATAATTGCCATTCAGTCTCCGGTTTCAATCGCCTAGATTCAGCGTCAGCTTCCTTGTTATTTGAGGATTCTATGTAGGACGCGAATATCCAAATGTTTCTAGCTTCGCACCATTGCCAGAGAGACCTTGCAACTTTACTAAGATGGGGATATGTTGGACATCTAAGTTTCACGAGTCGCGTTTCGTTTCCGTGTGAACAATAGTTTTGTTTATAGGAGTGTGCCGTGTATTTTTTTATCAATTTCGTCATTTTGTATTTCGATTTACTTTCATTTTAAATATACTTTTATTACAAGTCTCAAGTATCTTATCCCGAAGTTCCAACAGGTTATGGGCCCAGGAACGCCAAGAACGCCAGAAACGCATGTGCTTGTAATTCGGGTTTGATACGTGATTGAAAGTGAATTAACTATCATGTCGGGAAACTCTAGTGTATCGCGAATTGAACTTTTAAACAAAGAAAACTATGATACGTGGAAAATACAGATGCAAGCTGTATTAATCAAGTGTGATTTATGGGACTACACGAACGGCGTCAAAGTGAAACCTGAGCCGGGTGAAGACAATCAAAATGTAGCCGACATAAACGAGTGGATCAAAAATAATCAAAAAGCAAAATCTGAAATGATCTTGTCGATCAGCTCAACCGAACTGCGACAAATCAAAAATTGTGTAACGTCACGGGAAATGTGGTGTAAACTAGAAGAGTGTTATCAGTCAAAAGGACCTCCGAGAAAGGCAACATTATTGAAGAATCTTATTTTGTGCAAGATGTCTGATGGTGACGACGTGCGCTCACATCTTAACAATTTCTTCGCCTCCGTTGACAAGCTAGTAGAGATGAATGTTGACATTAATCCTGATCTACTTGCGATACTGATGCTATACAGTTTACCACCAAACTTCGATAATTTCAGATGTGCAATAGAATCTCGTGATAATTTGCCCACACCAGAAGCCCTGAGAATAAAAATCATTGAAGAAAGTGACGCGTGAAAAGGCAACTCACGTGAAAATTCGTCAGGAGCAATGATTGCAAATAAAAGTGGACAAAGGGAGTACAAGAGAAAACTCACGTACAATAAGGTATACAACGGAAAACACAGCAAAACCACAGAAATACGATGCTTCAAATGCAACAAAATTGGTCATCGAGTGGCAGATTGCAGAAATAAAGGTAAATACGACACTAAAGAGTGTGCGAAAAATGTGTGTTTGGAAATTTCATCCAAATTGGTGCGACGACACATATGTGTAATAAATCGGGACAGTTTCAAGAAGTCAGTTGTGTAAAACAAGGTACTTTGAATCTCGCGAACAATTCTTCGACGGTAACCACGGGTGAAGGTACTGTTCAGTTTTTCGCGAACGTGTACGGTGAAAAAACTCACGTTACGTTAAATAACACGTTACAAGTGCCAGACTTGAGATCAAATCTCATGTCTGTGAGTAAAATTACCGATCGAGGATTCGAGGTTTGTTTTAGCCGTAACAAAGCGGTAATTACTGACTCAAAAGGAGAGGTTTATTTGTGTGCTGATCGTGTTGGTGATCTTTACTACATACGTGGTGCATCAAACGACGCACGAGCTGCATGTACCCTGCAGAAAAGTCAAAAAGTCTCAACCAAGTTACTACATCGCAGATTGGGACATCCCAACATGACATATGTCACTAGTGCCATACGAAATGGATACTTGAAGGGAGTCGAGATGAAAAATCGAGAAGATTTTGAATGTTCTGTTTGTGTGAAAGGAAAAATGGCTAGAACACCATTCCCGAAAAAGTCTAACCGAAAAACCAGTACCCTGGAGCTGATACATTCGGACGTTTGTGGACCAATGAGGACCCAATCCCTAGGGGGAGCCAAATATTATGTAGAGTTCATTGATGACGCTACGAGATGGTGCGAGGTCAGATTTTTGAGAAATAAATCTGACGTATTCAAGGCGACAGCAGATTATATCAATCTCATCGAGAATCAAATCGGAAAATCCGTAAAGTGCCTTCAATCCGACAATGGAACAGAATACACGAACAAAGAACTTGATGAATATTTGAAGAAAAGAGGCATTTCGAGAAGATTGACAGCACCTTATAATCCTGAACAGAATGGAGTTTCGGAGAGGAAAAACAGGACCCTTTTGGACACTGCACGATATCTTCTTATGGAGTCCAAACTACCGAGTTCTTTCTGGGCCGAAGCTGTCAACACGGCCAATTATCTCAGAAACCGACTACCTACAAAAAGTCTAAATGGTCGTACACCGTATGAGGCATGGACAGGCAGAGCACCTGACCTGTCACACTGCAAAGTTTTCGGAGCTCGAGTATTCTACTTGAATAGAGAACGTGACAGAGGAAAATTTGACCCTCGAGCACAAGAGGGGATTTTTCTTGGATATGCCGAAAATTCCAAGGCATTCCGAATTTGGTCGCCGGAAAAACGTAAAGTTTTTATAACTCGGGACGTGAAATTACTAAAACATGATGAAGATAATGAAGACAACTTCGATGTTTTTCCAAGTCCTCCAGATCCAGAGGAATCATCATCGAGTCGAGAGTTTGTTGATATAGAGTTCTTATCTTTGCAGAACGAGACACCATTGGAGTCGACAGAATATGACTAATATTTATCAACGTATTTCTGATGAAGTATTGACGCCTACTCAAGCAGTCGGCGATGATGACGAAGAGGCCTTCCAAGACTTCAACGTCACCGAACAAGTTCAGATGAACGAGAACGCAACAGAAGATAATCGTGTGAAAGCACGAGGTCGACCAAGAATTGAGCGAACTGGACGTAGAGGCCGACCGAAAAAGATATTTCAAATGAGAAGTCGTGTAGCAGAGGACGATAATCGTGATAATGAACTGGAGCAAGAAGAGAACGACATTTCCGAAAATGTCGAGCAAACATTTTTGTCAGAAGTTCCAGTGCGCGAGGCGATGGCAAGCAACGATGCAAGTGAGTGGTTTCAAGCCATTACTTCGGAGATCACATCGATCTTGAAGAACGACACCTTCGAACTAGTTGACCGACCTAAAGAGGGTAATGTCATCGGAAGTCGAGTCATTCTTCGCAACAAGTTCAAATCAAATGGCATGTTGGAACGTAGGAAAGCTAGATTAGTAGCTCAAGGTTTTAGTCAGAAACCTGGTATTCATTTCAACGAAACGTTTGCCCCAGTCACTCGCTTCAGCTCGATACGATTATTGGCAGCATTAGCCGTCGAGCATGGGATGAGAATCCAGCAATTCGACGTGACTACTGCTTATCTTAATGGTGAAATAGAAGAGGAAATTTTTATAGAACCACCGAAAAATTTCGAGCAGATTTTGCAACAAATAATAAGACGAGAGAGCAACAGTACTATCAGATCAAGAGCCAAGCAGATGCTACAACAACTAAGAAGTGGAGACAAAGTGTGCCGATTAAAGAAATCGTTATACGGCTTAAAGCAGGCTGGTAGAAATTGGGACGAGAAGTTGAGTTCTACACTCAAGGAAACCGGAGCTGTCCCCACATCCTCAGATCCCTGTTTCTTTCGTTTGGGTTCAGGGGAAGATATCACCTTCATTGCTGTTTATGTTGATGATATTTTGGTTGCATCACGCAATCGAAACATGATTTCCAAAGTCAAAAATTGTTTGTCTAGTAGATTCGACTTGAAGAGTCTGGGAGACGTGAAGAGCTGTCTGGGTGTGGAGTTCGATCAACGAGACGGACAAGTAACCATGCACCAACGAGGATACATCAATGAAATTCTCGCTCGGTTTGGTATGACCGATTGTAAGCCGGTATCTACACCAACTAACCCAGGCACGAGACTACAAAAGAAAGAAGACGAGAACGAAAAATTGCCGTATCGTGAGCTTGTAGGAGCTCTCACTTACTTGGCAATGACAACGCGCCCCGATATCGCATTTGTCGTAAGTCAACTTGGACAGTTTAATAATTGCTACGACGAGGAACATTGGAAAGCAGCTAAACACGTGATGCGATACCTCAAGGGCACCATTCATTTGGGGTTGTCATTTAGAGCAACGCACAAACCTATTCGTGCTTACGTAGATGCAGATTGGGGAAATTGTACTGAAGACCGTAGATCTTTCACGGGATTCATCTTCCTGCTGAACGGGAGTGCAATTTCCTGGGATACCAAGAAGCAACGTACCGTAGCTCTGTCTACAACAGAGGCTGAGTACATGGCCATGGCAGAGTGTGCCAAAGAGGCCATTTATCTTAGACGATTCATTCAGGAGTTGGGATTTGACAAACTGGCTGACGTAAAAATCTATTGTGATAACCAGAGTGCAATACGTCTTGCTGAGAATCCTATTTTTCATGCGAGAAGTAAACACATAGATGTCCGTCACCATTTTGTACGCGAAGTTTTGAGAGACAAGCAAGTATCTCTCGAGCATATCTCTACAGAACAGCAAGTGGCTGATTTCCTAACTAAAGGACTCGCTAAACAAAAACATATTTGGAGTGTAAATGCAGCGGGACTACAAGTTATCATTAGTTAGGATAGTTGCCAGAAGTTTTAGTGGAAGGACGAATTTTTTTTTTTGAAGTATTCATTCTAACGACACACGACTCGAGGGGAAGTGTTGGACATCTAAGTTTCACGAGTCGCGTTTCGTTTCCGTGTGAACAATAGTTTTGTTTATAAGAGTGTGCCGTGTATTTTTTTATCAATTCCGTCATTTTGTATTTCGATTTACTTTCATATTAAATATACTTTTATTAGAAGTCTCAAGTATCTTATCCCGAAGTTCCAACAGGATACTTTGTACCTCCCATTCTATTTACATGTGCGATAGCTGTTGTGTTGTCAATTCGTAAAAGAATCTCGCAATTGTGTTGGTTCTTTGCAAAGCATTTTAGCCCAAACTGTACCGCGAGAAGTTCTAATTCATTGATATGACAATTTGCTTCTGAGCTTGACCAAAAGCCATAGGCTCTATCATCTCCACAAACGGCCCCCCATCCGGTTTTTGAAGCATCAGTAAAAATCGTCATGTAAAAGATATATGATCTGATATAATTCTTTGATGTGACGATGTGTGTTTTCCACCACTCTAAATCATTTTTTACTGATGAGGAAAGGTGCATTAGGCTCCCGTAATGACCTCGGTTCTTTTTTAAAGCTAGCGTTTTTTGACTTTCTAAATTTTTGGTATAAACCCAACCGTAAGAAACAGCTGGAGACGCAGACGTTAGGAGACCCAGAATGTGGGCCAGTTTGCGAATCTTGCAGAAGTTTTGAGACTGAATCTCTATAATGCGTTTATGAATAAGCTCTCTTTTATCCGAAGGAAGGGCAATCGTCATGGTTTGTGAATTATAAATAAAGCCTAAGTATCTGCATTCCTGATTGGGAATAAGCTGGCTTTTTTCCCTATTAATGACAAAACCGAGGTTGGTTAAAAGTGAGGTGGTCTGACAGATATTCTCGGAACAACAATTGTAGGAATCACCAAGTAATAAAAAATCATCGAGGTAAATAACTGAAAGGTAACCTTGGGTTCTCAAAAGGGAGACTACCGGTTTCATCAGCTTTGTAAAAACAAAAGGTGCGATACTGAGACCAAACGGTAGGCACGTGAATTCGTATAAGTGATTACTGAACTTAAAGCGTAAAAATTTTCGGTATTTAGTCGCGATAGGGACAACATAATATGCCTCTTTAAGATCTAGGGTCGCCATGTAACAATTTTTGCTGATTAAGTTCAGCACTGTGTTCCGGTTTTCCAGTTTAAAGTGGTCCAGAGCTATATATTTATTGAGACTCTTTAGGTTTAAGATAAATCTCAAGGAGCCGTCGCTTTTTGGGGTTAGAAATATAGGTGAAATGAACTCGTTTGGTGTAGAAGAACATTCTTCAATAGCTCCGAGTTCCAGTAAATGTGTTAGCTCTGTGTAAATGGCAACTTTTTCACTTGGTGACCAGTATGGCTCAACAGGGGGTGTGCTATGAGGTACCGGTTGGATAAAAGGAATTTTAACACCTCTTATGTAAGAAAGAATAATGGGGTCACAAGTGATTTCCCTCCATACCTTCTCAAAATGAGAAAGCCTTCCCGCATACGAAGGAGCAGTTATTAGCGGCTGTGTTGGGTAAGAGAGGGTCTGCCCTTCGGGTACTGCGTCTGAGGTCCCCTGTAGTTGTGTGAGTAGGTTCGTGCGTTGGAGTAACGTGGTTGATGGTGTGGCTTGTCCCTCGAAGTCGATGTCGACGGAGCTGTTTGCCGCCCGCTCAATTGGGACTTCTTGAGCGGGCGTTTGAAGTTTAACGATTGCCTCTGAGGTAATCTCGGTTTTGCCTTTACCGCTTTTTCAATTTTAATTCAAGAGAAGATTTTTCAAGAGATTTGGCTTGTTGGAGGCGCTCACTCCAATCTGAACCGAAAAGAAGATCGTCGATAGGTGCCTCTTCCAATGTCTTTTTAAATTTATTATTTAAGGAACCACGAATCAAAGTGCGGCGCAGAAAGGAGTCTTGATAAAATAAATCAGACAGGAGTCTCCCGGAATCACTAAGGGCTTCGATAAAAGAAGTTCCATCAGGCTGTTCATTCTTCAAGAGCAAAGATAAAACTTTGCCCATTGCTGCTAGGCAAGCACTCATTTGCAATTGTTTATTGGATAAACGTAAGTCTCTTTCCAAGACAGAGTCGGTCAGTGAAGCCGAAATTTCGGGATTGACTCTTGGGGTTTTTGCGAACGTGCAATTGGTCCCTACAGGGTACTTCTTGAGCAATTGTTGGGTTATTTCCGGATCTAAACCTTTTTGGAGGACCACGGTCCATCTTTCCGCAATACTGGCATGTATGGGCTCACCCAAAGGTTCCTCTGAATTCTGTGGAGCTCCCAAAAGGAGTAAAATCTCCGGATCAAGGGGTGCCTCCACCGGGAAGGGCAATGGATCAGGAGTCGCTGTCTCCAGAACTGGCCGTTGAGGGTCTAAGTAAGGAGAAAAAACGGTCGGAATAAATACGAAAGCAGTGATTTTGAAAAATTAGGTCGCAGAGGACACCAAACAGAGCTTTACAGTCCCCCAGAGAGGACGTAGGTGATAGATGTAAACCACAAAGGGTCTCTCGTTTTTAGAATCCGTCAAGGTCGCGTAAGTCACGCTACAGACGGGTTTTTGGTCCCATATTACCTTTCCACCCGTGGCGTGGCCGCATAGGACCGATATCAGCCAGGTTTGGTCGCATAGTACTGTTTTACCTTGGCTTGGCCGCATAGGACCGCTATCTGCCAGGATTGTCGCATAGGACAAGCATGTTGAGTTTGAGGTTATGTTGAACAATAATTCAGTACTAACCATCAACGGAAGAGGTCAAAACTTCAATTGATTCTGAGCGTCGACAACGGCGTTTGCAGGTCCGATCCTGGTCCCCGCGAGAAGATGAAAATGGCGACGGGGACCGTAAGCGATGATGTAGTCTTTTGGTTTTGCGCCGTTTCTTCAATTTTTGCTCCAATTTTTCCATGCGTGCCAAAATGTCGGCTCCAATGGGGTCGTTTGAGGTCCCCGTATTCATCGTGAGACGGATTTTGGGGGCGCTTTTCCTATTTTCAGGAATGACGCGTCGGGACACTTTGCACAAAGAGAAAACAATGGCGGTTCCATGTCATCCGTGGGCTTGTGGGACACCGTCGATAAGTCAGTTTTCTTTCTGTACTTTAAAATTTTGTGACACTTTGGCAGGGAATAGACTACTACAATATTTGATCATGAAGGGCGAATATAATTAAATGTAACTAGCCATTGTTGCAAAGTAAAAAACACCGCAGTGCGGGAAAGTCCGTCTGTAAGTAGCTATCTAAACGCTGTGAGTACAAAAAAAGTTTTACTTATCGCCTAAACAACTCCTAAAGTTTTCTTTTTCAGCTAACAAAAACTTAACAATTTTTTTTGATAATTCACGACATTCATACATTTTTTCGAAGTAACTAACATTTACTGTCTATTACCAGACGTAGAAACAACTGACTTTGTGAGCGTGGGATAAGGGTAAAATGACCCTTAAACCCTTAAAACCAACTTTCTAAAGTGAAAAGTCTTATCTACAATCAATAACTTGTGTCTAAGAAACTAATCCTATTTTTATCTTTCATGGTATTAATACCACCATTATGTGTTAGAACGTTGCTGTAGCAGTAAATTAAGTAATTACAGATGGAACATAACAATCTTTTATGAGAATAAGAGACAATTCTGTTAACAAATTGTTTGCATTAAAAAGTCTTTGGGATTTAAAAACCACTTTTAAATTGAAATTCATAATTAACAAGTACATGTTTGCTGATAATAGTAAACATTTTGTTTATAGAGTTGACCAGGCAAATAAACAAAAGACATATTAATTTATTTAACAACAATAAACATAACAA
This sequence comes from Tribolium castaneum, assembly GCF_031307605.1. Classification (NCBI taxonomy): domain Eukaryota; kingdom Metazoa; phylum Arthropoda; class Insecta; order Coleoptera; family Tenebrionidae; genus Tribolium; species Tribolium castaneum. The sequence continues at coordinate 2,973,544 of NC_087395.1, read as the reverse complement.
ATAACGAAGTGGCATCCCATAGTTTGGGAACGACTGGTAGATCCTCCCATTTTCCGCTACGCTTGACGGTTTGTATTTTGTTCCACTCATTCGCATAGTAACAACAAAGAGAAAACTAGTAGCAGATGAGAATGTATTATTTGATACATTTATACGACATTCAGCCAAAATTAAAAAATTATACTATACTTCGCCTATACCTATTTTCGGCGCTGATTTTAAACACTAACTAATGAAGAACGACCGCTGATGTCTAGCAGCCATTGTCGTCTTCCTCTTCCGGTCGTTTTAATTTTTATTTGATGTTAACAAAATAATGCGAAGTTGGAACTTTGGGGTTCGTAAGTTGGAAACAGAGACCAAATCATATTGCGAATTAGTTATCACGCACTTTACCAATATCCATCAACATGATCGAGTTTCGGACGCTTCCCTGGAACAAATCTTAATGACTTTTAACGTGTTCATGTCTTAAATAAATAAACCAGATTACATTTTAAGCCAAAACAGAACGATTTTGTATCGCAACCGACGGAACAAAATATGATACGGCATGTTAAAGTACAGCAGCAAGGCGGAAACAAAACAAATCAAAACTTATTGTTACTGCAAATCGGCTCGGAAGACCCTGGGTCTCGTAAACTGCTCACTAAGAGGTAGCTAAGTGCTATCTCCACTGTCAACGTGACTGGTCGCAAAATGATACGACTGATCAATTCAATATGGTGATTCGCAATTTTAGATTTAGTACATCAAATTGTTAGAGTTCCTTTATTGGGAGAGTTGGGACACTGAGTCAATTTTGTATTATGTGGATAAGGTATATATTTCTATGCTTTTTTATTAAAATTTTTGTTAGTAACTTATGTCAGAGGTTTATGTCGAAAATAATTTCAAGCTTATAATTTTTGTCAAATGCATAAAATGACATAATTTTACGTCAAATTTAACCAGGGACGTAGAAGACGTAGAAATTGTGGGATTACTATTTAAAAAAAGAAAATAATTGAATACCTACCAATATTAATGTTCACATTTCTAAAAATTTTCGATATTTATTTAATATTAAATACATAACTTAAAACATACTTCAATGCTAAAAATGCTTTTCTTTCAGTCACAATTTTAAGTTAAACATCTCGTCCCAAAAATTGGTCATCACAAACCCTTCATTTTTCCTGTCGTCTTTTTAAATTTTCTAAAAAACGATATTGAAGGTGTTCTCGTATGAAAAACGTAACAAAATCGTGAATTCCCAATAACTTTATAATTTGAAACTGAATCTAAAGTTCACGTAGATGCTAAAGGCGGCCATGCAGCGACAGGTTCAACTTTCCTAAAAATTAGAACCAATTTTGGGTTCAAGTACCTACGTATTTTATAAATGTATAGACAAATTCCCAAAATCTCATAGATTTTGTACATAACATTATTTAGACAATACACTTTTCCAAATGTTTGTTAATAATAAACGTAAAACTTGACAAGAAAGGTTCAATTTCTCTCTCTTTCATCGATGATTACCATTTCTTAAAGTTAAGATAAAAATGTTTATGATGAAGAGTTTAGACGTAAAATAATTGTACTTGCAAAGAAATCTCTTTTAAAATTTGGAGTTCATATGAAAAAACAGTGAATTGACGACGACTGCCAGTCTAAACCATTTCTAAACGCAGTTAGTCGACGAAAAATAGAAACATTTTTTGACAAATTTATTTGACTTTGCGCCACATTTCAAGCGTAACACCACTGATTTCTATCCCAATTTGTTTTTTTACACATTACAACCTACGTATATGAAACAAAATTTCGAAAATTGACATTCAGTGTCCCAACTCTCCCAATATAGGAACTCTAATAATCACTATTTGTAACCATAGCAATTTCACAACATCACAACATTGTTTAAGAGTTGTCTCCATGTAACGGAGACTGATAGAACTCTGTTGACTGGTCATATCCTGCTACAATCTTGGTAGCTTGAACCTATACATCATAGTGGTTTTAAAGCGTCCACAAGTGTACTGATATTTTTATTGAGTTTTCTAGCTTCTAACAGTAATCTCCTAGTTCACGCATTTTGCATGATTGTAACATTTATAAAATGTTTTTCGCGATGTACTTTTAAAAATCTAGCAGCAAACGCACATATCAGGTCATCTTTTTTTGCAGTCAGTGAGATTCCATCCGCTCTCATTCGAGGAAATACCTGCTCTCGGAGATTTGGATCAGTCGGTGCATGGGTTACAAGCAAATTTTGTGCATTAAGACCGCTGAGTTTTATCTGCTTCTTTTTTTTCGGTGTTTCCAAAACTGCTTTAAAGCTAAAAAACCCAGACAACAAATGTGTAGGGTAAAAGTTCTTGAACTATTTCTTAACAACTCAAAAAAATAAAATTTAAACTGTTTAGTTTGTTTTGTTACAATGTTACTCATCTTGAAATTAATGTATATTCGATTTGTTTGCTGTAAAACATTCAATAATTCCCTAACATACTTATCCATCTACAGTTTTTCCTCCACTAGCAAATATAGATAGATCAATCGAGGTACTTCATATGCTCGTGCAAACCACAGCCAAGCGTTGTCTGGACAGGGCCGGCACTTGGAATTTTGTTTTTTTCACTAACTTTATATAGTCACAAAAGTTTAAAAATTATTTTTTCGCACTTTCGTAGACGCAAAGTCTCTCACAAATTCTTTGTAGTCCAATTTTTCAGCGATTTCATATTCAATTGAAATTGTCGCCAAACAACGCGTACGCTAATATATTTTCAAAAAAATTATCGGTCCTACTTGTTCGTAATTTTTTTAGTGTACTTTCTAGCACTGATATTGCGGTGCCAATGTCCATTTCAATATATTGTAATATCTTACTTTCCACATTTATTTGAGTTAAAATATGATTCCATAGTATTAAGCAGCACAAAAATTTTTAATCAGCTAATTTGTATGCTAATACCTCAGCTTCATGACGTGACATTTTATCAAATGATTCATTGTTGACTATTGCATACACTTCACCTATATGATACAATTTTTTTATTTAGATTAAATTGGCTTCAAATCATGGCCTATTACGATTAAAATTTTCAAAAATTTACCCACCCTTAACTAGACGAATCGCCAAAAAATGTTTTTCTTTGTCAGTTACATACGCAAATTTTTTCTCTGACCGAAAATGTTTGAAAAAGTAGGGGGTGCTATTTAAAATTTTAAAGTAGGGGTGGCTAGTGATTAAGGGATGAAAACTACAATGTAACTAATGTTGGTTTTGAACTTCCCCCTCGCGATCCTAATCGACCTGTTTTTGCTTAAAAATAGATTTGCTCATTGACAAAAGTTCAAATTGAGACGGCTCCTTTTAAAATGAAAGCCCTGTATATTCTGAATTTCAGGCGGTACCGTATCATTATTATTATTATCATCATCAAACTCTTCTGGGGAATCCGAACTTTCTTGATAATTTACTTCGTCGCTAGAGGAGGAACTGGATTCAAAAATTCGCTTCTTGTCAGCTTTTAGCCACTTTAAGTTTTCTTTCGACTTTTCTGGTCAATTTTTCTTCTCGACTCTTGGCTTCGGCTTCTAAATCTTTTTTAACGGGGTGCTTGTAAAAATTAAAGATTTTCCCTTTTTACGCTTAATTGAAGTTTTTATTGGGGCAGCTTTTGTTCAGGAGTTATTAATTTTGACGTCCCAGAAAGAGACGTTGCGAGCAAGAGTAGTGCGATTCGTCAGTTGAACAACCGGCTGTGGACTCCTTTATCGACCCCGAAGGTAAAGCCTCTTGTGAGCAAAAAGACTGAGGTTCTTGGCTCGCTGGTAAATGGGGTTCGGGATTTGGTCTATCCGTAACGAATGAAGATAAAAAATCTTCGTCAGAAAAAATGTTGTCATTGAATGGTTCGATGCCTGTTGCCCTGAATCCACTACAAATATTTTTTGGAGTGAACGATTGTAACAAGGCGTCTCCAACAAGACCACCGATGTCGTATATTGTGATAGTTTTTCGTGGATGATTAACCATGTATCGATCACCAGCTGTGTTGTAAATTTTTTAAAAAATGGTAGAAAAAGCCACATCTAAAAGTTGTGGCTTATTAGACTACAGTGAGGTGGTAGAGTTAAAAGAATTATTCCGTTATCTTTAGCAAAATCTAAAGCAGGAATACTTAAATGGCTTTTGTGATTATCTAATATAATCAACGTTGGGTGTTCTTTGGACGGTCTCTCATGTTGCGCAACATACTTCAAAACTAGTAGAAAAATTACGCTGTTCATCCTTCCTGATGTCCGGTGGTGTTTGATATCGGTGTAATCCGATATCAAAATTACTCGCATGATGATGAACAACCAGCAACTAAAGCGTAATGTAAAGGTTTTTAATTTTTATATGTATTCTAGGTCCCTGTGTTTGTGAACGTTTCTGAATGCAACGATCTGAGTTTCAATTACCTCTTGTAGTACGCAACTGTATCACCTTTCAGTCACTGAACCTGTGGTGTGAAAATAAAAGGCAGATATACTAACTATTATTTATTATAAAAACTAATTAAAAACAGATAAACAAAAAATATAAACAAAAAAGAATAATAATAATAATAAAAATTAAATTAAAATATTTTTCAACAGTTCTTCCTTTTTCTGGCTATCTAAAATATTTTGAATATTTTGACGCCTTCTTCTCACAAATGAAATTTGGCGCTCCATATTAGACCGAATTTCTGCCTCTTCTTCTTCGAGGTTCCTCAAAAGGTCCTCCCCGAAGCTGCGGTTCCTTTTGAGCGCTTCCGCTTTGTCAGTGATTTTTCTCTTGAGGGCCCGAATTTCTTCTTCTATACGTTCTCCGTTAATTGAGATTGCAACTTCTTTCACCATTTGTTGCAACCTCATTTCAGGTTGGGTGGCTTCTTCCTCAGAAACGTCCTCAATGAAGGGTTCCCTCAGGAGACTGAGGTCCTTCACTCCTCTTGACCTGCTTAACGGTCTGATAAGTTTATTAGAAATTCTTTTAATTTCCATGTTCTTATCCATCTGCTCTTTCATGTTCTGTTCCATGTTACGCTCAGAGTTTTCCTCCATGTCCTCGCTCACATGGGACACTTGATCCAACTCTAGCTGACTATTCCAGTCACTCCAGCATCCAGAATTAAAAAATTCTTCAAATTCTGGCTGATTTGCTGGAGTGTCCAGAGGGTAAACTAGCGTCAGCAAGTTGATGGTAATTAAACCCTGCAAAAAAAGAAAAAATATATATATCCATTGGAGTTATCAGCAAACTTTTATTAAAAATCAAATGTTTTTGTTGGTTTATAAAATAAAATAAAATAAAATATAATTACAATTTAAATTTTTATAACTTACATTTTCTGTGGTAGTACGTTGTAATCGCCGCTTCGCCAGTTGCAGTTCTGGAGGACGAGGCGATTTGCTAGAAAAAATATAAAAATTAAAAATACATTCATCTGAGTTATATGTATAATTATATTACAAAAATAATATCTTTTTTGATGGCTACATTGTAGAAGATTAATTAAATTTATTTTTAGAAACTTACATTGTTCGTTGTTGTTGAAGATATACTACTATTTATTAAAAAAAAATAAAAATTAAAAAATGCTATTCCTAACACTAATACCTAATAAATAAAAAACTAAACTAACAAAAATATATACCTATTTACAAATTTACAATTTACTAACTAAAAATATTTACAAACTATAACTAATAATAATACAATAATTTTACAAATTTTTTAATATGTTTTCGTAATATTTTCGTTCCTTCTCTTGGGCTATTAATATTGAAGTCACCTCCTCCTGGGTTTTTTTATATGTTCAATATTTGATTGAAGAGTTTTAATGAGCTTTTCACCGTTTGCTCTATTCCGCTTTAAAAGCATTAGCTTTTCCTCTATTTCACGTTTTAGAGCACTAATTTCTTCTCGCATCCCCCCAGCCGCCTCTTCAAACTGGTTCCTCAATTCCTCAATTTTTTCCGGTTCCGCCGGTTGCGCCACGGCTTCAGCCTCCTCCTCCTCCATATCGGAGAAGTTTTCTTCCTCTTGAATCCTTAGGAGGCTAAGGTTTTTGCGACCCGTGGCCGCAATTGGTTTAATCACTTTATCAGAGTGTACTACAATTTTGGGGTGATTGTCCTCCTCTCGCTGATCGTTTTCTGCTCCAAGGTTGAAGAGCTCTTCCCAGTCACCCCCTACAGCTAGGAGGAGCTCTTCGAATTCTTCCTGCCCTGCAGGTGTGCCTACGTAGGCAGGAGTTACGAGCTCAATAATTTGCTACAAGAAATATAAAAAATTAGAAAATATTCATTAAAGTTAAAAGGAAAATAATATTAAACAAAAATAGTTCTCGATAATTGTATCTTTCAAGATTAATTATAGATAATTTAAAAAAACTTACTCTTTTGCGATGGCGGTGGAGGCTGGCTTGCTTGCACATTTCGTTTAATCTATAAAAAATTAAAAAATATTGAATAAAGTTAAAAGGAAAATAATATTAAATAAAAACAATTCATATTAATTGTATTTTTTTAAAATTAATTAAAGGTAATTTTAAAAACTTACATTTTTTCTTAGTGGTGGTGGAGGTGAGTTTTACTTAAGGAAAGTAAATTTTTCCTTTTTAGCTGTAAAAAATAGAAAAATATTAGACTCAAGCAAAAAATGATAAATATTTTATTAAAGTAAATTTGTTAAAAGCAGTAGCATTTGCCGAAGTGGAAGGCACAAATTGATTCATCTTGAAAACACAATTAAGGCACACACGATTAAGCTTTGCTGTTAACCGTTGAGTGCCCCTAAAGCTTTTATAAGGCTTTAAGGAAAACAAATCCCCCATTTTGGGGGTAAATTAGAGTGGGGAAATGCTGATTATACAAAAAAAATTTTTGCTGACAGCAGAAAATGTAATCCGATATCAAAAAAATTGCTGAATTTGCAAAAATTTTGCTGTCATCAGCAAAAAATGTAAAAAATGTAATCTGATTTCAAAAAACAATTTGCTGAATTTGCAAAAATTTTGCTGACATTAGCAAAAAAAATGTGATCCGATATCAAAAATTTGTTGACATCAGCAAAAAATGTAATCCGGAATCAAAAATTTGCTGAATTTGTAAAAAATTTGCTGACATCAGCAAAAATGTAACCTGACACAAAAAATGCTGATTTTGCTTGGACCTACAATTAAACATCGAATAGATGAGGGTAATAAATCACCATGTCTTCGATTCTGGTTCGTTACAATATCAGGATCACTGATATTTAGTGGAAGCTTATTTTTTTGTTTTATTACTCGCATGATGATGAACAACCAGCAACTAAAGCGTAATGTAAAGGTTTTTAATTTTTATGTCTCTGTGAACGCTACTGAATACAACGATCTGAGTTTCAATAACCTCTTGTAGTACGCAACTATATCACCTTTCAGTCACTGAACCTGTGATGTGAAAATAAAAAACAAATATACTAACTATTATTTATTATAAAAACTAATTAAAAACATATAAACAAAAAATATATACAAAAAAATATTTACAAAAATGAATAATAATAATAATAATTAAATTAAAATATTTTTCAATAATTTATTACATTCGTCCTCTTCCTTTTTCTGGCTATCTAAGATATTTTGAATATTTTGACGCCTTCTTTTCACAAATGAAATTTGGCGCTCTATATTAGACCGAATTTCTGCCTCTTCTTCATCGAGGTTCCTCAAAAGGTCCTCCCCGAAGCTTCGGTTCCGTTTGAGCGCTTCCGCTTTATCAGTAATTTTTTTCTTAAGGACCCGAATTTCTTCTTCTATGCGTTCTCCGTTAAATGAGGTACCTGACCTGACCTGACCTGACCCTTCTTTTTTTTTTAAGAGGTTAAGGAGAAGCTTCACAGCCGTCCCCCGGGTCTTTGATGTTCTGAGCGGCCCGAGGAGTGTGGGCCTCTAACCCACTAAACTCCCTTTCCTCTGTTTCAGGCCATCTGCCACGGTTTGCACCCTGCATAGGGCATTATCACGCGGCAGTGCCATCTCCGATTCTTATTCACCGCCATCGTTCTACCTGGCGCTCTTCCTCAAGTCTCCTTTCGTCTGCTTCTTTCTTCCTCAAGATGTTTCTTGCCATTCTCTTAACCGCCTCCCATTCATCGGGACCCTGAAGCAACAGATCCGTAAAGTTGTCCAGTACTGGCCACTGTGCCCTGGCCTTCATGACCTTCAAGCGTTCCTCTTCCCAACGCACACAGTAGAAAAGTGTGTGTTTAGGATCGTCCTTCTCTCCACAGTACCAGCAGGCGTCGCTGTCGCTCTTACCGATTCTGAAGAGGAAACTACCGAAGCATCCATGTCCGCTCAGGGCCTGCGTCAGGTAGAAATTCACCGTTCCATGCCCTCGATTAGCCCATGTCTCTACGTCTGGGATGAGTGCCCTGGTCCACTTGCCGTTTTCAGCTTCTTCCCATTCCCTCTGCCACCGTGCCATAATCCGGCTCCTCGCTACTCGCCTGTCGGTTCCGCGTCTTAAGCTTGCCCTCTCTTCTGCCAACAGGATAATTGGCGGTACTCCCGCAATCACTTGCGCTGCCTCAGCAGACACCGTCCTGTATCCACTGATCACTTTTAGCAAGGATCTTCTTTGAACTGCCACCAGCAATTTCTTATTTTGCTGGAAACGTAGGCCATCTACCCATACCTCAGATCCATACAGCAAGATCGACGTAGCCACCGAATTTAATAGCTTCCTCGTTCCACTGGCGGGTCCCCCTAGGTTAGGCATCAATCTGCCCAGCATCGCAATAGTCCTTTCCGTTCTTGCCACCGTCTGTTGGATGTGCGGTGTAAAGCTCATCTGTTGGTCCAAGTAGACACCCAAATATCTGATAGATTTTTGGGGTCTAATTACCTCATCGCCTATGCTTAACTGGATAGCTCCCGGTCTTCGGTACCCCACCAGTAAAACAGATTCCGTCTTTACCGTCGCTAGTTTTAATTCGGCGTTCACCATCCAGCGCGCTATTTCGCTCAGCGCCTCGTTAGTGAGACGCATCAGTTCGTCCTCCGTCCGAGCCGTGGTCAGTAGAGCAAGGTCGTCGGCAAAAGCCAGTGTCCTGGCTCCCACCGGCAGATCCAGCCGTAGAACCGCGTCATACATGACATTCCACAGAATGGGTCCCAGTACCGAACCCTGTGGTACCCCGCATGTCACCGCAATCTCCTGATCGTCTCCGACAATCAAGCGCCTGCCCTCCAGGTAGCTCATCACCATTGCCGTCAGCCCTGGGGATATGTTCCTCCCCGTCAGCGCGTCCACGATCTTGTCCCACGGTGCCGTATTAAAGGCATTTTCCACGTTGACCGTTGTAAGAGCGCACAGGTCTTTGCGCCCCCAGAATACGCTGCATGCAAAATGGGCAAACTTGATTGCCTCCTCCATCGCATCCAATGTCGAGCGTCCCTCACGAAAACCATATTGGTGTTCTGAGAAACCCCCTCTCTCTTCCAGTTCTTCTAGCAGTCTTGCCCTCAAAAGCTGCTCCAGTAGTTTGCCCAGGCAGTCCAACAAACAAATCGGCCTCAACTTGAGATTACCCTCAGAGTCCCTGCCGTCCTTTGGTATTAGAACCAATCTCGCTCTCTTCCATCGCTCCGGAAATTTCCTCCCGGCCAAGGAGTCGTTCATGACGCGTAGAACAGTCCCGGCGGACACCTCCACAGCCAAGCGAACGACCTCCGCCGGGATTCCGTCCGGACCGGCGGCCTTACCGCTACGAAGCCTCTGTGTGGCCGTCCGTAGTTCCTCGGTAGTAAAAGCCCTCGGCGTTTCCACCTCCGGGATTGCCCATCGAATCTCCGGCCTCACCGAAAACAATTTCTGCACCGCGCGTGCGACCTCGCCCTCGGTTGGCAAGACATCGATCCTCATCTTTCTCGTTGCTATTTGGTACGCTCTACCCCATGGGTCCTGGTCCACGCTTTCAACCAGGGATTCCCAAGCTTTAGCCTTTGCCCTTCTAATCTGACGCCTTAGTTCCTTTCTAGCCGTTCAGTGCATTTCTTTTAACTTTTCTAGTAAATCCTGCTGTTGTTCCCTCACTGCCCTATTGCGGTTTGCCCTCATCAATTTCCTTTTTGACTCGGTACTTGCTTTCCAACTGGCCTTCACCTCGGGTGTCCACCAGTATACTGGCCTCCTTCCCGCATAGTTTCCTTTCTTCCTTAATAGCGACTCATCACATGCCTTTCCTATCGCCTCCGTTAGGTCCTCTGCCATCAGTAGATCACTCCCGAGCAGCCTCCTGTGTAGACAATCGGCCAGCCCGTCTCTTTTGTCTTCATCCCATTTCCACCCCCCTCGCGGAAAGGGCGGATTTGGGAGGCGTTTTGCAACGTCGATTTTAAAACTGATGGGAAGGTGATCGCTACAAACTTCTGCATCGAGCACCTCCCAGCCTACAACGCTACCCGCCATATTGGAAGAAGAAAAAGTTACGTCTATGAAAGACGCACTTTCTCCCCTCTGGAACGTGGGCTTTTCGCCCCTATTTATGACCACCATGTTGAGTTCGCCTATCAGATCTGCCAGGGCCGACCCTCTGGCATCCTCCGTGTGCGAACCCCAAGCATACGCCTTGGCATTGAAGTCGCCTGCCACCACGGCAGCACCACCCCTGCCTCGAAGGGAATCCCTGAGTCTATATAAATAGTTTTCAAAGTCATTAAAACTAACATTTGGTGAAATATAACAACCGAACACGTAGCACAAACTTGTCTGGACCCAAATAAAGCCCAGCTCACTTCCCCAACTAAGCACTTTGATGTCCCGTGATAGGATTTTAATAGCCGCGCTCTCCAGCTCGTCAACATACCACCCTCCTTTACGTATGTGCTTTTTGTTTGGTTCACTCACTATGAGAATGTGAGTGTCAAGTTTCCTCGCGAGGCAGTATAGGCAGTCATGAACGGTCTGACTGCGGTTCATGTTCAGTTGTATACAGTTCATGATGATGTCGGATTTGACTCCTCCTCCATCCTTTCACTCGAAATCCGTTTCCTCTTCTCTGTTTTATCCCGCAGGGCATCTTTGTGTTTTGGGCATGCCATTGTTTCTTCCTTATGGCCATCCACTTTACAGGTTTGACATCTGCTGATTTTCTGTCCTCCCCTGGACTTATGTTCTTTCTTTGCTGCTGCTAGCGCCTGCTTGAACAACCTGCACTTTCCGCTGCCAGCTCTATGGCCTGCGCTTCGACACACAACACAAAACTCTTCCGTGCTTTTGCAGTCTTTAGCCATGTGGTCTTCACCACCACACCTATAGCATGATTTATTGCGTCTTTCTTCCGTGCATTCTGATGCCTTATGGTTATAGCCTAGGCAGTTGAAGCATCTAAGAACCTCCACCCTTCTTTCCACTTGCGCCCTTACCATCCCTACTTGGATCGTTTTTTCCTTTAGAATCTCTTCAGCTTTCTTTTTAACCATTCTAATTGTCGCCGCCTGTGTTTCTCCGCGTTTTGTCTCAACTGGCCTAGTTGAATTTCGTTTTGATCCAGTCTTCCCACCTTCTCTTCGATGGCAGATCTTAACTCTTCTATGTCCGTTGCCGCGTCAATCCCTCTAATATGGATTGTTTCCATTTCCAGTTTTTCACCTACACTTGGAATTCTGAACAATTTCTTGTACTGGTCATTAGTGACTCCGTTCAGTTTATACTTTAGGCTCTTCAGTGCTGCCTCATCCTTATCCAATTTAATGATAACCTTCCCCTCCCGTGTGCTTCTAACTTCCCTAATGGCGTTCTTTGCTCCTTCGTTTGCTATCATAGCTTTGATCTTCCGGACTGTTTCTCTATACTCTTCCTTCTTTGAATCGATGATAAGAGCATATGTATTTCTTTTCCTTGTTGTTCTGTCCTCTGTCCCCCTCTCTTCTTGCTCTCTACTTTGTGTTGTGTAGATGTACACCTTAGTCTTGCCCTCGTGAAAAATGCATGCTACCATTTTCCTCAGGTTGTGGTTCCCCATACAGTTAACGTGGTGTATGGCAACTCTCTCATCGTCCTTCGTCTCTTCCCTTAGTCGTGTTAGACTATCCCAAACGCTCTTCTCATCCGTACCGATGTTAATCTTGATTACCTTCCTTTGAAATGTCTTGGTCTCTCCTTTGATTCTAAGGCGGGACACCTGCTCTAACGTCCCAAAATCGCCCTCCATTTCCTTGAGCTCCGGGTAGCGATCCCGATACAACCTCTGAATGCTCCTACTTATTTCACGATCATCGTGTTCCACCAAGATCACCTTCACCACATTGTCTTCTGAGGCGAGCGGATTTCCAACCTTAACTTCCACATTCCTAAACAGTGAATCGTTCCATCTTTCCAGCGCCGCCAATTTAAAGTTATCGGATGTCTCAATATCCCCTATTGATGTTCTTTCCTTTATCGTTATCTCCGACGTTTGGGCCATCTGTGCTCTCAGACTCTCGTTCTCCTCTGCTAGTCTTTTATTTTCCATTCGCAGTCTTTCCAGCTCGTCTTTTAGATGCATCATTTCCTCCTTGTCTTCGCTCGTATCTTGGCTATATGTATTTGCAGCAATGAGCGCCTCCAGATCCCTTACTCGACTATTTGCATAGTCAAGCTCGCACTGGAGCGCACCACTGCTCTCCCCATCTACCATGTTGACCTGTGTGTCCACATCGTAGGTCACCTTTTCGGCAGGTTCGTATCGGTGTTTCTCCAACCACTCCGTAATTATGGTCCTTCCGAAAATTTTTGTGTTTCTTCAGCGTTTCCACCAAAGAAACCAATTCCGTCTTCGGTTGGTACATACCCTTCACCAGTGACTGTAGCTTGTCCGTTGTCCTCGTCACCGCCGATATAGCCTCCATCAACGTAAATACCTCTGGACTTTCTCTTAGCTTGTACGCACCCTGGTAACCCGTTCCCATTGGGGAGATGTCGCTTGCCTTTCGCTTTTTGTTCGTCGCCTCTGAAAAAGAACCTGATCTCCCAGGTCTTCCCAAGGTCTCTTGTCTCTTTTGCTTGAAGATATCCTCCATTCTCGTCACCAGATCTTTCTTACCTGTCAATTCCTTCCTTGCTTTAGTGGTGTCGGAAGTGGTGCCAGTGCCAGAAGATCGCATAGGCGTCGTCTCCCCAGTATTCTGCTCAGTCTCTATGAAAACCACATCATCCGTGCTCTCTCTCCTTGTCGATTCTTCTTCTTCCATGCTTCCAGTTGCATTCCTGGACATCTCGGCCTGGTTGCCTACCAATGATGTCCGAGCGGTCGCTTGCTGACCGTCGGTGAGAGCCCGCTCGAGCACTCCCTCTCCGACGGGTACTGGGGTGTCCCTCCCCTGCACCGTAGACCGTTGTGCCTTTTTACCGTCTGCCATTGTCGTTCAATTGTTAAGTAGAAGAGTTTTTATAGAGGCTCTCCTAACCCCGCGGCCCCGAAACCGCACGGCCCCCGTTTCCAGACCACGTCTGGAGTTACGGTGTGATCTTGACTGGTTTTGGTCCGCCCCGGGTATTTCATTTCCCCGGTACCACCCATATCTGGGAGGCGTTCCCCTATCCGCCACCTGGGGAGGCGCCCGATGGGAGACCAGTTGAACTCCACACGGGGACTTTTTTTTTTTTTTTTTTTTTTCCGGAGGAGAGGAAAATACGTTACGTACACCCCGGTTTCTATTGTGAGACCGGGGTAGTGTGGGGCTCTCCGACTAGGTGGACGTGTCGGCCTACCCACTAAAAACCTCTCCTCCTGTTCCTCCGCAGATGTTCGGAATCGCTTTCGCATTACTTCGAACAAATGCTGCTTTCTTTTCCGCTAAGTTGGCAGCCTTCCTTCCCTCCTTAGCTCTTCCCTTTCCTTCGTTCTTATAATATTTCTGACGAGTTGTGAGGTGCTCGCCCAGTTCTCTTCCGATGATAGCATCACTTCCACGAATTCCTCAGCATTGGGCCACGTGAGAGTCTTCTTCATGTATTCGAGCCTTTCTCCGTCGAACCTCTCGCACAAGAAGAGGGTGTGCTCCGGGTCATCCCTGTCCTCACCACAGAACCAGCACCTCTCGTCCGCAGTTTTGCCTATCCTGTGCAGGTAGGTTCCAAAACATCCATGACCCGTCAAGGCTTGGGTCAGGTAGAAGTCGGTATGGCCTTGTTTTCTGTCCAGCCAGGGACCGATATCTGGGATCAACTTTCTGGTCCACGCCCCGTTCTGGGCGTTCTGCCAGGCCGCTTGCCATTTCCGGCGGGTCCTGTCCTCAACGGCTTTCCGCGCCCCGGGACCCATCCTTCTGATCTCTACCCTCTCCTCGATCGCCAGGGCCATGGGTTTCGTTCCGGCGATTACCTGTAGCGCCTCGTTCGAGGTGGTACGGTAGGCGCTGGTCACCCGCAGTAGTGCCGTCCTCTGTGCCCTCTCCAGTTTTTCCAGGCTTTTGCTTTTAAGGTGCCTTGACCCCCAGATTTCAGCGCCGTACAGGATCTGGCTCCGCGCCACCGCCACCAGCATCCTCCTCCTGTATGGCTTCGCCCCCCCTGTGTTTGGCATCAGCCTGGACAGGGCTGCCATTGTCCTTTCCGCCTTGGCGGCAACCTCCTCTACGTGTGGTGCAAATCTTAACTCCTTATCGAGCCTGACCCCCAGGTACTTTATGGAGGTTTGCGGAGATATATCTTCGCCCATCAGGGAGAACTTAATCTCACGCGGCCTCCTTCTGCCCGTGAGTAAAGTTGCCTCTGTTTTGTGCGCTGCCACACTCAGTCCAGTGTCCTCCATCCACTCTGCCACCTTTTGTAACGTCTGGTTTACCAGCGCCATCATCTCCTCTTCGTTTCTGGAGGACACCAGGACGGCCAGGTCGTCTGCGAACGCCAGCGTCCTCACTCCTACGGGCATCTCTAGCCTAAGCACAGCATCATACAGGACGTTCCATAGAGTCGGGCCCAAGACCGAGCCCTGTGGGACGCCGCACGTCATCTCGACGTATTCCTCCCCTTCCCCCACCAGGATTCCCCTGTCCTGCAGGTAGTCCTGTATGAGCGCTAACAGGGCTTTGTTGATTCGTTTTCCTTCTAGTGCCTCGATGATTTTCTTCCATGGAGCCGAATTAAAAGCGTTTTCGACGTCTATGGCGACGATGGCACATAGGTCCTTCCGGCCCCAGGTGCCCCGGTTGGCCGTTTCGGCAAACTTTAGTACCTCCTCCATGGCGTCTAAGGTAGACCTTCCTTTTCTAAATCCGAATTGGGAGTCCGCCAGCCCCCCCTTCTCGTCAAGTTCTTTCTCTAGCCTGGATCTGATGAGGTGCTCGAAGAGCTTTCCCATAATGTCGAGGAGACATATTGGCCTAAACTTCCTAATGCCTTCCGAATCTTGCTTCGTTTTCGGTATCAATACAAGTTTGGCTTCTTTCCACCTAGTTGGGAATTCTCCTTTTCCCGCGGATGCATTGATCACCGCAAGAACGTCACTGGTTGCCTCTTCCACCACCAGTTTTACAATCTCGGCTTGGATGCCGTCTGGACCTGGTGCTCTCTTTACCCGGAGTCTGCTCGCTGCATCCCTCAGCTCTTGTTCGCTGAACTCGATCTTCTCCTGGCAGGGCTCCTTTTGCCAAACCGTCCGTTCCCTACGAGGAAAGAGCTTCTTCACAGCTTCCTTCGTCTCCTCCTTGGAGGGCGGCGTCTCTTTTCTGAACTTCCCCATGGCTACCTTATAGCCCTTACCCCAGGGGTCTTCCTCTATCATTTCTATCAGCTCTTTCCACGCCGTTTGCTTCGCCTTCTTTATGTGTCCCCGAAGTTCCTTCTTGGTCATTCTGTACCGGTCTTCTAATTGCTGTATTTGTTCCGACGTAGTTTTCCTGCATTTACGCCCCCGCCCAAGAGTTCTTCTTGCTTTAAGGCACTTTGCCCTTTGCTCGGCAATGTCTCGGTTCCACCAGTACACTGGTCTTTTGTGTGCTGGGTGCCCCCCCCTACATGTGGCAAAGGAGGAGTTGCACATTTCCTCGATCTTTTGCATCAGTGTCCCTGTTGACCAGTGTCTGCCTCTACCACTGATCTCCTTCCTCACGAGTTCTCGATAGATGTTCAGTCCTTCTCCGTCGATTTTCCAGCTCTTCCTTACCCTCTTCGTTCTTGCTTCGTTTTCCTCTTTCGTTTTACATATTTCGAAGTAGATGTCCCTGTGGTCGCTGAGATTCTCCTCTGGGAGTACCTTCCAGTTCTTAATCTTATCCGCAAGGCCGTTCGACGTAATTGTAAGATCTATATTGGAAACGCTCTCCCCTCTCACAAAGGTGGGCTCGTCCCCCGTGTTTTGAATGGTGTAGTCTCTTTGGGCTATCCAATCCATAAGGATCCGTCCCCTTTCGTCCTCTTTTTTGGAGCCCCAAGCCGGCGACTTGGCGTTGAAATCGCCAACAATTATGCACTCCTCTCCGCTGGAATTTAGGTGGCCTTCTAATTCCCTAAGGAGCTGTTTGAACTCATCCAGAGTGGAGTTGGGCGATATGTAGCATCCATATAATGCGTACCCCCTGTACTCCACTCCCACGAAACCATTTCCAATATGTTTCCTAAGTGCCTCCGCCTTGTTGAATTGTCTGATTGCCACGTCTTTCCTCCTATCCAGCGTCCAAGGGCCCATTTCGGATAGTTTCTTATTTGGTTCCGCCACCACCGCGATGTCTATCTGTCTATCGTGAACTGTTCCGTGGAGTAGCTGGAAGGCTTCCCTGCTTCGGTTTAGGTTACACTGCAACACTTTTATTTTGTCTGGGCGTCCTGTTGGTCTTCCTCGTCCTCCTCCGCCCCTAAGACGGAGGGAGTCGCTGGGGAGTCCGGTTGAGACGCATGGGGTGTCGGGTGGGACTGTCCCGGACCGGGCTGCCCCGGCCCGGTCCGGGCACCCTCATGCTTCTCTGGTGAGGGGGGAGGGAAGGTCCCCCTCTATGTGTGGTTTCGCTGTATCCGTCCTGGCTTCTGGCACTTTACCTACCTCCTCGGTCTCCATCTGTGACATGTGTTTTTCTTCCGTTTGGGGTGGATGTCCGTTCTTTGCTGTACTGATGCTACGGATAAGTTTCCTAACTTCTTTTCTGCGAACGGGGCATTTATTTGATCCCGTCCTGTGGCCCTCCTCGTTGCATTGTAAGCAATATTCATTGCCCCGGCAGTCTGAGATTTTATGCCCCGGCTTGCCGCATTTCCTGCACAGGTTCTTTCTTTCCGGTCCGCTACACTTTGTGGAGATGTGTCCCTGTCCCCAGCACTTATAGCATCTTACGAGCTCGACCTTCTCGGTAGTGGTGCATAGACACAATCCTATTCTGATTTGCCTTTGGGTTAAAAGGCTTTCTCCTAGGTCCTTTTTGACCTGTATCGTCGCGACCTGCATTTCCGCTGGTCCCTTCCTTAGTGCTTTAACAACTATTTCTTGGGGCTGTACCTCCATTTTCTTTCCGACAGCTTCCGAGATTTGTTCCGCTGTGATATCGGCTTCGATGTTTCCGATATGTAGCTCCATTCCCTCTCCCCTAGGTCTGCTGATTGTCACCGATATGGCGTTGTCCTCTTCCACTATTGTCTTCCTGGCGTTTGCCAATGCTTCCTCGTTATTCTCGGTAACGATCAGAAGGTCGCCCTTATTGGTCTTGAGTGCCTTATATATTTTAAGATTCTCCGAGTTACCCAATGTCTTTTTGACTTTCTTGAGAAGGTCAATATACTCGCACCCAGGCTTCCGTACTATGAGTGCCCCAGTTTGTTTTTCCACACCTCTTCTCTTTGTTTGTTTTGGATTTGGATTTGCCGTGGGTATCCCGTTTACGGTGAAATTTTGGGGAACATGTATAGCCAGTTCTCTTCCCTTGTTCCTAAAAGCGATTTCCGCCAGTTTTCTTAGCTGATCGAGGGATGCCCTCGGAGGGATTGGGATGGCAACTTTTACCCTACCTTCGACCTGCATTGCATCAGCAATGTCCCTCAGTTTCTTTAAGATTTCTGCATTTAATGCTTTATCTTCCCAATTTGTCATCGACTTCTCGATCCGAATCTTCCATACGTATTTTGTGTTTACCTTTGACTTGAACTTCGTTGTCTGTACAATGTAAGAGATGTCGTCTTGTTCTTCCTCTTCCTCGACCAATTCTGGGTATCTCTCTTTGAACAGCCTCCCCATAGCTGTGGTGTCTAAACCCCCATCCTCTTCGTTGAGGAAAATTCCCAGGTCCCAGTCTCTAGATGCGGCAAGCGGTGATCCCTTGATTACCTTCGTAGCTTGATAGACGTCTTGCGGCCATTCTAGGTTTAGTACTCTCTCAACCTCCGCATATGTGCCGGGACGGTCCATCTGTGTCAGGATTTCCCTCCTGATGGATTCTTTGTCGTCATCGGTGCTTTGGGCGGTGGCGTCTACCCCTTGTTTCTGCTCCCTTTCCCTTTCAAGATCTTGGAGCGTCCGTTTGAGGATCTCAATTTCCTTTGCCTGCTTAGCTGCTTGCTGTTTAACCGCCTCCAGCTCCGCCCTGAGAGTCTTGGTATCCTCAGCCTCCTGTGGCGGGTCCGTCTGCGCATCCGCATCGTAGGTGATCCTTTCTACAGGCTCCCATCTCACTTCCTCCAACCAGGCCTTTATGGACTCATTTGCGAAAACTTTAGTGTTCCTATTGATGCTCTCCACCATATGTACGATCTCTTTCTTGGGCTGGTACGATGCTTTGATGGTGTTATTCAGCTTCTCCGCTATTTTGACGATATTTCCTATTGCCTCAATCGCCGAGAAGGCTACTGCACTTTCCTTTTTATTGTAAGCAGTCTTTGGACTTGGCGATGAGTCGACGTACTTCCTCTTTTTTGTACTGCCCTCCGATAGGGAACTACACCTCTGTAGTCTGCTAGTGAGATTTAATCTGCTGTGTAGAGGACCTGTTTTCGGTGTATCCACCATACTACCAGAAGCTCTTCCAGCCCCCTCCGCTTGGTCTTTCTCTTTCTCTCCAGTAGCAAGAAGCATCTCGGCCTGGTTGCCCACCGAAGGAAAACGAATCAACAAAGCCCTGTTAGCGCTCATACAGGACTACCTGCAGGACAGGGGAATCCTGGTGGGGGAAGGGGAGGAATACGTCGAGATGACGTGCGGCGTCCCACAGGGCTCGGTCTTGGGCCCGACTCTATGGAACGTCCTGTATGATGCTGTGCTTAGGCTAGAGATGCCCGTAGGAGTGAGGACGCTGGCGTTCGCAGACGACCTGGCCGTCCTGGTGTCCTCCAGAAACGAAGAGGAGATGATGGCGCTGGTAAACCAGACGTTACAAAAGGTGGCAGAGTGGATGGAGGACACTGGACTGAGTGTGGCAGCGCACAAAACAGAGGCAACTTTACTCACGGGCAGAAGGAGGCCGCGTGAGATTAAGTTCTCCCTGATGGGCGAAGATATATCTCCGCAAACCTCCATAAAGTACCTGGGGGTCAGGCTCGATAAGGAGTTAAGATTTGCACCACACGTAGAGGAGGTTGCCGCCAAGGCGGAAAGGACAATGGCAGCCCTGTCCAGGCTGATGCCAAACACAGGGGGGGCGAAGCCATACAGGAGGAGGATGCTGGTGGCGGTGGCGCGGAGCCAGATCCTGTACGGCGCTGAAATCTGGGGGTCAAGGCACCTTAAAAGCAAAAGCCTGGAAAAACTGGAGAGGGCACAGAGGACGGCACTACTGCGGGTGACCAGCGCCTACCGTACCACCTCGAACGAGGCGCTACAGGTAATCGCCGGAACGAAACCCATGGCCCTGGCGATCGAGGAGAGGGTAGAGATCAGAAGGATGGGTCCCGGGGCGCGGAAAGCCGTTGAGGACAGGACCCGCCGGAAATGGCAAGCGGCCTGGCAGAACGCCCAGAACGGGGCGTGGACCAGAAAGTTGATCCCAGATATCGGTCCCTGGCTGGACAGAAAACAAGGCCATACCGACTTCTACCTGACCCAAGCCTTGACGGGGACCTGACCTGACCTGACCTGACCTTTTTTTTTATTGTGGTTTAGGAAATCTGCTAAATACTCAGACATCCAGGACAATTTCTTGGTCCTGGATAGTGCCGGGTTGGAAATCACTCTCGGAATCCTACCGGCTAAAACCCTTTCCACATTTTATCCGAGATGGATCAGAACCGTCTTTCGACATTACTTTGATCCATCTCTTGCCTCTATCTTCTTTCTTCTTCTTTCTTTGTCCTTTCTTCTTGTCTCTTTATGTTCATTATTTGATTTATGAACCCATCAATGTAATCCCAGTGCTCCTTATCACGGAGCATTTCCAGTATTATGTTCTCTGTGGTTAAATTTTTGCCTATAGCTTGGGCGAGGTTTTTTCTTTCTTCCTCAAATTTCGTGCATTTTATTAACGTGTGTTCCGCTGTGTCTATTATATCCTTGCAAAACCAGCACCGATCTGTGTGACTCTTTTTGATCTTTTTTCGGAAAGTGTTAAATATTCCATGTCCTGTTAGTATTTGCGTTAGATTGTAATTCAGGGCTCCATGCTTGCGTTCGACCCATGGTTCTATGTCTCGTATGAGTTTCTTAGTCCAGCAGTCTTCTGTGGCGTGCCATCTCTCTTGCCATGCGTCCATAAGTTTCTTTCTCGCTTGTATTTTTGTCTCTCCCTTCATTCTATTGCATCTTTCAATTGCTAGTAATTCTAAAGGGGTCATCCCCACGATTATGCAGACGGCTTCTCTTCTGGCTGTTTTATACGCACTTGCAACTCTTATTGCTAGCCTCCCGTTCAATTGTTCTAATCTACTCTTAAGTTTTTTGACGTTCCATGCTTTCATCCACGTCGGAGCGGCATAAGGAACTATTGAGATGGCGGTCTGAGCGTAGAGCTTTCTGGTCTGTTCTTTTGGTCCTCCTACATTCGGCTGCGCTCTCATGATTGCCATGGCGGTTTTTTCTGCTTTGCCTATTACTTCCTGAACGTGGTTTGCTGTTTTAAGGTCCTTCGATAGCATTATTCCCAAATATTTTATAGTATTTTTGGTAACGATCAGTTGACCCGGAGATATCGTTATTGCTAGGCTTCTGATCTTGTTTCTCCCTGCTAATAACACTGCTTCTGTTTTATCCTCATTTAATGTCAGATCGATTTCCGTTAGTCTTTTCTTTATAGTTGTCATGCATATTTGGGCTTTTTCTTTAAGGTCTCTTTCGTTATCCCCTATTATTAATACTGCCGTGTCATCTGCAAATGCAGTCAGCATTGTGTCTGCAGTTAGTCCTGTTGTTATAACTTTGTCAAATAATAATTTCCATAGTGTGGGACCTAGCACTGAGCCGTGAGGGACTCCGCAGCTCATTTCGTATTTACTTCCTTCGTCTGTTATTAGGTATCTGTCTTTCAGGAAGTTTTGAATCACGGAGATAAGTCTGTTATTTACTTTTTTGCGATCGAGTTAATTTATTATCACTGTCCAATTTGCGGAATTAAATGGATTCCGAATGTCTAATGTGATGAGCAAGCAAAACTTCCTGTCTCTATAGTTTCTTGTATTTACTTTCTCTACCCTATGTATTATCTCTTGGATTGCGTCAACAGTAGATATTCCACTTTTATACCCAAATTGGTTAGGCGCAAAACCTCCTTTCTTTGCGATTTCTTCTTCTAGTCTTGTCTTGATCAGTCTTTCATAAATTCTGCCAGTAACATTTAATATACAAAGGGGTCGATATTCTATCTCTCTATCGGGTTTTCTCGGTTTTTCAATCAGTACCAATCTTCCCGTATTCCAGGTCTTAGGGAACATGCCTTCTTTCCATTGTCTATTAAACATTTCTAGAAAGACATGATCATTTCCTTTTGCAGCTGCCTTTATAATCTCTGGTTTGATGCCATCCGGACCAGGCGCCCTTCTACTTTTTGTTTTAGCTTGTTTTAGCTCTTCCGTTGTGAAGAGATTTCGGGTTTCTACTGGAGGTAATGTGCTGGGTTTCCATTTTTCTATGGGTTTAGTTGGAAATAATTGACTACCTGCTTGTCTATTGTCTCCTTGTCGGGAGGTGGACTACGTTTGAGTTTGTTTTTCAAAATTTTGTACCCTTTTCCCCATATGTCATTGTCGATTTCGTTTAGCATTGTATTCCATGCCTCCCGCTTTGCTTTTTTAATTTCTTTCTTTAAATTATTTTTAGCTATTTTATATGCTTCTAGGGATCTTTGTCGTTCAGGGTCTAATGCCGCATATGTGGTTTTTGCTTTTGTGTAGATCCTTCTAGCCTTAATCGTTGCGGTTCTTAGTGCTGACACTTGTTGGTTCCACCAATACACGGGAGGGCGGCTGCTTTTGGTTTTTTGTATTTTCAGGTTTTTATTACAGATATCGACTATTACCTCCGTGAGGTATTCGGCTACTTTATTTGGATCCTCTAATTTGGGGAATTCCCAAAAGTCTTTGATTTGTTCAGTAATTTTCTGCAGGTTAGCGTTCTTTATACTCCAAGTCGTCAATTGGTTTTGGCCAACATTATGCTTAGACATGCCTTTTATTTCAAATGTGATATTATTATGATCGCTAAGGTTTTCCGTTGCTGTGTCAACTTTCCAGTCTTTTATTATTTGGGCCATGTTTTGGGTGCATAATGTGATGTCTATTATAGAGCTTCCTCTCTCGGTCTGGAAAGTGGGTTGTGTTCCTGTGTTGACGACTATGAGTCCTAATTCTGCTATTATGTTTTCAAGTATTTCTCCTTTTTTGTTTCTTGCTTTGGATCCCCATAAGGGCGATTTTGCGTTTAAGTCTCCAGCCATTACTATTTTTTTTCCTTTATGTTTATATAAACATTGTTTGATGTTGTATATAAATTCCTCAAATTCTTCTTCTCCTCTGTTAGGAGAAAAATAGCATGAGTAATAGATGTGCTCGTTAGTTCTAATCCAAACGTATCCTGCTCCATTTCCGTTTTCTGTTATCTTGATTTTGTATATATCACAGACTATAATTGCTGCCTCATTATTTGTATCGCAGTAATATTTATTTCTGACCATAGCTTTGCTGGGTTCTTGAATCAAAGCAATATCTATTTTTCTTTCTTCAATATGTTTAAACATTAGTGACATTGCCGCTTTACATCGATTTGCATTTAACTGTAGACAGCGCACTTCCGGTTCTGTTTTACTCTTAGCCATTTTAGTATTTTTGGAAGGCCTTCTTCCTCGCCTTTCTCAATTCTTGTTTGAAATTTATGCATTTTATTGTTCCAGCCCTGTGGCCCTTTTCATCACAGATTAGGCAGTATAGTTCCTGTTGTTCGCACTGTTTTGCTATATGTCCCTCTTTTCCACAATTCAGACATAATTTATGTCTGTCAGGGTTCCTACAGTCTTTATTTTCGTGTCCATATTCTAAACATCTTTTGCATCTTGTTATGACTGTTCCTTCCTTTATGCTATATTGGGCAAGCCCAATTATTATCTTTCCTTCTTTTATTAGCTTGGTGGCATTTTCTTTTTCGATTAACAGGGTGACTGCTTGGTTTTCGCCATACATTGGCCCTAGATTCCCTATTTTCAGTTCGCAATCGTGTCCTACTGCATTTTTAACCGCTTGTTCAACTTCTTCTTTGGTGGTAGTCGCGTCCATGTTGTGTATATGTAGTGTAACAAGATTGCTTGAGGCTTTTCTTATCGTAATATTAGCCCCTTCCATATTTCGCTGGAGGAGTGCTTTCACTTCCTCCATCTTCTTGCTGTCCTTTTCCAGAGTTAGTAGCAGGTGTCCGTTTTGTGTTTTTCTCACTCCCCTTATTTCGTTTTCCTTGATTTTGTTGCCTACTACATGTTTTACGTTTTTCAGTATTTCCACGTAGTCTTTACCGGTCTGACTAATTATTATTGCTTCTGTGTTTCTTTTTTTTCTAACGATTTCTTTGTTGGCATCTATTTTCTGTGGCATATAGATGTCAACTTTTATTGGTGTATCCATAAATACACATTCCGCCATTACTCTTAATATTCCTTCTTTATTTTCTTAAGGGCGTGGAATTGCTACCCTTTTACTTGTTCCTTGTCTTATCATTACGTTTTTTAATTTTGTCAACATCTTATACCAGTCATGTTCATTTCCTGTATTTATTATTTTTGTAATTGCTCTTTGCGTCTCGATGCGGTTTCCTTCTTCGTCTGTATATCGTACTATCTCTTCTATGCTGGACCACTCTTGTTGTAGTTCTCCCAGCTCAGGAAACCTTTGCCTAGCCATTTTTGGTAGGCCTTTTTCCATCTGCAAATCGTCTTTATCAACCCAGATGATTAAGTCGCTTTCCTTGGGTGCTGTTAATGGATTACCTAGATTTGTGTTTTCGAAAACTTCCTCTAATATCTTGTCATTTTTTATTTTTTCAAATTCATCAAAGCTGTTGACAGTTTTTAGTCTATCTCTTGTGAGACATGTCGTTTTTCTTCCTATGACTTTTTCAAGGTTTCTAATCTTGTCCTCTTGTTCTGATATAATCTGATGTAGTTTCTCGGTAGTAATAGTTTGTGTTGCTATAATATTTTGCAGTCTCTTTACTTCGGTGTGTTGCTGGTTAGCCAGTTCTTCGTTTTGCACGTTCAGTCTTTCTGTACATATATTTTTCATTATATTGCTTAAGCTCTTTACTCCATTTTTTATTTCCGTTTTCATGTTGTAGCTTTCGTCTACTGTTTTTTGAAGTTTCTTGATGATTATTCTCATATTTTCAAGGTCCGTTCTCAGTTTTATGACTGTTTCCCCTTCAGTATCTTCGTCACTATTTGTGTCGGTTTCGATTCTCTTCCTTTTAGATTGTGCTTTTAGACTTGCTCTTTCCTGGTTTCCCTTTAATAATTGTCTAATCCTTTTAGGAGTTGGGGCTTTGACGTGCCTATCAAAACCACCTGGACCGTCTTCCTCTATGTTCTTTAAAAATGCTACGTCAGTCATCGAGAATGATCGTTCTCTTTGCAACAACACCTTTTGCATCGGTAGTTCATCTAAGTCTGTCTTTTCTTCATCGAAGATCACTATTTCTTCGATTACTTTTTCTCTTTCTATTTCCAAATTTGTTTTTGTTTCGGTATTGAGTCCAAGGGCATTTTTGTCCCTCACTCTGTCTAATCCTGTATCCGAAGATACCGATGTTCCAGTAGTATTGTTTGACATCCCGGCCTGGTCCCCTACCAGGAGTGTCGGAGTGGTCGCAGGCTGACCGTCGAGGGAAGCCCACTCAGGCTTTCGCACCTCCGCTTCGACGGGTACTGGGGATCCTACCCCCTGCACCGTACTTTCTTCTCCCTTTTTATCTGGCATGTTATCGTCCGTAAGTAGAAGAGTTTTTATAGAGGCTCTCCTAACCTCGCGGCCCCGTAACAGCACCGCCCCCGTTTCCAGACCACGTCTGGAGTTACGGTGTGATCTTGACTGGTTTTGGTCCGCCCCGGGTATTTCATTTCCCCGGTACCACCCATATCTGGGAGGCGTTCCCCTATCCGCCACCTGGGGAGGCGCCCGATGGGAGACCAGACGAACTCCACACGGGGACCTTTTTTTTTTTTTTAAGCGGTGGGGGAAAAACTCCTACAGGAGCTCCCGGCTTGGATGTCGTGAGCCGGGGAGTGTGGGGTTGGGTCATGCGATGCATCCCGACCCACTAAAAAACCACCCACCGCTCTTCCAACACCACCACGGAACTTAGTGGGCATTACTTCATGGTGGGTGGGCCATTTGCTCTTGTTAATTTACTTTCACTTCTCCTCTTCTTTGCTTTTTGCTTTTAGAACGGCAGATACAAAGGCGTTGATTTGTAGCCATTTTTCTTCATCTTCCAACATTGTGTCTACTATGTTTTCGGTGGATAGTTTTATATATAGCTTTTCCTCTACGGTTTGACGTTCTAAGTTCCATCTAGGGCAGTATATAATAGTGTGTTCAGCGTCATCTTTCTCGCCGCAATAAATGCATTCATCATCTCTGCTTCGCTCTCTTTCGTAGAGGTATTTTCTACAACTGCCATGTCCCGTCAGAAATTGAGTTAAATAGTAATTCAAGGCACCATGTTTTCTTAGAAACCATTTCCTTATATCTTTTATTAGATATGTTGACCAGCTTTTAGATGCACTCCATTCGCTCTCCCATTTTTCTAGCATGAGGTTTCTACTTTCTTCTTTTGTTTTGCCGTTGAAAATTTGTCGTCTTTCCTGTGTTAGTAGGTGAATAGGAGGTAAGCCGCTTATGGCTAAAATCGAATCTGTAGCAACAGTGCGATAGGCACATGTCACCCTAAGTGCCATTCTACGTTGTAGCGATAAAAGTTTGTTCCGAAGTGATATTGTGTCCATTGCCTTTGCCCATATTGGTGCTCCGTATAAAATTACAGAGTGTCCCACTGTGCTCAACATCTTTCTTTTCATCGTTGACGGACCTCCAATGTTAGGCATTACTGATGACAATGCAGAGATCGTTTTTTCTGCTTTTATAGCGCACTCTGTTATGTGCCTTTTAAAGTTGATATTTCTTCCTATCCACACGCCGAGGTATTTTACTGCTTCTTTTGGCGTAACTAAAGTTCCCATGATATTAAACTGTACGTCCGGAGGTTTTCTTCTGCAATTTAGAAGTACTGCTTCTGTTTTATCGGGTGCTAATTTTAGCTTTTTGCTGTACATCCAGTGTACAATTTTGTCTAGAGTATCATTTGTTTTTTCTACTAAATCCTCTATGGTTTTTGCAGATACAATCACAGCCAAATCATCGGCATATCCCACGAGCTCGACATCTTCCGCAACCGACAGTCTCAGGACACTGTCATACATTATATTCCATAGCAGTGGTGCGAGCACCGACCCCTGTGGAACCCCGCTGTTTACTTCTAGTAGTTTACCATGTTCGGTGAGTATAAACCGGTTGTTCAGGTATGTTCTAATCAGATCTATGAGGGATGTAGATATCCCTTTTAGTTTCAATTCTTGAAGTATAACCTGCCACGGTGCCGAATTAAATGCATTTTTAACGTCTAGAGTTATCATAACGCAAGTTTTACGATGTCTATATGTGACTAGTCTAGTTTTCTCTGCTATCTGTATGACTTTTTGAATAGCGTGGGATGTTGATAGTCCTTTGCGGAAACCAAATTGTTGTGTGGACAGACCGCCCAGTTTTTCAACTTCCTGCTCCAGTCTATAGTGGATAAGATATTCCATTAATTTGCCTGCCGAATCCAAGATACAAATTGGTCTGTATGAACCTGGTTCTTTGTTTGTTTTTCCAGGTTTAGGAAGAAGAATCAGTCGTGCTGTTTTCCAGCAATCCGGAAAGGATTTTCTCCTTAGACAGGTGTTGTATACATTTAGTAGTTTCTTTGTTTCATTTTCCGCTATAATTTTAATAATTTCTGCAGGAATACCATCTGGTCCAGTGGCTTTACCAGGTTTCAGGCGTTTGGCGGCAATTAGTAGTTCTTCCAGTGTGAAATTGTTTATGGGGTTCTTTATTGGTTCGGGCCATACTACTTCAGGATGGCGCGGAAACAGATGCACTACAACGTTTTCCAGTTCATCCTCAGTAAGTTTGTATTCTATTCTGTAGCCAAACTTTCTCATTGCTATTTTATAGCCGTTTCCCCAGACGTCGTCATCAATTGAGGCACATAATTCCTGCCACTTTGAATGTTTTGAGATTTTTATTTCCTTTCGTAGTTTATCCCTTGCTATTTTTAGTGTGTTTACCTTAGTTTCTAGGTTTTGTGACAATGTTGTTTTAGGTCGAGCTCTTGTTACAGCTCGTCTGGCTTTGATAGATTCTTTCCGGAGTTGGGCAATACGATCGTTCCACCAGTAGCAGGGTCTTCGTTTTGGTGAAAAAGATTTCTTTAACATCGCAGCGTTGCATGATTTTTCAAGACTGTCTTTTAGTTGCTCGGGCGAGTTTATACTGCCACACTTATTAAACCTTTTTAGGAGTTTCGCCTTATTCAATGATTTTAGGTTCCACGCTGGGGGTTGGTTTGAATTATACTGATGGCTATCTGGTAAATTTGTTTCCCATTTGAAAGAAATGATTTTGTGGTCGCTGAGGGATTCTGTATCCATCGTTGTCCATCCTTGTATGTTATTTGCGACGTTTTGAGATACTAGTGTTAAGTCTATGATTGATTTTGATGTACCTCTTTCAAATGTATAGTAGTTTGGTTTGTTTTTGGTAATAAAGTTTAGTTCTGCAATCCAGTCGTTTAATATACTTCCTCTTGCATCTGTTTGAGGCATGCCCCATGCTGTTGATTTCGCATTAAAATCGCCTGTTATAATAATATGTGTTTGTTGATGTTTAGTCGAGTCCCGGATATCGTCCAGCGTTTTGGTGTATTCCTCGATGGTTGAATTCGGTGACAAGTAGCAACTGTATATGGTTATATTTTCGTTTTGTATCCAGACAAAGCCTGTCCCTGCCCCTGAGTTTCTTAGTTTAAAGTCTTTTGAAAGAATTCTTATCGCAGCGTCGTTATTTAGGTCGCATATCCAGTTTGGGTTTTGTACCGTAGATTTGTTAGGTTCGCTGACTAGGAGGATTTGTGCGTTTGTCTCCGTTGCTGTTGCAAATAACATGTCGTGTGCTGTTCTGCTTCTGTTTGTATTTAGTTGGAGGAATTTATACATTGGTCTTGGATGATATGTTATTTTCTTTGACTTGCCCTTTGTTTTTTGCTTTAAGTTCGTTTACAACTTTTTTATAGTTTGGGCATGACATACTCGATGGTCGGTGTCCTTCGGTTCCGCAGCTGTAGCATTTTGTTTTATTTTCGCATGTCTTCGCCGTGTGTTCATCGGCGCCGCAGTTGAGACATCTAGGCAGTAATTTTTCTTTGTCTTTTGAAGAGGAAGTTTTACAGTTGCTGGCCGTATGACCAAATTCCATACACCCAAAACATCTGGATAAGCGTATCCTTTCTTCTATACGACACCAATCCCAGCCGATTCGTATTCTTTTATGTTCTAAAATGGTCTTAGCTATTTGGGCAGGCACCGTGGCTACCGCAAATTTTGACCTTTTTCCTTTGTCTGGTGAAACAAACACGTCAATCTCCTTCGATTGGCTATTTGCTGTTTTATTGATGGCTTCTGCAATGTCTTCTGCTATATAGTCTCTGGGAATATCTTTAAGAAAAATTTCTTTTGATGCTGTTTTGGTTTTTATGCTTACAGCGCTCTGGTTGCATATTTGTTCTACTTTTTCGAGAAAGCTCTTTTTCTTTTCTATATCGTTTGCGTAGTATTTGATTCTGATTAGTTGTTTTACGGGTTCAAAAACATCCAGTATCCGAACACCGTACTTAACTGGGTCTATTTCTTTCTTCATTTCTCGGACTACCTTGTGATAGGTAGTTGTCTCTTTTATTCTGGTATCGATGGTTTCTTTCGATTGTTTCGTTGGTTTTAATAGCATCGTCTTCCAGCTTTCAGCCTTTTTAAGAATTTTGACGTTTTGTATGTTTGGGTTGTGTCTTATTAAGTATTCTATAATTTTTGTAGGTACTTGAAGTTTGTGTCTGTTTCCACAATAGTGAGGTCCTGTCTTTTTCTGTCTTCATGTATGGATAATACTTTTTCCAGACCTAGATACATAGTGTCTAGTTCACAGTTGTCTTGTGTGGTTCCTAGAATGTAGTTAATTTTGGTGTTTGATTCTTTTTCTGTATTTTTGTCTTCGAGCATATAGTCTGATGTAATGTTGTAGACCAGTTTTTTTCTCTCAATAATATCGCTTTTCAACACAGTGTCTATTAAATCACTGTGTTTGCACACTCTTTTTATTAAGTCTTTGTTTTGTGCATTACCTACTAGTATAAGCATATCGTTTCCAATTTTTTCTGTACTGTTTATTATTTCAGTTTTATGATGTATACTGGACCAGTTTTCTTCTATAATCGTTTTGTGTACGTCTTTGTTGTTTTCTTTTTCTTTCCAGGCTTTTTGTAGAAGTTCAGTAGATTTAATGGGGCTTACCGGTGGCTTGTTCGTGGTTTCTTCTGTTGTCAGGCAATTAAGCATTTCCCAGTTTGCAATCTGGCTGACCAGACTGCACACTGTTAGGGCTTGATCTCTTAATTGAGTTTTAGTCGTGTTGTTGTCTTTTGCTTGTGTATTTAGTTTCTTGGCCTCTTGACCTAGTTCTCTTATAATTTTCTTCATTCTGTTTCTTAGGTCCGTCTTTGAGTTTTCATTTGGGTTGTAGTACTCTCCTATCGAGAAGCTTCGTTGTATTTTCCTTTGTTTTACGGACTTCTGGTTTGCATCATCAAACATAAGGTCGATGGTATCGTTTAGTCTGGGGTTTGCATATTCTGTAATACTTGTTTCAGGTGTGTTGTCGTCCATAACCTTTCTTTTCTTTTCTTCTGTCTGTGGTGTATTTGTTTTAACCAAAATTTCAGACTCGCTTCCTCTTCTTATTCTGTTGCTGTCTATAGGACTCCTAAACATTTTCACAAAGGCTAATCCTATTTCCTTTTGGGTCTTTGTCTCTTTTTCTTTCTTTTTTGATTGTGTGTCAGAAACGACTTTGCTCCCTCCGTAATCCGTGGAGCAGCTTGGCTCAGCAGCAGCTGAGTCAAGAAGGGATTCCTGGCTAGCCAGACCCTCCCGGAGATTTATTTTAAAGTTCGTTTCGCCCATCCTTGTATTTTGAGCAACTCTTGGTTTTCACTCCTCATAGTCGAGCTTGTCTGGCAAGGGTGTCCCTACCAGGGGCCTCTTCATGCGGCCCCCGCCAGCATAACCTCAACAATCATTGGAGCTACTTAAGCCTCCCCACTACGACAAAGTGGTTGCTCCTCGGGGAGGACACGGGGACTTTTTTTTTTTTTTTTTTTTTAAGAGGATTAGGAAATCTGCTGGACAGACACCCGGAGGAAGATGTTCAACCCTCCGGGTAGTGTCGGGTTGAGCGACCACCGGATCCCAGCTCGACCGACTAAAACCCTTCCCTCTCTTCACGGTTAGCCCCACCCGGAACCGCCTCTCGGCATTACTTCGGGTGGGCCGTGGGATTCCTTCTACTACAGTTCTTCTTTGTCTTTCTGCTTAAGGATTTCTGTTAGCAGTCCACTTATTTTAGCCCAGTTTTCCGGGGATTCCAGCATTACCCCGATAATGTTTTCTCTTGACAGATGTACTCCAACGTCGTCTCTGAAGTCTTTCCAGCGTGGGCAGTATAGGATATGTTCTGCCGAGTCACGTTCCCCGCAGTAGATGCACTCATCGTCAGGGCATCTTTGTATTCCGCTAAGATATGATCGAAAGTTTCCGTGGCCCGTTAAAAACTGCGTCAGGTAATAGTTAAGGGTTCCATGATCTCTTTGGAGCCATACCCGCAAGTCTGGAATGAGTTTAGAGGTCCAGCATTTCCGACCAGTCCACTCTCGTTGCCATTTGTTGATGAGTTTGTCTCTGGCGTCCGATCTGCTCATCCCGTAAAAGATGTCTTTTCGTTCTGTCGCTTGAAGGTGAACCGGGGGGATTCCGCTTATGACCATGATTGCATCTGTCGGAGCGGTTCTGTATGCTGAGGCTATTCTAATGGCCAGTCTTCGCTGTAGTGAAAATAGTTTTTTTTTGTAGGACTCTATAGTCATGGCGTTATGCCATATAGGTGCGCCGTATAACATGGCCGAGTGGGCGACGGATGACAGCATCCTTCGCTTTGAGGAACTTGGTCCGCCTATGTTGGGCATTACTGATGATAAGGCTGTAATTGTCTTTTCAACTTTAATTGCGGTTTGTTGTATGTGTTGTTTAAAACCGCAGTTCTGATCTATCCATACCCCTAGATATTTTATAGAACTTTTTGGGCTGATCTCTGTTCCTAACACGTTAATTTTAACTGCCGGAGGTTTGCGTTTGCATCTAAGGAGTATGCATTCAGTTTTCTCGGGGGCTAGTTTTAAGTGCTTGGTCTCCATCCAGTCTGCTATCTGCGCTACTACATGATTTGCTGTTTCTTCCAAGTCGTCTATCTGCTTACAGGTGATAATAACAGCCAGGTCATCTGCGTATCCTATAAGTTTGACATTTTCCGACGTTGCTATGCGAAGGACACTGTCATACATTACGTTCCAAAGTAGGGCGGCAAGGACAGATCCTTGGGGAACTCCGCTGTTCACTTTGACCGTGTCTCCGTAGTCTGTAATGATTTTCCTGTTGTTGAGGTAATCTCTAATAGTATTTATTAGGCTCGGTGATATTCCCTTCTGTTTCAGCTCTTCTAAAATTATCTGCCAAGACGCTGAGTTAAAGGCGTTTTGGACATCAAAAGTGATCATAAGGCACGTCTTTCTATGCCTATAGGAAGGTAGCTTTTCCTGTTCCGCTGTCCGTATAACCTCATCAATCGCATGAACGGTTGAGACGCCCTTTCTGAAACCAAACTGAAACGGTGAGAGCCCTCCGCGTTGCTCAATTTCGTCGTCTAGTCTCTTGTACAGTAGGTACTCATATAGCTTTCCTGACGCATCTAGGATGCAGATCGGTCGGAATGCATTAGCTGTTCTGTTTAGTTTGCCCGGTTTTGGTAGGAGAATCAGACGTGCGATCTTCCAGCAGTCCGGGAATGTGGAGTCTTTAGCGCACCTGTTAAAGATTTCAAGCAGCGTATCCGGGCGTTCTTCTACCATGATCTTGATGATTTCTCCAGGGACCCCATCTGGACCTGGTGCTTTGCCGGATTTGAGTCTTCTGGCGGCATCCCGCAGCTCATCGTGGGTAAAATCAGGGATCGGTTTGCAGTTTTCTTTGATCCAGTCAACATCGGCGTGTAATGGAAACAGTATGGCTACAATGTTGTTCAGTTGCTCTCTCGGCAGCTTGAAAGGGCAAGCCTGGCCTGTTCTTTTCATTACTGTCTGATAACCGTTTCCCCAAAGGTCGTCTTCGAGCGATAGACACAACTCCTTCCATTTCTCAGATTTTGCTTTCTGTATTTCGTCTCGTAGCATCTTCTGTGCTTGTTTGAGTTTGGAAGTAGTTCCATCGATTAACATCACTGAGACTTGTCTTTTAGATCGGAGTCGAGTTATGGTGCGACGGAACTTCAGAGCATTTTTCCGCAAGTTGGCTATTTTTTCGTTCCACCAGTAGACGGGTCTTCGATTTCGGAAACATCTTTTTTTTGGCATAGCGGCGTTGCAGGCTCTCTGTAGGATCTTATTTAGACTCGCTGGTGTTGATTCGCAGGTTGCTTCTCTCAGTTTGGACAGTAGCTTATCTTTGTCTAAACGTTTTAGATTCCAGCCCGTATAACCTGAGGTTTGGCAGGTCGTTCCCGCATTATCGTCCCACGTAAACGCAATATATTTATGGTCGCTTAACGATTCGGCATCAAGGGTTCTCCAATTGCTCAACTTATGAACTAGATAAGTTGGAACTAGCGTTAGGTCAATAATAGATTGGGCTCGTCCTCTTTGGAAGGTGTACTCATCATGTTTATTAACCGCTGT
Source organism: Tribolium castaneum (assembly GCF_031307605.1). Taxonomy (NCBI): domain Eukaryota; kingdom Metazoa; phylum Arthropoda; class Insecta; order Coleoptera; family Tenebrionidae; genus Tribolium; species Tribolium castaneum. The sequence goes on along the minus strand of NC_087395.1, from coordinate 2,940,015 downwards.
TAGGTCGTGCTGTGCTATCCAATCGGCCAGGAGAGATCCTCGCCTATCACTGTATGGCATACCCCATTCGGTGGATTTGGCGTTGAAGTCTCCGGTTACGATTACCGGGTCTGACTGCGTTTGCATTGAGGTGGTTAGACTCTCAAGCACGTTAATAAACTCCCCGATTGTAGAGTTGGGGGAGATATAGCAACTGTACACGGTGACTACACTTGTCGAGATCCAAGTGAACCCTGACCCGCTCCCTGAGCATTTAAGTTGTACATGCTTGGAAAGGATGTTAATTGCGGTATCTTTTCGAATGTCGTGTAGGTATCTTGGGTTATCGACAACCTTCAGGTTTGGTTCACTTAGTAGAACGATGTCGGAGTTGGTCTCAGAGGCGGTTTTGTGCAGAATGTCGTGGGCTCTTCTGCTCCGGTTCGCATTTAACTGAAGAAAACTGATCATTTTGTATTAGTAGTAGTCTGCCCGCTAGATTTTTTCCTAAGGGGGCAGTTTCCTGCGTTTGCACGATGTCCAGCAACATTGCAAATTGGACAGAACATTTCATTTTTGCATTCGGCAGCTTTGTGATCATTTTTGCCGCACTTTAGACACAGTTTTGAGCGGTCAGGGCCTTTACAGGTGTCCGCCCTATGTCCTGTCTCCCAGCATCTAAAACACTTGTTTTCTGGTTGCCTGGGTCGGATTTGACAGAGGGTTAATCCGATTCGGAGTTCCTTGCTTTGAACCAGTGCGTCAGCCGTTACTTTTGTAGACTGGATAATTGCTGTCTTAGTGTTTCCCCATGCCGGCCTTAATTGGATGTGTGTATCTTCTAGCGAGATACCGCTTCTCTCGATGGCTTTTTCCACGTCGTCGTTTGTGGCTAAAGCATCTAAGCCCCTTATTAGCAGCGTATTCTGGGTTGGTTGTCCAACTACTCTAATTCTCTGGGCTGATTGGATGTTGGCTAGTTCTTCCTTAATTTTAGTGGCTGCCTTGGAGTTTGGTCTTATTCTGAGGAGTAGATTCCCTTCCCTAGTTTGACGACACCCTATTACATTGTCTTCCTGTTGAGACTTGGAAAGCCCAGATTTAACTTCTTTTAAAAGGTCGGCGTAGGTTTTTCCCTCATTAGCTGTGAGAATTATACCTTCTTGAGCCACTCGTTCATGGTTGGCGGTTCTTCTGGAGGATCTATTCTTGGTTGGGTCTTCAGGAATGTATATTGTGGCCTTCAAGTCTTTAAGAGAGTACTCTAAAGCCTTTCTGATGTTTTCTCTTGATTTAGGGTCGTCCACTAGGATCGCCACAGCCAGTAGTTTGGAGGAGGCCTTCATGGAAGCTTTATTTAGATTAGTCGCTGCTTCAAGATAGCTAGGAGTTGACTCTTCTACAGTTGCCAAAAATGTGGACCGCTTGTTCTGCCCGAGATGTTCCTTTTCTAAGTCGTCTCCCTCTACCTGGATTTCACTTTGGCACGAGATATGTACGACTTTCCCTGGCTTAATTTTGTTCTCTTTAGCGAGGGCTAAGAGGTGTGGGACCCTGCTTGCAACTTTCCGGAAAACGCTTTTGTTTGTCAGGTCTTTTGTATCCCCTATTATTACCAAGTCTGAGTCGGTACTCGAAGAGAATAAGCTTCCACTCTTTGTACTAGTGGTCGTGTATGCTTTTTCTGGCCAGGAACGAGAGAATAAGTTCTCTAGTTCAGGCCCAGTAACTTGTTGGTCGATAGCTTGTCTGATTTCTTCCGTGTTTTGGTCTTCCCATCTTCTGATTAGGGCAATATCTCGTTGACATGCACAAGATGGTTCGTCTTCCGTTTGAGTGCCGATGGTAACCATAGATGGTTCAGTCTGGGTTCCTGTTTCATTGCTTTGGAGTGACTTTTCAGATTTTATATCGTCCCCCACATAGGTGTCCGTTTGGTTATCTTTCAGCAGCTTACCAAGGTTATCAACAGTTACCCGGTGAAGGAGCCCTTTTAATACTGTTATGGACTTCTTTATTTCTCTCTTGGTGTTTGGGTTCTTTGAGACTTCACTTGTAAGCCTCTCCATTTCTCGGTGCGTTGCCTCGACAGCTTTGCATAATTTCTTCCATTCGTCGTTTGTTCCCGCTTGCTGAGCGGTGCTTTTAGGCGTGTCCTCGCGTTTTCTCTTGGGTTGCCTTTCATCTGTAATCTCTTCTGGAGAGCTAAATACACTTACGGTGTCGTATCCCAAGTTTCTTCCTTCTTCTTTCTTCGGGCTCTCTGTCTTCAATGATCTTTTTGGAGTTTTCGGTAGTTCCCCCTGTGTAGATTTCGGGCTGCTCCAAGATCCAGAAACATCCAGCAGTAGAAACCTGTCTCCAGCGTCAAAGCTTTGTGAGCTATTCCCAATACCCATATATGCTTCTCGTCCAGTGCTGGCTCTGCGACCGCTAACTTCCTCCGTCGTCGTTGTAGAAATGTTACGCGCTCTACTTTCGCGACCTTCAGTTATGGTTGTAGGCTCACCTTCTTTAGGGTTGGAGTTGACATTCATCTAATATCCCACGAATTAGGACCAAGTATTCGTCGTCTCCCAGCAGTGGGCCTATACCGAGAGAAGGGCTTCCTACTGTGGGGTGCGCCTGGTGCCCCACAGGTTTTTACGAGCATCTCTCGGTTTATTATAGAGGTTTTTCTCCTCGCAAGCCGGCCGTTTAAGGCAAGCCTCCCGGTTGCGGGTCCCCGAAAAACGTACCCCTGCCGCGCTCAGCAAAGGTTGTTGAATTCGGGCCGCAATTACGGTTTTAAGCAGGCAGGCTACGCTCCACCTCCTGTAGCTCGGATCTACCCCGGGTTTGCCAGTTCCCGTACCACCTAATCTCTTAGGTGGGTCCTGAGGTTTGAGCCGTCCTTTGTTTTTCCTTGCTCCTCTTTGGCCATACTGGCATGGGTGTCCCTGCCAGGAGTCTCTTCCGTGACTCCCGCCAGCATTGCCCGCAGATTCATTGCAAGTACTTAAGCCCTCCCACCAACGACAAGGTCTCACGGCTCCTTGGGAGGGACGGGGACCTGACCTGACCTGACCTGACCTGACCTGACCTGACCTGACTTTTTTTTACGAGGTTGGGGGGAAGCTCTACCTGCCGACCCCCGGGCCTTTGGTGGTACGATCTTAGCGGCCCGGAGAGTGTGGGGCTCTCACCCACTAAACCCCTTTTCCTCATCAGCAATGTGGCAGCCGACCCGGGACTATCCTTCAAGACATTACTTCGGGTCGGCTGTTCGCTGTTGTCTATGCCATCTGCTGGGGGGGGCCTCAGCGTCTAGCGCCTGCGCCCTTTCTGCTTCTCTCTTCCTCTTCTTTGCTTTCCATTATTCTTCGTGCCATAGCTGTGACCGCTTTCCATGTCCTCTCATCCTTTAGCATTTCCCCTACGAGTGTTTCCGGTTCGGGGAATGCCCCCAATATGTGTTCGGCTTCGCTCCTCTCCTCCGTCCACCTTGGGCAATCGAAAAATGTATGTTCAGCGTCGTCTCTCGTGCAGTCGCAGTACCAGCAATCTTCGGTTGCCTCCCTCTCTATCCTAGACAGGTAGGAGGAAAAGCAGCCGTGGCCGGTCATCATCTGTGTGATGTAAAAGTCTAGCAGGCCATGCCTCCTCGTCTGCCAGGGCTCGATCTCGGGAATAAGCCTCTTGGTCCAGCTGTGCCGGCTCTCCTTGTCCCACCTGTCCTTCCACTGTCGAATGGTTTTTTCCCTTTCCGCTTTCCTGTTTTCGGCTCTCTTGAAGGTCGCCCTCCTCTCCAGTGCCAGCATGTCCCACGGCACCATGGAGCACAGTACTTGGAGAGAGGTGGTCGCCACAGTGCGGTAGGCACACGCAACCCTTAACATTATTGGTCTCTGAGCCCTGTTTACTTTCTCGGCGTTGCTTAATTTGTCCAGCCCTTTGGACCATATTTCAGACCCATACATCATTTTGCAGGTGACCGCAGCTGCAATCGTCCTCCGTCTCCCCTCCGAGGCTCCCCGGAGATTCGGGAGAATCCTTGATAGCTTGCCCGTCAACTTGGTGGTCCCCGCAGCGGCTTCCGCTATGTGTTGGGCAAACGTTCCTTTCCTATCCATGTATACCCCCAAGTATCTGGCGCTCTCGCTGGGTTTTACCACGCTGTCGCCGACAATGAACCGGGTATCAGCGTGGTCTCTCCTGCCCGTCATTATAACGGCCTCGGTCTTCTCCGCCACTAGCGTTAAGTGTTTGCTGCACATCCATCGGTTCACGGTGTCGAAGGCAAGGTTCGCATTATTTTGTAACTCGTCAGCCGGCATCCCCATGGCGACCATCGCCAGGTCGTCGGCGAAGGCGAAAAGGCGCACGCCAACGGGAACGTCGAGATGTAGCACCTCGTCGTAAACGAAGTTCCAGAGGAGCGGGCCCAGTACCGACCCCTGGGGCACTCCACATGTCGCGTTGAAACCGTCGCCGTGCTGCACGATGATGAATCGGTCGGTGAGATACGAGCGCACCAGGTTGACGAGGTACGCACTTATCCCTTTGTCAATCAGTGCCTGAATAATGTCGGGCCACCTGACGCTATTGAATGCGTTGGCGACGTCGAGCAATATTAGGGCACACAGCTCCCTTCTGCCGTACGAGCCGGTGGAGCACCACTCGACCACCCTGAGTACATCCTGCATCGCGTCAATGGTCGACCTGCCTCTCACGAAGCCGTACTGGGAGTCGGAGAGCCCGCCCTTGGCTTCGAGCTCATCGAGCAGTCTGGCAAGTATCAGTTGTTCGTAGAACTTCCCCAGGCTATCCAGCACGCATATAGGGCGATACTTGGGTAGTTTGTCGGGCGACTTCTTTGCCTTGGGTATGAGTGCCAATCTGGCCCTCTTCCACTGTTCCGGGAATTTTTGACTTTTTAGTAAGTCGTTGACGAGTCCAGAAATGGTCTCGGGAGACGCCGCTACAGCAGCGCGCACTATCTCGGGGCCCAGGCCGTCAGGTCCGGCCGCCTTGCCCATGCGCATTCTCGCCGCCGCGGCCTGAATCTCTTCGTAGGAGAATAAGTCGGTTCGCAGGCCTCCTGCATGTCGTACATGGGAATGGCGCACTGGGGACAGTTCACGCGCCGCCCTCCACCTTTCTCTCTCGCTGACTTGTTGTCGAGGGGCCCTCCCAATTGCTATTCTACAGCCCTTACCCCATGGGTCGTGTTCGATGTCCTCTATAAGCCTTTGCCAGGCCTCTGCCTTAGCTTTCTTTATTTCCTTCTTCAGTGTTTTCCTCTCGTCCTTGTAGATCCGCCATAGCTCGGTTTTGCGGTCGTCCCTCGCCCTTCCCGCACGTCGTCGTGCGGCGTTGCATCTTTGCCTCGCGTTCCCAACTTCGTCCGTCCACCAGAAGATGGGCTTCCTGTTGTTAGCGATTTTCTTGAGGTAGCGCCGGGCAGCATCGCCGATGGTCCGGCTCACTGAGCTCGGGTCGACCGTATTAATTCAGGGTAGAATTTCCGCCAGTTGTTCCCGGAGCAGCTTATCTCGGTCTTTAGTCCATCTGAGCGCGTGCGCCTTTCCTCCGTATCTATGGTCGCCCGTCGCGGGTCTGGCTCTGCGGTCTTCGATGTCGATGGCGATCGCTCGGTGGTCGCTCATGGTTTACGCTTCGAGAACGGTCCAGCTCCTCACCCTGCCTGCCGCACTATCGTCGATGAACGCCAAGTCGACTATGAACGTTCCCCCCGAACCGACAAACGTTGGAGAGTGTCCAGTGTTAAGGAGGGTCATTCCCAACGCCTCCGTCATCTCGATAATGAGTTGCCCCCTCCTGTCGTTCGTCGACGATCCCCACGCGCGTTGAAGTCACCAATGAGCAGTTTGTTGCCGTGAGGGGTCCTGAGGAAAGCTTCCAGCTCTTGGAGTCTAGTCTGCATCGAGTGCTGAGAGCGTGCGGACGTGTTTTCGAGAGCGGCGTGTACCAGTGCAGCGCGCGGCGAGACAGCGCTCCCCCTGCCGCGCCACGTCTAGACCCCTGCGGCGGCCTGTCCGTTTCTTCACGCTTGCGCGGCTCTACTGTCTGCATTGTTTGTTAAGTTTCTTTGTATCTAATTTAATGTTACAATGACTGAACCCGAAGATATAATTAAGTTAAAAAACATGGAAACCATTAGTGTATCCGGCATGCCCACCAATCCGTCCATACCCGAAGATAAAGCCCTGAGGTGCATCTTGGATGAAATAAATCGCAATTTCAAGGTAATCTCGGAATTTATTTGCTCATCGAAAGACTCACTTAATAAAAGAGTCGAAGCGAGTATTGCGGCCAGTGGTTTACATTCTAACCTAAACGACATCTCACGACTATACACCATATCTGTTACCAATAATCGTACCAGCAACAATCTAGAAGAAAAAATCAAAGATACAATTGTCAATACCCTATGTGAAATGAAGACAGGCATACCAACTTATGCACAGATTGCTACCTCCAAATCAGCAAACGTTTCCCAACCAAACACTCGACCCCACAAAACTACACAAACATTTAAAGTTTTGGTATACCCAAATAACAACGCTAGAAATATTGATACTTCAGAGAAAACAAAAATAGCCTTGACTAAAACTATTAAACCAAAAGATTTAAACTTCAAAGTGGATAAAATTATTCCCATCCGAAATAACGGCATTTTGATTGAATCACCAAATAAAGAAATCGAACAACTAGTAAATAGTCCCCTGCTAGAAAACTCAAATCTCAACGCTAAAATGCCTAACAAAATCTTCCCAAAAATCCTTATTAAAGATGTGGCCAACACAATTGCCCAAGATACTTTGTCTAGCTGCTTAAAAGAAAATGTCGAGGAACAAATCACTCCCCCAGAAAACTGGTTAATACGTTTAAATAAATTCGGCGCCCCTAAAAATAACAGCACCTCTTGGATTGCAGAAATTCACCCGATAGTCTGGAAACTTCTTATCAACAAAGGCAAGCTATATTGTGAAGAGACCTGGTCATCTTACAGAATCGAAAACTTCCTCAGGCTTGTAAAATGCTTCAACTGTCAACGACACGGGCATATAGCAAAAAACTGTCAGTCGGAAAATTGTTGTGGGTACTGTTCAAATAATGAACACAGCTCAAAAGATTGTCCGAATAAAACAACCACTGAGGCTCACAGATGCATCAACTGTATAAGAGCTAAATTTAGGGAAACAAGCCATCATACAGACAACTCTGACTGCCCTATTTACAAATCCAAACTTGAACAATATATCAACAGCATCGACTATGGGGACTAACCTGAAACTTCTTCAAGCAAATCTCCAAAATTCAAGAAGTGCTACAATTCAAACGATTAACTATATCTTGGAGAAAAATGTTCAAGTTTCGTTTCTGCAGGAACCGTATACATATCAGAAATCACCCAACCTTTACGAGATACCAGGCCTACGCAACTTAAAACTAATTGCTAATAAAAGAGAAAAATTTCTAGCTTGTATTATCATAAACGATGATGAGTTAGGTGTAGTTTCTATCCCAAACTCGACCAATACTTTACTAGCTTCATGTTCTTTGTTGATAAATCCAAACCAAGTTTTGATAGCTGCTTCGTCGTATTTTCCTCCGTCAAGAGAATTTGTGGAATGCCTAAATGAACTTCAACAACTCACCCAATTCGCCGGACAACACCCACTACTGCTCTGTGGCGATTTTAATTGTAGGTCGGAGCTTTGGCACGACAAACTTTCAGATAATAATTCTCCTGCAATGGAGAACTTTATAATCGCTAACAATATGTGTATTTTATGTAACCTAATAATCCATCTACTTTTGAAACCACAAACGGCGCAAGCTACATAGATCTTACAATTGGAAGCGAGTTCCTCCTAAACAAGATTCAAACATGGAAAACAGTGGACATCAACACCTCCGATCATAGAGCTATTACTTTCGAATTCAATGATAATTATAATCAAATTTTTCCGGAAGTCAATGCCTCGATGGATCAAAAAATCTGTAACTTTAACATCAAGAAAGCAGCACCCTTGTTGGAACAATTATCTACAGATTTAATCAATAAATATCCCATCCTAATTAGCCAAAATAAAATTGACCAATGCCTGGAAAAATTCTACTTTGAACTAGATAAAATTATTAGCTCGTGCTCTCGCGTCAAAAAGACTTTTAAGAACAGACCCACGTTTTGGAACGAACAAATTGAGGCCCTCAGAAGACAATATCTTAAGGCCAAAAAAGACCTTTACAAAAACAAAAACCCTGATTTAAAAGAAGCACTATACATTTCTATGAGTCAAGTAAAACAAAAATTTAAAGACAGAATAAAGCTGGATAAAGAAAAATCCTGGGAAAATTTTGTGAAGGAAGATTTAGCCCCTAACCCTTGGGGGGTAGTCTACAGAGTTGCTGCCGAAAAGTTCAAAAAAACAAACTTGTTGGGTGTCTTTGAAAATGACGGAGAAACTAGTCTAAACCCATCGGATGCTGCTAAACGACTTCTACATTCACTACTCCCTGACGATAACGAAGAAAACGAAACTCTGACACAAAAAATTACTAGACAAGACTTTAACACAATTGAAATGACGTACAGATACAATATAGATGAGGTGACTAACACGGAACTTGAAATAATAATCAAAAACCTAAAAAAGAAAGCACCTGGACTGGATAAAATCGACGGCAACCTGATCAAAATAATGCACCCTAGTCTATCTAATTTTCTCTTACATATATACAACTCCTGCCTCCGGGCTAGTTACTTCCCAAAATGCTGGAAGATGGGAAATTTAGTGGTCATCCCGAAAGACTCAGGTGTAGATCCTAGTAACATAAAAAATTATTGACCTATTACACTTCTTAATGATTTGGGAAAAATTTTTGAAAAATTGATCAGAACGAGACTCTTTAAGAGCACAGACGTTTTTCACGCTGACAATCAATACGGTTTCTGTGTTGGTAAATCGTCCACTGACGCTCTGCAATCTTTCAAAAATCAGCTTCAAGTCTATAATCAAAAGTACAAATACACTGCGGCTGTTTTTTTCGATATAAGCGGAGCCTTCGACAATGTGTGGTATCCCTCAATAATTAAATCTCTTCGACAGAAAGGTGTCAGTCCTCACTTAATACGAATAATGAAAAGCTACGTTTTAGACAGGAATGTAATATACTCTTACAGAGGTATTGTCAACAGAAAAAACTGCACCAAGGGGTGTCCACAGGGCTCGGTACTAGGCCCCACCTTATGGAACACCATTTTGGACGAATTTCTAAGGAAAAAAATTGCGCCAAACACTGAAACAATCGCATATGCTGATGATATTGTTGTAATTACGGGAGCAAACACAAGAAATGAATTTAGATCCACAATTCAAACTATAGCGACAGCGGTTTGCCAATTTGCAGGAAATCAAAAACTTCAAGTCTCGTCTAGTAAGACAAAAATCATGATGTTTAACTCACCTAAAAGAGTACATAACAGAGATTTGGCAATTAAAATCAACAACTCGACGATACAAATAGTTACCGAACACAAATACCTAGGAATCCTTTTTGACAGTAAATTTAATTTCCAAAAACACATTAATAATGTGTGTTCTAAAGCTAGAACAATCATGATGGCGCTCCGACGCAAAATCAAACTTCGGTGGAACATCTCTGTTGCAGACTCTATAAGTGCTATTTATAATCACGCAATAATTCCCATAGTGATGTACGGATCAGAGGTTTGGGCGGATCGACTAAATATTTCTAAAATCAAAAGCAAACTTACCTCATTCTCAGGGCTGGCATCGAGGTGCATTGCAGGCTTCGGTATCTAACGACGCTGCCCATGTGCTGGCAGGTGTGCCTCCGCTAGACCTGGAGGCGGCAAGAATAAACTGCTGCAAGCTATTTAAAAAGGACTAAAACTGTAATCTCTTGGGTTTTGAGATAGAAAAGAGTGACTTTGACACTTACAAACATGCGAGGGAATATGTGGCGATTTTGGTCGAAGACTTGTGGCAAGAAAGATGGGACTCCTCTACCAAAGGAAGAACTACCTATAGATTTCGTCCGATAGTTCAATCGGGACTTAGATATTCACACTCCTTCGCTGCAACCCAAATCCTAACGGGTCATGGCAATTTTATGTCCCACCTTCAAATGGTGGGTAAAAGTGAGACGGACGAATGCGCGGAATGTGGAGTTAGAGACGACCCTATTCACAGACTTCTGGTTTGCCCCCTCTTCGATGTACCAAGACATGACATCTACAGAAGTGTAAACTCACCTTTTTTGTCCCTAAACTGGATAATCCACCTAAAATCGGAACTTCTGGAACCGTTCACCGCCTTGCCGTAGGTGCTCGGCTACAGTGCGTTGGTGCGGGAGTTTCATGGCCTGTTGCTTCGTATTCGGCCCAGTTTGTGAGTGCGGGGGTGACGAATGGCCTGTCCCGTTTAAAATGTGTGGTTACAAATGTTTCCTACGATACAAACAGACTCTACTACCTATACTTCTTTTATTCTTTGTTAGTTTGTAACATACTTTCCATTTGTTTTTGATCACCGAAAGATCCATGGAGGTGGTTTGTTACATCGTTATCCTCCTCTCTAGTATTTATATAATCTGGCCCAAACGCCGAAGATGTTAAATGATGTAACTTTTTGTTAGTTCCCCTTACTGAGATAACACATAAATTAAAGGTGACGAATTTGTTAGTAACCATTAGAGACACTAGTAAACTTTAAAATTACCTTTTAGATGTTTCACTAAGAATATTGTTTAATTTGCACTTGTTTCTTGTCGCGCCCAATTTGGTGCATTTATGTTAATAAAGGCCCCTTTGGGGTGTTTTTTTTTTTAAAAAAAAAAGCTCTTGGAGTCTTGTCTCAAACGCCGCTGCCGAGATGTTCGGCGAGATGTAGCAGCTGATGTAGGTCATGTCGCCATTCCTGGCCCAGGCAAAACTCGACCCATTTCCACTGTCGGTGATATTTAATCTCCGGTCAGTTATTTTTATTGCTGCGCTCCCTGTGTCGTCAACGAGCCATGCTTCCTTTTCGGCAAGGGTTAAGTTCGGTTCACTTACCGTAACGACCGACGCCTCCAGTTCGTGTGTCAGTTTGGCCAGCATAGCGTGGGCCATCCTGCTCCGGTTAGTGTTAAGTTGTATCACTCTCGTCTTTTTGTAGAGGTGTTGTTCGCACCTGTACTCCTCATTTTTTCTACAAGTGTTCGAAACTTCGGGCAGGCCATGGAATCGGCCCTATGCCCTTGCTGTTCGCATTCATAACAGTGGGGTTCGTTTTGACAGGCTTTTGCGTGGTGCCCCCAGCGCCCGCACTTTAACATCTGTCTCCCTTCTCGGTGTTGGTTTCGCCGGCTTTCTCTTTACATTCTTTAGCTCGGTGGCCGTACTTGAGACACCTATGGCACCTCTCAGGTCTCAGCTTCTCTATTATTCTGCACATAGTCCACCCGATCCTGACTTTCCTCTTTTGTAGGAGATGCAATGCCTCGGTCTCTGGCACCAGCACCGTCGCCGTCTGTTTGTTCGTTCGCTCGTTAGAATGGAACGAACGCACCTGCGTATCTTCTGGGCATGCCGTTTTTTCGGTGTATTGTTGTTGTAACGCTAGGCGTGCCTCCTCTTCTGTGGTCTCTTTGTCGATGCCCGTTATTATCAATTCTTTCCTCGCCGTGGTTATCTTTGCTTCAACCTTGTTTCCGAGTTTCTCTTCAATGGCCGTCCTAAATTTCTCGCAGTTTCCCTTCCCTTTTTCGGTCAGGTTGATCTTGATTCTACCGTCGCTCGTCTCGTAGACACCCTTGACCGCGACACCGATCTCTTCCACGTTGATCTCGCCCTTGAGCCGTTTCAGCATGCTGGCGTAGGTTTGCTCGTCGGTCTCGGCTTTGCTTACGGTTATAGTTTTGGTGGTTCTGCGTCGTTTAGTCCTTTGTTCTTCCCAATCTTCCCTCTCTGGTTCGGGTTCGACCAAGATAGTTACCTGAGTCTCGGTGCCTCTAAAAACTATTTCCGCTATCTTTTGTAACTCCTTCCTTGTTTCCTTATCGGAAGTTGTTATCATTAGGCTCCCTATGCTTCTGATGGAGCTGATTTTTTGATTTTATTTAACAATTTATATGTATTTTTAATTTTTTCTTCTCCAGTGTTTTGTCCTTCCAGATTTGCTAAGAAGGTGTAAGTCTGAGTCTCCTCCCCTATGGTACCATTTTCGTTTGCTACTGTACACGAACTCGAGGTGTAGAGTATTCCTCCTGCTTCAAGTTGCTTTGCGTCTAATGCACTCTTTAATTGCGGCTTTGTTTCCATTAAAGGTTTCATCAGCTTACTGTCCACTGTTTCCTTTAAATCGGTGATTATTGCGAGATCCTTCTGGAAAGTATGTAGTAAAAGTAGTATGTAGTAAAAGTAGTATAGGTAGAAAGTATGCTACCAATTTCTAGTTTGGCTTTCCGGAACACTGAAATAGGCCAGTCTTTTTTTAATACATTAACTACTTCCTCCTCTGTAGGATTATTACTTATAATGTTTTCTATTTCTTGCATCTTAGTTTGTTCTGCTTCTTCCTTTGACATACATGTGTACGTGTGTACACTTCTGTGTTTTCAATATTTCGTTTGTATTTTCCTGCTGCGCCAATTTCGCATTCTGCGGCTCCCTCCCCAGCGTTTTAGTAAGTTCTTCCATATCCTTTGCAAACATTTGGCTTGTGATGTTTCCTATACTAGAAGTGGTTTCTCTAATCTCTCTCTTTGTGTTGGTATTTTCTTTTACTAGCCGATTTAGCCTGCCCACTTCTTTCTTCAGAGAAAGGAGTAGGCTTCTATACTTGTTTGCAAGTCGGTTTTCTGCCGCAGCGTTGGCTTGTGTTTCATCCTCTATCGAGGTGTTTTCTCTTTTCCTTTTCAGGGCATTTGGCGATGCTACCGATGACCTTCTGTCTTCGTCCCAGGTAAGATCAACTATGCCCGTATTTGGGCTCACTGGTGTGCTTAAGCAAACTCTTTTTTCCCTATGGGTAGGTTTATCTAAAACTAGACGTTTTAAGAGGGCACTATGTCCCTTTAGGAGCTCTCGCTTCTTTTCTTCCTTTATGTGTTGCAGGTGGTCCTGTTTCTTCTCAGGTCTTGCATCCTTCTCCTGGCCAGTAACTTTTCCGGGTAATTGACTCCACGCTGATACCTGAGCAGGCGCTTGCTGACGGTCGAGGATGGCCTGCTCGCCCACCACACTCTCGACCGGTACTGAGGTCTCCGTCCCCTGCACCGTAACCGTTTCCTCTTTCTCGTTGCTCAATATATATATATATATATATATATATATATATATATATATATATATATATTCCAAATCTGTGGGAGGAACTGATGTCACTTTTCGATTTATAGATTCGTTTCGTTTTATATCTTGATCAATGTCTTGATCAACTTTCATCGAACTTAAAAGCTGAAGAAATAATAATAACACGAAAATTCTGTAAAACAAATGAAGAATTCAATTTATTAATAAAAAAAGAGGTATTTCCATATGACTATGTTGACAGCTGGGATAAACTCAATGAAACAATATTACCATCAAAAAAAGATTTTTATAGTACAATGCATGAATCTAATATATCTGAAGATAGTTATAAACATGCAGAAACTGTGTGGCAGACATTTAAAATTCAAACATTGGGAGAATATAGTGATTTATATCTACGTACTGATGTTATTTTGTTGGCTGATGTTTTCGAAACTTTTCGAGAAACATGTTTAAATACTTATAAATTAGATCCACTTCTTTACTTCACTCTTCCAGGATTCACTTTCGATGCAATGCTGAAATCTACTGGAATATGTTTAGAGCTATTAAGTGATAGAGATATGATAATGTTTATTGAACGGGGTATTAGAGGAGGTGTTTCACAGTGAAGTAATAGATATGCAAAAGTCAATAATCATTACATGAAAGATGGATATAATTCAAATGAAGAACCTTCATATCTCATGTATTTTGATGTTAACAATCTCTATGGCGCCGCAATGTCTCAATATTTACCTTATGGTAACTTTAGATTTTTAGAAGACTTTAACATTACAGAAATTTTAAATACATTAGATACTTCCAATGATGGTTATATAATTGAATATGATTTAGAATATCCAACTCCTTTACATGATTTACACAGTGACCTACCTTTAGCACCACAACATTTAAAACTACCAAATTCCAAATCAAAATTAGAAAAATTGCTTTTAACATTGTTTCCAAAAATTAATTATATAGTTAATTATTGCAATTTAAAAATGTATTTAAGACTTGGTTTAAAAATTCTAAAGTACATCGCGTCCTAACATTTAAACAGAGTCCATAGCTTAAGGAATATATAGTTTTAAATACACGCTTAAGACAGCAGTCACAAAACGAATTTGAAAAAGATTTTTTTAAATTAATGATCAATGCTATATATGGTAAGTGCATGGAAAATGTACGTAAACATAAAGACATTAGAATTGTAACTAGGTGGGACGGTAGGTACGGTATGCGCGATTTAATTTCAAAACCCAATTTTCATAGTTCTGTTATATTTGAAGAAGACATGTCAATAGTTGAAATGAATAAATTAAATGTGATACTAAATAAACCAATTTATGTAGGTTTTTGTCTTTTAGATATTTCAAAAATATTTATTTACGAATTTCATTATGACTATATTAAAAAATAAGTTTGGTAATACAGTGGAACCTCGATAAGACGAATTTTCAATAAGTCAAACTAATTTTGATGGCAGTATCATTTAGGTATACCAGATACATGTAAAACTTATTCGATAACTCGAAATCCTCAATATGTCAAATTATTTCTCGGGCGCCAGATCTCGATAAGTCGAATTTTTCAAGAAAAAAAAAAATGATTGCATTTTGCGAATTCATTGTTTAGTCTTTGCCATCGGCCCAGTTCAGTTTCAGTTCTGAAGTTACTGTTGATGGTCGTGTACTTAGTTAATATTATTACTCAAAATGCCTCCAAAACGCGTTTTAAAAACTTTAACAATTAAAGATAAATATAAACTTCTCAAAGACGTCGAGGATGGAATGCGGAAAAAAGATGTAGTCGCAAAGTGGTAATTGTATTTACCAATAAAGTTAATTGTTATTTATTGTTATTGTTATACCGAACCGGGCTTTAAAATTGAGATATAAATAGAAGTTTGAAATAAAAAATTTTGAAAAATAGCGAAGGATATAAAAAAATTTTAAAACCCGAATTAAAATCTAACATAAAAAAATCATTATGAAACAATCTTGAAAAAGTTTTTTTAATGTTTTTCTATAAAGGCTATTTAAAAACCCAAATGTTCAAAAAAAAAATGGTCAAATTTGAATCATTTTTGCAGAAGTTATGCCCAAAAATCTAAAAAAAAACAGCAATTTTTTTAGAAAGTCGATATCTTTTGAACGGGTAATCAAAAAAATCTCAAAATTTACCAAAAATGCTACCTTAAGGGGACTAAAACATATCACAAAATTGAGGAAACCAAAACAAAAAATTTCTCAAACCGTCCGATTTGGCGTGGAATGCCCCACATTAAAATACACACATAAAATGATGACGTATTATATACACTTTTCGTAATCTGCGCATGGAATTTGCATGGTATGTGGACTTTGATTAGTGACAATAATTCTTATGGTCGCATCCAAGCTTCTCTCGTCAGTGAATTTATGAGCAAAAGCTTTTAGCGATGTAGCGTGCAAAAACTCCATGTTTTCGATTTTTGGTTTGGTCTTTTTATCTTATTAAATGCAATTGTAAAAATGATTCTTTACCAGAATAAACACAAAACGGTGGGTGATTTTTAGCCCACCACACTGCCTATTATATTTCACAACAGTCTTACTTACAACTTTAAACAAAGACACAGTTTCAATTGAAATGACGAGATTAAAAGTAAAATTTAATAAACCGATTTATGTAGGAATGGCAATTTTGAACATTCAAAAACCTTTTTATATAATTTCCATTACGATTATATACAACATACAATTGGTAATAATGCGCAAAGTTATTGTATACAGTTACTGATTCACTTTTATGTTGATGATATCTATAAATGCATCAAAGAAGATATCAAAAAATGTTGTTACGTTTGGAAAATCCACCCTGACTTAGAAGGGCGGGTCAGGGTGTAATTTTAATGCCCTTAACGGCGTCAGAGTGAACGGCTGACGTCGGAGCGTCAATGTTCCTGTTCCTTCTGTGATGTCCGCTTTTTTTGTCAACCTTACAAAGAAATGTTTTTTTCTTCCTTATATGTGGCTCGGTGCGTCCCGCATTCAGTTGTGGGCAAACTTGAATGTCGCAGCCTTTTAGTGCCCACTGTCCTGAAAATGTTTCTGGTTAAAACCGTAGGTTGGTACCTTGATAACTTAGTTGGGAAAATCGTCGGAAATGCTATCCGTTAGGGCCGGATAGCCTCCTTATTTCCTTTTGCCTGCCCTAGGGGTTCCCATGTGGGCTATGGGGGCCTTAGTTTAATTGCCCATGTCATTGTTTACATTTTCTTATCTGTTTTGAATTTGAATCTAACCTGTAATTGTCAATCTTAGTTACCTTTCTAAACTCCCTAGTTTTCCTCTTATCTTCTGTTTAGCGCGTAAATTTTAAATTTTCGTTTCCGTTTCACTTTTTTTCTGAGTCTCGTTCTTTAAAACTCCGAACGGAAATCGTTCTAGCACTTTTGTCCTAGCTCCGTTGTGGGAGTCATCTCGAGTGATCAGATTTTAGATCATCTCACATTATTGTGGAGATTTGCGGTCATCGAGTGTGAAAATTTAAGTATCGTATGGAGTGATTCGTTGTGAGTGCAGCTTCACTAAGATTTTCGTGGTAAATGCTCGCACCATCGCCGTAGCCGAATAGTCGGATTCGCAGGACAAAATTCTTTTGCTAACACGAGGAAGCCGCCCAACATCAAAGGCTTCAAATTGGGGGGAGTAAAACCTTCGAGGGGACCTAACATCCCATCATCTCTCGTTCCGGACGTGGTCCTTCGCCGTTATCACCAAACCCGCCATCTGCGAGGTCAACAGCTACCTCTGAGGGAGCCCCTCATCGAAAAGACGGTCAGGCAAGCCTTTGTTAATTACGGATGCGCCGGAACCCCCCTAACCTCGAGCCTTTTTGCTGTCTCGTGTGTTCTCTTTCTTCCAATTTTTTTGTTTGATCGCCTCACGATCAAAGGTAATATTGCTGATCTCATTTTGTAATTTAATATATATAATTTCGTTGTAAATCGTCTCTGGACATATCGGTTGGTAGATTCGGTTATTAATTTTGCGCTTATCGATATCAGTCACAAAACATAGATCTATGAGTTTGCGGCCGACAAAGAACAATATTCCGAGCACGTGATCGGTATAAGAGAATCACTTTTCTCCTGTCTACTTGTCCAGCGTAGATAGAATAGTATTTTTTATTTCTTTAATAATTTTTAATTTCCTACATTTTTTAAATCTTTGTTATATAATATTTTAATCCATTAAAATTTAATTTCGGGGAAACCCCTTTTTCTTTCCTTTCTTTTTTTTCCCCCTCTAGTTGGGGTTATACAACTAGTGGCGCCCAATAACTTCGGTTTATAGTTCTTTGTGATCACCCACGCCCAACACCCAGAGCCGGCTGGCACCAACTTGTGTTACTTAGGTAACATATTTTGGCGCCCAAACGTGGGGCCACGTTTTCTGAATTGTGTGGGAATTTGTCGTTGAGTTAGAAATATTCGGGTTGGCCGTTCTGGTCGTTATTACTGTTAAAAGATGGATCCACATCGGTTAGGTCGTGATGAATTAAGATATGAGCTATTAGTAGGGGTTTTTCCGATGTTAGGGCAGAAACATTGAGCTCGTTGCGGAGGAAATTGTCTGAGCTGCTGCGTACCGAGTCATTCGGGGAACTCGTCTTAGATAGTAGCGTAAAGTTAGATAGGGTGGATGAATTAAGAATTGTCAACACGAAAGTGGTTGAATTAAAGCATTCGTTGGAAGCCGTAGCGCGCTTGCAAAAAAATAGTAATGACCACCGAGTTTTTGAAAGCAAGTTACGCCATCTGTACGGTCGGGTAATTCGGGTGCAGCAGTCTCTTAGCTCGGAAACACCTGACGAAGCTGTCGAAAACGCTATCGCCAACATCCTTCAGGAATTGGATGACATAGACATGTCCCTGAACTTAAAACTCTCGAGTGCCGACCCTTCTGTAGCGATGGGAAGTTTGCCATCCCCAATAGTGGAGGGCGCCCAGGGTTTGCCGGTTCAGGTTCGTAGTCATCCACAACCACCAGTACCGGTTTATAAATGGGGCATCACTTTTACCGGAGAGAAGGACGGACTAAGCGTGAATGCGTTTATTGAACGGGTGGAGGAGTACCGAGTGGCACGCTCCTGTACCGAGGCCCAACTGACCGACTCAATTATAGATTTGTTGGGAGGTAGCGCCCTCATTTGGTACCGGTCGGTTCGGGCGGAAATTTCGACATGGACGGATTTTGTGCAACGGTTGCGGGCGGAGTTTTTGCCCTTCGATTACGAAACGGATTTATGGGGCGAGATCCGATCACGGGTTCAAAGCTCGTCTGAACGCGTGGGCAACTATTTCGCTTGCATGGTGAATTTATTTAATCGTCTCCCCACAAAACCTACCGAGGAAGAGAAACTAAAAGTATTGCGTCGGAATATTTCCCCATATTATATCCGCGGTCTCGGGCTGAGCGATGTAACGAGCGTCCAGCACCTCTTAGAACTTTGCAAAAAGCTGGAAGTTTCTAAGCAATATGCTTCTGTCACTCGTCCGGCAATAAATCAGGTAAATTTATTAGAGCCAGACCTTGCAGGTCCCGGAACTTCGGAGCCAGACATTAAACTTGAGCCGATCGAGAGTGTCTGTTGGAACTGTAACGAGCGGGGACACTACTTTTCCGGATGTAAAAAGCCGCGAAGACAAAGGTTTTGCTATCGATGTGGGAAGAAAGATGTGGTAAAAAGTCAGTGCTCTTGCAGTTCGGGAAACGCGGACGGGGATCGTGGAAAAGCCGGACCACGATCTCAGCAGTAACGGGAGCAACGGCGGATAATTCATGGCAGGAGTGGCTTAACCTTATTCGTACCGAATTTAAAAAGGCCAAGATTGAAGCGCTTTTCGCAAAGCAGACGGGGGATCCGCGACCCTATTTAGACGTATCGATACACGGAATTAAGTTCTCTGCGTTGTTGGATTCGGGAGCCACTCAAACGGTATTAGGTTGTAGTGGGTGGGCTAAAGTAAGCTCATCCGGTGTAGTTTTAGAACCACCAAGTAGTGTTTCAGTTAGGGTTGCAAATGGGGAATGTTGCAAGGTTATGGGGTCGGCCAATTTGCCAATTGTTTTGAACGACCGCGTGAAGTTAATTAAGGTATTGGTGGTGGCCAATTTAGAGAGTGATCTCATCTTGGGAATTGACTTTTGGAAGGACATGGATATTATCCCTTGTTTTCGGACTAATCGTTATTGTTTCGGCTCGAGACAAATACCGGATCACATATCAGCAATCGCTGATAAAAAGGTTTCGGAACAAGGGTTGTTAAAGTTTAAAGAAATGATAGGACAGTTCTTTGAAAGAATGGGGTCGGAGCTAGGGTGTGCACGAGGCATACAACACAAAATCACCGTGGGTGATCACCAACCGATTAAACAGCGGTACTATCCCGTGTCGCCGTTCATTCAGGAGAAAATTAATGAGGAAGTGGATAAAATGCTTACTCTAGGCGTAATTGAACCGTCGCGGTCGGCGTGGTCTTCACCAGTTGTGATGGTGAAGAAGCCAAATAACGAGTATCGGTTCTGTATAGATTTTCGGAAGGTCAATCAGATTACCAAACGCGATGCCTATCCACTTCCCTACATCAACACTATCTTGGATCGGTTACGCAATGCAAAGTATCTCTCGTCAATTGACATAAAGAGTGCATATTGGCAGATTGAGCTGGAGGAGTCAAGTAAGGAAATAACCGCGTTTACTGTACCGGGTAAGGGGCTCTTTCAGTTCCGTCGTATGCCGTTTGGTTTGAATAACGCCCCTGCCACCTGGCAAAGGTTTGTCGACCAGGTCCTGGGAGCAGATTTAGAACCTATGGTTTTCGTTTATTTAGATGATGTGATAATCGCCACTCCGGATTTCGCCACTCACTGTGAAGTAGTGAAAAAAGTTCTAGATCGACTTTCAGGGGCGGGTTTGACACTAAATCAGGAAAAATGCGAATTTTTAAAACCCCAACTTAAGTATCTGGGATATGTTGTGGACGAAAATGGTCTTCGGACGGACCTGTCGAAGGTGGAGTGTATGGTCGATTATCCCACCCCCAAAAATGTCCGAGAAGTGCGGCGATTTATAGGGCTTGCTTCATGGTATAGGCGGTTCATTAAAGATTTTTCGACTATATTATCCCCTTTGGCCAAACTTACTCGTAAATCGCAAAAGTTCGTCTGGTCAAAAGAAGCAGAGGAGGCTTTTTGCAAAATTAAACAGTGTCTCGTAACTGCGCCGATCCTGGCGTGTCCAGATTTCTCCTTGCCGTTTATTCTTCAATGTGACGCGTCACAAGTCGGGTTAGGTTGTGTCCTTAGTCAGAATTTTTCGGACGGCGAGAAAGTCATAGCTTACGCTAGTCGGTCTCTGACCCACGGTGAGTCTCGGTTCTCAACAACGGAGCTCGAATGTCTCGCGGTATTGTGGGGAATAGAAAAATTTCGGCCCTATATTGAGGGGACTAAGTTTAGTGTGATAACCGATCACTTCTCTTTACTGTGGCTCCATAAACTCCAAAATCCTTCAGGTAGATTAGCTCGTTGGTCGTTAAGGTTACAAGGTTACGAGTTCGACATTATTCATCGAAAAGGGAAATCCCATGTGGTGCCAGATGCTTTATCGCGGGCGGTTGAATACATTGATGTTTCTCGGGCGGACCAGGACGACTGGTACAAAGACTTAATACGAAAAGTCACTTCTTCTCCCAATGAATATCCCAAGTGGTGTGTTAGAAACGAAAAACTTTATAAATTAGCTCGTTCTGGACCATGCTCGTCTAATCCGGATAGCGAGTGGAAGCTAGTTGTCCCAAAATCGTGTCGCGAAGCCGTTTTGATAGAGCAACATGATGAACCAACTGCAGGTCATTTGGGGTATTTCAAAACGAAAAAACGCGTTGCTGCTTTATATTATTGGCCTAAAATGGATGCAGATATTGCTCGATACGTTCGTCGATGTGAGGTCTGTCAGAGCCAGAAACCCGAACAACGCCCCCCATACGGGAAGATGGGTAGAAGAGAAGTCTCGCAACCGTGGGAATTAGTATGTACGGACCTTATGGGTCCTTTTCCCCGATCCAAAAAGGGAAATCGGTTTATTTTGATTGTAGCTGATTGCTTTACCAAATATGTACTTCTGTTCGCATTAAAATCGGCAACGAGTAAAGAAGTCGCATATCACCTGGAAAACGATTTGTTTTTGGTATATGGAGTCCCAAATTTAATTATATGTGACAATGGGAAGCAGTACGTAAGTAAAAAGGTTAAAGACATGGTTGCGTCTTATGAGTCCAATATAACGTTTAATCCAAACTATCATCCGCAAGCCAATCCTAGCGAAAGGATCAACCGAGTCGCCAAAACTGCAATTAGGTGTTATCTAAAAGACTCTACGCACCAAGAATGGGACGCAAATTTAAGTAAGGTCGGTTTTGCGTTACGAACTGCGGTACATGAGGTCACGGGGTATAGTCCAGCTTATTTAAACTTTGGTAGAGAACTGTTTTTATCGGGAAAGCTCCATAAAATCTTCCAAACTAATGAAAAGGGTGATGTCATAGATTTTGCGGGGAGAGATAGTTTAGCTTGTCACGTAAAGGAATTGCAACAGCTATGCGATATAGTAAAAATGCGGTTAGATCAAGCGTACGCTCATAGTGCTAGGCGTTATAATTTACGGACTCGCCCCCTATCGTTAGAGAAAGGTCAAGTCGTCTGGAAGCGGAATTATGTTTTGTCGAAAGCGGGTGATAATTTTGCGGCCGGACTCGCCCCGAAGTTCGTCAAATGTATCGTACACCGTCGAGTTACGTCCAATGTGTATGAACTACTGGATTTTGAATCAAGGAAAAACCTTGGGTCGTGGCATGTTAAAGATTTGAAACTGAACCGCGGTGACGACTAAATTCTTCCTGGTGTGGGTCCATTTTTTTTTTGGTAAGGGGGGGTTGTTACGTTTGGAAAATCCACCCTGACTTAGAAGGGCGGGTCAGGGTGTAATTTTAATGCCCTTAACGGCGTCAGAGTGAACGGCTGACGTCGGAGCGTCAATGTTCCTGTTCCTTCTGTGATGTCCGCTTTTTTTGTCAACCTTACAAAGAAATGTTTTTTTCTTCCTTATATGTGGCTCGGTGCGTCCCGCATTCAGTTGTGGGCAAACTTGAATGTCGCAGCCTTTTAGTGCCCACTGTCCTGAAAATGTTTCTGGTTAAAACCGTAGGTTGGTACCTTGATAACTTAGTTGGGAAAATCGTCGGAAATGCTATCCGTTAGGGCCGGATAGCCTCCTTATTTCCTTTTGCCTGCCCTAGGGGTTCCCATGTGGGCTATGGGGGCCTTAGTTTAATTGCCCATGTCATTGTTTACATTTTCTTATCTGTTTTGAATTTGAATCTAACCTGTAATTGTCAATCTTAGTTACCTTTCTAAACTCCCTAGTTTTCCTCTTATCTTCTGTTTAGCGCGTAAATTTTAAATTTTCGTTTCCGTTTCACTTTTTTTCTGAGTCTCGTTCTTTAAAACTCCGAACGGAAATCGTTCTAGCACTTTTGTCCTAGCTCCGTTGTGGGAGTCATCTCGAGTGATCAGATTTTAGATCATCTCACATTATTGTGGAGATTTGCGGTCATCGAGTGTGAAAATTTAAGTATCGTATGGAGTGATTCGTTGTGAGTGCAGCTTCACTAAGATTTTCGTGGTAAATGCTCGCACCATCGCCGTAGCCGAATAGTCGGATTCGCAGGACAAAATTCTTTTGCTAACACGAGGAAGCCGCCCAACATCAAAGGCTTCAAATTGGGGGGAGTAAAACCTTCGAGGGGACCTAACATCCCATCATCTCTCGTTCCGGACGTGGTCCTTCGCCGTTATCACCAAACCCGCCATCTGCGAGGTCAACAGCTACCTCTGAGGGAGCCCCTCATCGAAAAGACGGTCAGGCAAGCCTTTGTTAATTACGGATGCGCCGGAACCCCCCTAACCTCGAGCCTTTTTGCTGTCTCGTGTGTTCTCTTTCTTCCAATTTTTTTGTTTGATCGCCTCACGATCAAAGGTAATATTGCTGATCTCATTTTGTAATTTAATATATATAATTTCGTTGTAAATCGTCTCTGGACATATCGGTTGGTAGCTTCGGTTATTAATTTTGCGCTTATCGATATCAGTCACAAAACATAGATCTATGAGTTTGCGGCCGACAAAGAACAATATTCCGAGCACGTGATCGGTATAAGAGAATCACTTTTCTCCTGTCTACTTGTCCAGCGTAGATAGAATAGTATTTTTTATTTCTTTAATAATTTTTAATTTCCTACATTTTTTAAATCTTTGTTATATAATATTTTAATCCATTAAAATTTAATTTCGGGGAAACCCCTTTTTCTTTCCTTTCTTTTTTTTTCCCCCTCTAGTTGGGGTTATACAACTAGTGGCGCCCAATAACTTCGGTTTATAGTTCTTTGTGATCACCCACGCCCAACACCCAGAGCCGGCTGGCACCAACTTGTGTTACTTAGGTAACAATGTAAAACATCAGATTGTCCGCTGAATAATATAAACTGCTCCACAAAAGTTAAGGAAGTCCACTTATTTTAAAAACTATTACTTCCCAGCATTGGGTCCTAATTAAAACAAACCAGTAAACATGTATCTGCCTTTATCTTCATTCTTTTTCTATATTCTTACTGACTTTTGTACAGTTTGCTATCGTGGCTTTGCGGAATTATTATTCGAAGTCTTAAATTTTTCGTTTAAAGTTAAACTTGTGGTAACATAAGAATGCACCGGCGTAGATTAACAGCAAAAGAAGCCAATAGGGAGGGAGAGCGGCTGCAAGCAGAAGTAGCTCACTATTTTAACGTGAGCCAAAGTGTTATTTCACGACTTCGACATCGCTATAATTAGACCGGGGCTGTGGCAGACAGACCATGAAGTGGACGTCCACGGTCCACAACCCCAGCACAAGATCGCTTCCTAACAGTTTCTGCACGAAGGGAGCCTTTTAGTACCAGCCGGATGCTACGGGAACGACTTTTTAACGCCGCAGACATTAATATCTCGATAGAAACGGTTCGGCGACGACTTGGAGAAGTAAGTGCACCTGGCTTCATGTCGTCTACTTCGAAGAGCTTAAACGCCAAAGATTACAATGGGCCACCGAACAAGTTTATTGGCATATTGAAACGCTGTACTTTTTACAGATGAATCACGATTTGAACGCTATTCGGATAGTGATACCGCGCTTAGCGCAGAAATTGCAATCAGGCATAAAGCACGGCGCTTCCCTTTACCACCTCAGTTCACTACGAATTGCAAACCAATCAGCGCGTAGGCCTCGCATCTCGGCACCCCATTGGCTCGGGGGAGTGTAGTGAACCAGGGTATAAGGATGAGTGGTGTCGCACCCTCATCAACCACGTGGCCACTGCAAATGGGCCTCTGCGCCTGTTTGCATGCTACAATCGCCCACAAATTCAAATTCTCGAAGAGGACCTGTTGACGCTTTTCGACGGCAACACTCCAACGATCACTGCTGGCGATTTCAACGCCAAGCACATCAACTGGGGAAGCCACCGTTCGAACAGAAACGGAAACATCCTTAACGACTTCACGGATCAACACCTGGACATCTCCGTCATGGCTCCGGCAGAACCCACGTTCTACCAAAACTCTGACGGTGCTGCAGACATCCTTGACGTTGCAATCGTCAAAAACGTCGTGCACCAGGTTCGGCTGACGGCAATAAACGACCTCTCCTCGGATCATAACCCCGTTCTGATGCAAATCGGTAACGAGGCAAACGATCCGATGGTATGTCGTTATACCTCAGTGGATTTGAGGAAGTTCACCAAGCACCTGGTGAACAACTTCGGAACAATCCCACCTATCAGATCCACAGAAAAAATCAACGAGGCGGTCCAAACCTTCGAGACGAAGATCCGGGACGCCATCACTTCCGCCACCAGGGAACGAAGAACTTCGGCCCCAAGACTGGAGATTCCAACTCAGGCGTTGAGCCTGAGCAGACAATGCTCACTCAACCTCACGAACGCTGACCTGGACCACGTCGAAGAGATCGAGGACCACGTGGAATCCATCGCCACCGAGGACCCAGATGACCCCCTGACCCCGACAACCCCCGAAGAAGTTTCCGGAGTGATTCGGAAACTGAAGAAACGGAAGGCATCCGGACCAGACGAAATCAGCAACAGGGCTCTCAAGAACCTCTCGCTGAAAGTCATCCTCGAACTGACAGGTATTTTAAATGCAATGTTCAGTTTCAGATATTTTCCACAGCGTTGGAAAATGGCAACGGTCATTTTCATCCCGAAACCGGGGAAGGACCCAAAGTTTCCCCAGAACCACAGGCCAATCAGCTTGCTGTCGGCTGTGGGAAAGGTCGCAAAACGTCTCATCCGCTCCCGCCTCCTCCAGCTCACCCAGGAACGGCACATCGTCCCCGATGAACAATTCGGCTTTCGGTCGAATCACTCAACAACTGATCAGCTACTACGAGTCGTAGAGCACGCTTTCATCAGTATCGAGCGCAAGCAAGTTACTGGTGCAGTGTTTCTCGACGTGGCAAAAGCATTCGATGTGGTTTGTCATGATGGGCTTATTTATAAGCTCCATCAGACTACCATTCCGCTCGCAATGGTTCAAATGGTCAGATCGTTTCTCGATGGACGCCGTTTCCAGGTGAGAATCAATAACTCTGTTTCAGATCCCCAGGACCTGGAAGCCGGAGTCCCTCAGGGCTCCGTTCTTTCACCCCTTCTTTACTCCATTTTCACCCACGACATCCCAAAAACTGACCGTACGACACTGACGATATACGCAGATGACACAGCGATTCTCACCAGATCGAAACAACCCTACATGGCTACCAGCTACTTGCAGGAGTCTGTGGAAAGCATCGAAAACTGGTGTCGCAGGTGGCTCATAAACGTCAACCCCGACAAAAGCCAAGCGCTTTTGTTGGCACGACGTAGAGTCAGCCCTGATGGGTTTGTTCAAATGTACAACGCGGATATTCCCTGGTCTGACCAGGTCAAATATCTCGGGGTCATTCTGGACAAAAAACTCTCCTTCGGCTTACATCTTGACTACGCACTCGCGAAGGGCAAGATGGCCACGGGAATGCTGAGATCTCTCGTATGTCGGCGGAGCGCGTTGTCAATTGACAACAAGCTCTTGTTGTACAATTCAGTGATCCGACCTACCATGACTTATGCTTCTGTGGCTTGGGCGCTCGCGCCCTGTAAGACTCGGATGCATAAGTTACAAACCTTCCAAAACAAATTTCTCCGTCAAGCATTCAACGCCCCGTGGTTTGTTCGCAACAACCAATTGCACCGAGAGGCGAAGATGCCGACGATGGAGGAATTCTTCCGTGAGACCGCCGAGCGAGCCTTTTCGAAGGCGGAAGCCCACCCGAACCCCCTGGTCCGAGAGGATGGCTCACCCAGATCTTCCGAATCTGGTAACCATCAAATGGATCACTTCGGGGGAATCCCCGGAGCGCCCTCTTCTTTTCTTTTGGCGCCATGCAAACCGGCATGGCTGCCCAGCGTGCGTTCAGGGATGAAGGACCAATGGTTCCGATCCCTAAGGTGACGCGAGGGGTTTTAGTGGGTATTGTCGGCTTGCACATTTACCGACCGAGTCCCACATAACCAGACCTAGTTTGGTATGCGTAAATGCATTTCCCCTCTCCAAAAAAAAGAAAAAAACGTCATCAACCTCAACCCTCATCAGTCGTACCGCGATTCGAGTAAGATGGACAGTGAATGTCAGCAATGATGGACACAGTGCTCTCGGTATTAATCAACTAGACATCGGTCATATACGCTCACTTCTGAGCATCATAACTAAGAGAATGCGAGAATTGGAGGAAAAAACTCAAGAAGATTTCCCCGGTCTCGCCGTAAAGGAGGACTTTGAACTGGTCAGGCCCAGGTCTCAAGGCTCAAAGCGCAAAAAAACACCCCAACAGCCCGACACCGATAACCTCCAAATAAATGTTAGTAATAAATTTGCGCCTTTAACGTCACCTGAAGATGGAGAAAGCGATTCAAACAAAACGGAAAACCGCGAGCAGCCTCTCACCGAAAAGGCTTATCAAGCAAACACCCAAAATCTAGACCCCGCAAAGTATTCAACGGCCCCTATTATTCTTCGCGATAAAAGCAAATGGGTCCAAGTCAGCAACCTACTAAAAACAAAACACCTAAATTACACCAAAG
The DNA here is from genome assembly GCF_031307605.1 of Tribolium castaneum. Lineage (NCBI taxonomy): Eukaryota > Metazoa > Arthropoda > Insecta > Coleoptera > Tenebrionidae > Tribolium > Tribolium castaneum. The sequence continues at coordinate 2,912,443 of NC_087395.1, read as the reverse complement.
CAACATCCCTGAAAGATGGAATCAAAATCCAACCCCAGTCTCACGCTGATTATAAAGCCACGAAGGAACTGCTTCTTAACAACCAATACGAATTCCATACTCATCTGCCCAGAAACGAAAAACATTTAAAAGTAGTAATTAAAGGAGTCCCAATTAAAAGTGAGGAAGTTGCAATTGAACTAGAGAGCATTGGCTACCCAGCAGAGAAAATTACCAGAATGAATAAAAAAGGCAACGTGCCTACGCAAATGGTGCTTGTTGAGATTAAACGAGAATACAAATCAATCTATAATATCACCAACCTATTTGGCCTAAGCGTTACCGCAGAACCCCTTAAAAATAAAGGATTCACAATCCAATGCCACAGCTGCCAGATCTTTGGACATGCCCAAATTAACTGCAATGCGCAATTCAAGTGCATGAAATGTGGAGAGAGTCACTCAACACATCTCTGCGCCAAACCAAAAACAACCCCCCCTAAATGTGCAAACTGCCAAGGAGAACACACCTCTATCACATAATCATGTCTTTTACTATTATCATCAAGAAATAATCAAAATTTACTTTGGATTAAATGAAATTGCCATCAAATGTGACAGCAGTGACAGCTGTGTCATTCGTAGTGAACTGTTTCCAAGGTAATTGTACGCTCAAAATTTATACTTTTCTATTCTGCAGTGCAGTGTAGAGTTTAGTTTAATCCAAAATAACTAGAGAACGGTACAGTTTGAGGACATGAAGCAAGAGTACCTTTTTTATTAAAAAATAATTGGGCTTTTGATTTTGGACATCAAAAATACGTGTTTATGGGCCGAAAAGTTGAGTTATCACCTAAAAACTGGAAATGTATAGCTTTTACAAGATTTCCATTTTCACCATATCAAAGAGCTTCTTTGTGTCTCTTGGCATGCAAAATTTCATAATAATCGCATGAACGGTAACAAAAATATTTTCAAAAAACCATTTTTCCATACCAATTTCTGAAAAATTGTAATTTTCCAATTTTTTGAGGTGGGTCAGTAAATACTATCCAATCTATATTCATTTTTAGAGGGGTATTCGTGGTTAAAATTATGCCACATATTTTTGAATCACCCGATATACAAAAAATGCCCTGTCAGACCTAATATTTTAAACACACCTGAAAAGATCACCCAGAAACCAGAAAAACCCTGGAATAAAACGCAAGGAAAGACCACCCGAAAACCCCAAATCGAAAATCTTACAACCAAAACCGACGAAAACCCCACCAACCCTAACAGTAAAACCAAAAAAATCTCACAAATCCTTGGAAATATGCTCCTGGAATTTTGTACCCTAAACCCCACTGATATGCAAATGCAATCTTTCAACAAACAAATTCTCTCAATAATTAACAAAACAAACCTAAAAACGATGCAAAGCAGGATTCCGGACTCCCTGCCAATTAAAATCATGGCTTGGAATGCAAACGGCATCATAAGCAAAAAACTCGAAACAGAGCAATACCTAATTGAACAGCACATTGACATTGCTCTTATAAGTGAAACACATCTACGCCCCGGAGACAAATTCAAAACCCCGAACTACAAAACTTATCGCAAAGACAGAGATCAAAATGGACGCCAAGGTGGTGGCGTTGCAATACTTATCAGAAACTCCAAAAGCACATACAACTTCCAAATACCCCCCCAAATGAGGGAGTAGAAGCCACAAAATGAACTAGACAAACTTTTTAACACCAACACACCAGTACTTGTAGCTGGTGACCTAAACTCAAAAAACATAGTTTGGAACTGCACCACTACAAACACAAAAGGAAGAAGACTTGAACATTTCATTGCAAACCGAGGCATAAATCTAGAAGCTCCGCCAGAACCTACCCATTTTACCCCAACTGGCCAACCGGACATACTGGACATAGTTCTCCACAAACACAACGCCTTTGACCTCAGCATAACAACAGACACGGATCTCTCCTCAGATCATATCCCGCTCATTATCACCATACAAACAACAAAAATCACAACTCCAAGACAAATCAAGATAATCAACTGGAACAAATTCAAAGAAAATCTAACACTTCCCGTGTTTGACGTTAGCACAACTGCACTCCTCGAACATGCCACTTGTACATTAGAGGAAAAAATTATTGAAACCTACAACAAACATACCATAACAAAACACCTAAAGGATAGTACTCCAAAACCCACACAGGAAGTACTAGCGCATCCATGTGTTCCCATTTGGTGGTTCGCTTGGCTGCTTCACCAGTTCTGTGTTTGCCTTCCTTTTTCTTCTTCCAATACACATCCTTCAAACTTTTCCATCTTTTCTTGCACTCCTCAACTTAAATATAAAATACATATTTTAAGTTCATTTTATAAATCGACTCTTGATCCACCAAATACTAACCATTTTTGCTTACCACCTGCGAAATTTCTTCCCAGGTATTATCTCGTACATTCTGATCCTTATATAGATTATGTTTAGGGTCGTACAGAGCAGGATGTTGAGCGACGTCATTGATCAGTCTTTCATCTTCTTCTTTTGAAAACCTTTATTATTATGTTTCGCCATATTTTAAAAAATAATAATAATGTGGAAAAATTCAACAGGCACAGTATTTGACACTATACACAACTTCACATAGAAAAGAGGGCGATTAGCAAAACGTGCGCGTTTAAGTTGCCTCCGAAACAACTCGACTGTGAGACGCGGCGTTTTGCTACGACTTGTTGCGACTTGTCACTGAAAATAGACCGCTTACTCACATACACATATCAACAACCAGCGCGTCTTATCGCTACGTCTAATCGCTTCGATTAATCGCTGCAGATAGACCGCACCTTTTGGCTACTTCGCAAAAAAGATACAGCGATGAATTTAAACAATTCGCTCTTACAATTTTATTTATGTCGCCAATGGCCTATAAATTTTTACTTACCACTTTTATGCTACCAAGCATCAGAACGTTGCAACGATTTACTTCTAAAATATGGATAGAACCGGGAATAGATGAGACCGTGTTTGAAATGTTGCGGCTGAAAGTGTTGAATTTAGATGCAGAAGCCCGGCAATGTGTTATTTGTATGGACGAGATGAGCTTAAAAGCAAATTTGTATTATGATGTAAGCAAGGATCAAATCGTGGGCTTTTCACCAAGTAGATAGCAAAGAATTGCAAGCATTACTGTTTGCTGTTATCAACAAGTTGTACGCTATCGGCCTCCAAGTGAAAGCGGTCATTTCAGACTTGGGCACCTATTTTCAGCAGGTCGCTGCGAGCTCAAAAGTGACGCCCGAAACACCCTATTTTTATTGTAAGGGAATATGTACAGATCGCATTTTTTACATTTTTGATGTGTGCCATCTCATCAAAGCCCTACGAAACAATTTTTTAAAATATCGCTTCCGGTTGGATAACGGGCAAATAATGTATGAGCTTTGACGAATTATGAGAATATGCGCGCATGCGCACTTTGGATTACCTTTACCGCGATCTTTGAAATAATTTTTGATTCTTAATTTTAAGCTAATGATTCAAAAAATAAAATTATTATGCTAATAACTCGTAGTTTATTAATTCATTTTGAAAAAAATAATTACTAAAATGTTTATTAGTGGTAAAAGCAGTTCTACATTTCCCGCCAATAGGTAATATGAGGCTGCTTAACCTCTAAACCGTTAAGGGGGCAAACAGTGCAATATTTTTGTTCAATAAAATTAAATTATTAGGCAAATTAAAATTTTACAATGTCAAGGTAATTTTATTTATAACTTATTCAGTAAGCGCAACTTGTTTATTTTAAATTCTAGTATTTTTCACTTTGTACATAGTGTTCAAAATCATTTTCATCCATATCAACTCGAAATAGACATATAAGAGACATTCACAATGATTCCTTGACCAGCAATTCTCGGATTACCTGCCCAATCTGCAGTATTTCTCATCGTTCATTTACTATTTTTAATGATCATCTTCTTAAAACTCATGACATTCAGTGCAAGTCAGAAGAAATATCTTTTGATACAGTGGCAGATTTTGAGGCATGGAAAGAAAAAATGGAAAAGGAGACTAAGTCTTTTTATGCTTTAGTGAAAACTGCTGAAAGTACATTGGGGAAAACAAAATATTATGCATGTCATCGCAGTAACAACAACAAATTTGAGAGTTCCTGATCGCAGCATGCTCCTAAAGTTAGCGGTTCCATCAAAATAAATGGTGTGTGCCCATCCAGAATAAAAGTTGAAATTCACAGTGCCACTGGTAAGGTCTCTACAACTTTCACCAAAACCCATGCTGGTCATAAGGAAGAATTGAAGTGTCAACCTTTATCGATAAACAGAAAAAAACTTTATCATTGAACAACTCAAGTTAGGAGTAACTTATGAGAGAATTTTAAAGGAAGCAAGATTTGTGGAAAATCAAGAATGCGGCCGACTTAATTTATTAACTATGAATGATATTTACTACATTGCAGAGAGAAACAATCTTGGAGGGAAGAGAAACCTGTGATATTTTTAATTACAAACCGGAAAGATACTCTCGTTCAGGAAATTGTAATTGCAAAATTAAAATTAATTAAAATTAAAAATTAAAATTAAACTCTGATTAAATGTTAGAACGAGATGTACTTAAGAATTTTTAAACCAAGTCTTAAATACATTTTTAAATTGCGATAATGGACTATATAATTAATTTTTGGAAACAATGTTAAAAGCAATTTTTCTAATTTTGATTTGGAATTTGGTGGTTTTAAATGTTGTGGTGCTAAAGGTAGGTCACTGTGTAAATCATGTAAAGGAGTTGGATATTCTAAATAACATTCAATTATATAACCATCATTGGAAGTATCTGATGTATTTAAAATTTCTGTAATGTTAAAGTCTTCTAAAAATCTAAAGTTACCGTAAGGTAAATATTGAGACATTGCGGCACCATAGAGATTGTTGACATCAAAATACATGAGATATGAAAGTTCTTCATTTGAATTATATCCATCTTTCATGTAATGATTATTGGCTTTTGCGTATCTATTACTACACTGTGAAACACCTCCTCTAATACCCCGTTCAATAAACATTATCATATCTATATCACTTAATAGCTCTAAACATATTCCAGTAGATTTCAGCATTGCATCGAAAGTTAATCCTGGAAGAGTGAAGTAATGAAGTGTATCTAATTTATAAGTATTTAAACATGTTTCTCGAAAAGTTTCGAAAACATCAGCCAACAAAATAACATCAGTACGTAGATATAGATCACTATATTCTCCCAATGTTTGAATTTTAAATGTCTGCCACACAGTTTCTGCATGTTTATAACTATCTTCAGATATATTAGATCCATGCATTGTACTATAAAAATCTTTTTTTGATGGTAATATTGTTTCATTGAGTTTATCCCAGCTGTCAACATAGTCATATGGAAATACCCCTTTTTTATTAATAAATTAAATTCTTCATTTGTTTTACAGAATTTTCGTGTTATTATTTTTTGTTCAGCTTTTAAGTTTGATGAAAGTTGATCAAGACTCTTAGACATAAAACGAAACGAATCTATAAATCGAAAAGTGACATCAGTACCTCCCACAGATTTGGAAAATGATATATATTTTTCTTTATTTATTGGTAGTAATTTAATATTACCGGCAAAAGCTGTTGACAGTTCTTTAATAATAAAATGAGCATCATATCCACTCAAATTATGGAACACAACAGGAATGGTATATGAATCTTGACAATTTAAATTACATCGTTGATGAGCCGGTCCTCTAAATTTTCCCGTTAAATGATTATGATCTCGAACTTTAATTTGATCTGATTCAATAGTTTTATTACAAATGTGACAAATATTGGACTCTTTATATGAACGTTCTTGATCGTAGCTAAGTTTTTCCATGGGTATTTTCCATGGTTTTTCGGCAATGTCTTTTAGTTCCTTAACAAACCACTGAATACAATCTTGATTACGATATAATTGAAATTTTGAAAGCGAGTCATCATATGAACACTTTAAGTAATAAGCTATACTACAAGCAATATGTTTTTGGTAAGGGATAGTTTTACTGTGAATATTATTATCAATTTGAGAACATTTTACCAAAATACTTTCGAGATCAGCATAAATTACAAATGGCACTTTTTTCTTATAAAGATGATTTTTAAATTTCAAAGATGTATCGCGTGGTAATGACACTGAATACTGATTAAGCTTTTGACAGTGAATTTTATGTTTGGTTAGAATGTCTTCGGTTGTAAAATAATTTAAACATCGTTCACAAATAAATGTTTTATGTTCATGAGTAGACAACTGATGTGATAAAAGGCGAGATAAATGTTTAATCCATACAAAATGGTAATATAATTTTTTATTATGATGCGTTTCTTCTTCATCCATGTTATTTGTTGGTAGCATGAGTAAATTTATTGTAGGAATATTCTTATCATTATTTTTATTATAAGTGCTTAAACGTGCCGGAAATATTTTATTTTTTTCTTCAATACAATATAAATTAATTGATAAATTGTTCATTATTTCAAATTTTTCAATATCTCTAATTGTTATTGGAAAACTTATATTATCATACCTTAAAACGTTTTCAAAATTTGGATATGATGATGTTCTGTGGGGATTATTTTTTACAGGATATAACGCAGACACAACTGACCAAAGAAAACAAAATTGATCATTATTCTGTACATTTATTATACAATGTTTTTTTTTAATAAAGTTCGGTACTTCCACAAAACTTGAATTATTTCCAAATTTTATTGGATCATATTGATTAATATTTACCTTTAATCCCAAAATTTCATATAACGCCCAACCACTATCTTTTTCAGCAAATGATTCTAATTTATTTAATATTACACTAACTACATTTTCATGATACCATTCTCTAATATTAGTTGTTGAATCTATATGATTATTTCTAGTTGCAAATGTTTTTAAATCTATTTCCAACGTAGATGGTTGTATAAAGTTACCTGAAAACACTACATTTACTTTAAGCATTGACTTTGCTAATTCTTTTTTAATTTTTAATACAAAACTTTTATATGCTCGTGTTAAAAATATTGCTGGATCTTTTATATGAATATTTGAAATAAAACCTGAACGAATTCTTCCTTTAAAACAAGAATTTAAATCCTCCCATAAAACCTTTTGACCAAATGTTTTTTTCGGTACATTTGATAATCCCTGACCAACTTTACTGCTTTTATTGTGGAGTAAGTCTTTTTTAATTTTTTTTAATTTGAGTCGATAGTATTTCAAATGAGCAAGACTGGCTTCCAAAGATTGTGGATTTTCATGAATGTTTGTTTCATGAATTTTATTGATCAAAGCTTTGCTAACTATTTTAACACTCCTATTAATATATTTCGAAAACGAATTAATTTCATCTAAAGTTTTAATTTTACTAATGTATTCACGAATTAAATTTATAGAACGTTTAGCTAAAGAGCTCACTGTGTCAGACATACCTACGTTTTTTCACTTTTGTCACAATAATTATACCTATGAATTATCCACAACTTGTATTTTCACTGTATGAAGATTGTCTGAAGACTGTTAAAATTCACGGTTTCACCCTCATATTTATACTGATTAAATATTGCATCATGATCTAAAAATAACAGTGACCTCATGAACTTAAAATAACCATGACATCATGAACTAAAAATATCAATGAAATTAGGGGATTCCCAATATTTCCGATAGGGGATTTACCCTGTTGTGATATTTAATGAAATAAAGATATGAGCATTCGTCTTTTGTAACACTATACACATTTCCGCTGATAAAGGGATACAAATTCAAATATACCTACGTTTGTTCGCATCAGATTACACTTGCTGCAAATTTGCAAAATTTTTGCAAAATCAGCATTTTTTTGATATCGGATTACATTTTGTGCAAAGTCAGCATTTTTGGTATCAGATTACATTTTGTGCAAAATCAGCATTTTTTGGTATCAGATTACATTTTTTGCGGATGTCGACAAAATTTTTGCAAATTCAGCAAATTTTGGTATCAGATTACATTTTTTGCTGATGTCAGCAAAATTTTTGCAAATTCAGCAAATTTTTTGCAAATTCAGCAATTTTTTTTATATCGGATTACACTTTTTGCTGATGTCAGCAAAAATTTTTTTGTATAATCAGCATTTCCCACTCTATTTTACCCTCAAAATGGCGGATTTGTTTCCTTTAAGGCCTTATAAAAGCCTTTAGCGGCAACCAAGTTAACATATTGTTCTGTGACAAGTGCCAAGTTGTGCGACTTTTTCGAATCCCAACATGAAACATTCAAGACTATCATTAAAGAAGGTTCCAGGCCCTTCAACAACAACGAACAATGTAAGTTCCTAAAAATAATTTTAATTAATCTTCTAAAATATAGCAATCAAAAAAAGATATTATTTCTGTAATATAATTTTACATTAACTTAGATGAATTTATTTTTAATTTTTATATTTTTCTAGCAAATCGCCTCGTCGTCCAGAAGCGCAACTGGCGAAGCGGCGATTACAACAAATACTACCACAGAAAATGTAAGTTATAAAAATTTAAATTGTAATTATATTTTATTTAATTTTTAGTAAAAGTTTACTGATAACTCTTATGGATATATTTTTAATTTTTTATCTTATTTGCAGGATATAATTACCATCAATTTGTTAACGCCTGTTTACCCCCAGGACACTCCAGCAAATCAGGCAGAATTTGAGGAATTTTTTAATTCTGGATGCTGGAGTGACTGGAATAGTCAACTGGAGTTAGATGAAGTGTCCATTGTAAGCGAGGACATAGAACAAAACTGTGAACCTAAGGCCGAACCGAGAATTAACATAACTTCAAATAAACTGATCAGACCGATAAGTAGGTCAAGAGGCGTAAAGGACCTCAATCTTCTGAGGGAATCCTTTATCGAAAGCAGTTCTGAGGAAGAAGCGGAGGAAGTCACCCTAGCCACCCAAGCCACCCAACCTGAAATGAGGTTGCAACAAATGGTGGAGGAAGTTGCAACCTCATTTAATGCGGAACGGATTGAAGAAGAAATTCGGGTCCTTAAAAAAATTTTTTTTGATAAAGCGGAAGCGCTCAAAAGGACCCGAAGCTTCAGGGAGGACCTTTTGAGGAACCTCGACGCAGAAGAGACGGAAATTCGGTCGAATATGGAGCGTCAAATTTCAGTGGTGAAGAGAAGGCGTCAAAACATACAAAAAATTTTAGACACCCAAAAAAAGAAGAGGACGAATGCAATAGATTTCTGAAAAATATTTTAGTTTAATTTTTATAATTATTTTTGTAAATATTTTTTTGTATATATTTTTGTTTATATGTTTTTAATTAGTTGTATAATAAATAGTAGTTAGCATATCTGCCTTTTATTTTCACATTACAGGTTCAGTGACTGAAAGGTGATATGGTTGCGTACCACAAGAGGTTATTGAAACTCAGATCGTTGCATTCAGAAGCGTTCACAAACAGAGACTTACAATACGTATAAAAATTAAAAACCTTTACATTACGCTTTAGTTGCTGGTTGTTCATCATCATGCGAGTAATAAAACAAAAAGCTAAGCTTCCAATAAATATCAGTGATTCTGATATTTTAACGAACCAGAATCGAAGACATGGTGATTTATTACCCTCATCTATTCGATGTTTAATTGTAGGTCCAAGCAATTGCGGTAAAACTAACTTAATTATTAATCTTATTGAACAGATGAATGGAGTCAGATTTGAAAATTTATACATTTATTCAAAATCATTATATCAACCAAAGTATCAGTATTTGGAAAAGCTTGTAAAACCCATAAAAGGTTTGGGATATTTTGCATTTAGTGGATTAGAAAACAATCTTCCGCAGCCGCCTGAAGCAAAACCAAATTCTATATTTATATTTGATGATGTAGCATGCGATAAACAAGATCTTATGAAAGCATATTTTACTATGGAACGACATAAATGTATTGATTCATTTTACTTATGTCAAACATATTCACATGTACCAAAGCATCTAATTCGTGATAATGCAAATTTAATCGCTCTATTCAAGCAGGACAACCTAAACTTACGACATGTATATGATGATCATGTAAATACTGATTCATTCGATTTATAATTTACAATTAATATGAATACAGAAAAATTGAAAAATACAATCCAATTTAAAAAAGAAAATAATTCAAAAACGAAAACAACTTCAACGTAAATTAGCGTTATTTAAAACGAATGAGATTCATCAGCAACGTAAATTTTTACCAATTACTACGGAGCTTAAAACAATAGCGAAGAAATTAGATAAACATGAAGGACACGATGACAATAATTTATATTTCAAAACCGAAATTTCATCCTTTTATCGATACAAATGATTCATTACCATTTTCAATTGGAGAAGATAAAGTTTCGAATCTGTCACATCAGCAAACATCAACACTCGAAAACAGTAATTTTGCTAATGTTTTTGATGTGAGTAATAAACCTGAAATTAGTAATCGGAATCATGATACTAAATTGCAAGAACATTACATTGAAGAAATGATGCATGACAAAGAAAATACTCAGTTTGACAAGACGTTCGGTGTAAGATATGATAAGCGTAAAGACAAGTTTTTTGTTGGATCAGAGGAAGTGGATTTCGATGATTCAAATATTATTATAAAGAAAAAAGTGTATAAAGCAACTCCTGGATTATATGAATTGTTATTTAGAAAACAACCTAATAATACTACACACAACCTACGCATATAAGAGAAACTTTGATCCGCAAGATCGAAATGTTGGCACAAGATCAAAAAAATATAAACAAATTATTGCTCCATTATTACATAAAAATAACAACAATTTCGACGTCAACCCCCAAAACGGGTCGGGGTATGATTAAAGAAGTAAATAGAGATAAAATAGATTATGTACATTGGGATGACCCTAATGAACTTGTTGAACGACTTCGTTTGTTAATAGCATCTCAAGCAGCTGGTAATACAAATCATTCAAATGAAATTGTTTCCATAACTGAGGAATTACGTGAATTCAATATTATAGCTTAATACAATAAGTGATTCAAATTATAAAATATTTAGTCGTTAATGTACAATACGTGCAGGTGGTGCATACTACTGATTGATAAGCTTGTGTCTGAGAAATGAAACGTAGACGTCGAGTTTCTTATCACCTTCAAGAATCATCAATAAAAAAAGATGTAGTCAATGAACTTCACAAGCCTGCCAGACGTAATTTTAATAGACGTAGAGTCATAATAAAAGGTATTAATGACCTCTATCAAGCTAATCTTGTGGAAATGATTCCTTTTGCTAAGGAAAATCAAGGTTTCAAATACATTCTTGTTGTTATTAATTGTTTTTCGAAATATGTATTCTGTGAAAAAGTAAAATCCAAAAATGCAACCGATGTAACTAAAGCAATGAAAAACATTCTGGAAAAATTATCAAAACCACCAAAAAATTTACAAACCGATCATGGAAAAGAATTTTATAATTCAGATTTTCAAAATTTAATGAAAGATTATGGAATTAACCATTACAGTGTTTTTAGTACCAAAAAAGCTTCTATCGTTGAAAGGGTTAATCGCACTTTAAAAAATGTAATGTGGAAACGATTCAGTCTTCAAGGTCATTATAAATGGATACATCTGTTAGATGATGTGGTAAAATTGTATAACAACAACATTTCATTGCACCATTCAAATGAAACCATCAGAAGTGAACGAAAATAATGAAAAGAAAATTTTAAATCAAGCATTTACTCATATAAAATTAGCTCATAAAAATAATAAATTTAAAATTGGTGATCACGTCAGAATAAGCAAGTTTAGAAATGCTTTTGATAAAGGATATACTCCCAATTGGTCAAATGAAATTTTCACAATTAAGGAAATTAAATTAACCAATCCGACAACATATTTGTTGTGTGATGAGAAGGGAGAAGATATATCAGGCGGATTTTATGAGATGGAGCTTCAGAAAGTAAAACATCCCAACGTCTACTTGATTGAAAAAATTATTAAAAAACGTGGAAATAAATTGTATGTGAAGTGGTTAGGTTTTAGTGATAAACACAATAGTTGGATTGAAAAGAATAGTATTGCTTAAAACAACATGCATTTGTATGTATGTGATATTCAAGGGTTTTGTATACCAGAATTTGTTGTTAAAGAATTAACTATAATGGATGCTCAATCAATTCAACATAATCTCTTTAAACCTTCTAAACCATATGAAGATATAGATTTATTTTATAGAAAACAGGTGAAATATCTGGAAAGATATCATCATTTACTACGCTATAACGATGGACTTGAAGCACAGAAGAATGTCGTTGGGATTATCCGAAAATTTCTTCATTTGAATGAATTGAAAAACAGTGAATCCGATATCATCATCTACGTAAAAGGATACGTAAAAGAAGATTTCCTACGAAAAATTTTACTCGACTCATGTGTTCGAATAGTCAACTTAGAAAAAATCGATGAATCACCCAAGTTATGTAAAACAAGAAGAAGATGTGAATTTCATAATCTAGATAATTATGATTTTATGTGTTCGTTAAATAATGCTAAATGTATTTATGAATGGTTATGTACAAAACTTATTCCTCAGTAATAAATTCTTGTATAAATACTTAATGAGTTTTATTCCATCATATGTGTTAAATTTAAATCCTCGAGACATGGTGTCAGCAAATTTTCTTAAGTTACGTAGATATTAACACGTGAAAGTCTACATCCCACGAAGTCTGATATCGTCGCCTACACGCTACACATGTATTCGAGGAAACGTAAAGAGTTGTTGATAATATGGGTTGGGAAAGGTTAAGAAAATGCATGAATAAATATTGCAAAGTTTATTTAAAATATAACTCATTATACATTTCAATACATTATTATACATATACATGAAATAGACTAAAACAATATACCTTTACTAAATAAAAAATTATTCCTCAAAAAATTCTATTTACTAACCATAAATAATTTAATATTTCCACTTTTAATTTTTTCATTCCAGTATCCAATTTGTTCGTCGTTGAGACGGTCAATGAATCGATGTGGTAATATGGTCGAAAATCCCTCGCAGTCAACCATAACTTTCGTTCCAAATTTTGTTGCGAGTTTTTTAAACGCCTTTACACAAAACTTTTCATCAACTTTAATACTTTTAGTGCTAACAAAAGACTCCATTTCTACATCTTTGTTTAAATTTTTAAATTCAACACTGCTCATCTTGAATACTTTCGTTTTCTTCACAAAATAATAATTTGTTATTTAATTCGTACTGATGTAACTAGTACGGGAGATGTGATTAAACTGAATTAAATTTTACGCTTATTACATCGTTTATATAGAAAAAATGAGGGAAAGAGGTGTGAAGAGTGAGGGGTTGTTTTACTTAGAATTATTACATCATGATCTAAAAATAAACATGACGTTATGAACTAAAAATAGCAATGGAATTAGGGGATTCCCAATATTTGTGGTAGGGGATTTACCGGTTTGTTATTACAAGAAATAAATATGTAAATTCATTCGTTCATTCCCAATCACAATTTAACTACAATAGCAACAAGAAGCAGGAAGAAACAGCTTTTGACTTCCTCAACACTATGCCCGTTCCAACCAAATTTGTATGCCCCAAATGCAAAGGTGAAACCGACATTCAAGGACGAAACTGCATGCATTGTGAAGTAAAAAGTTATATGAAGATGTTAGGACAAAAATATAAATAATAGATATATATGTACATACGTTTGTTTAAGTGTAACTGTTATAATAATTAATAAATATGTCTGTACAAAAGAAATACATTTTTATTAATTTGAATACACTACAAAACCCTAAAGCAACCATATCCCACCCTGGCATAAATATCTAAATATAACAATGACCGCAGGGATTCCCATAATTTTCAATGTGAGATTTCTCTGGAGATTCTTATCCTGACGTCATGATCCAAAAATTGCCATGACATCATGATCTAAAAATAGCTACAACATCAGGGGATTCACATAATTTTCAATGTGGGATTCCCCAAAGTGACGCATGCGCAGTTCTTATCCTGACGTCATGATCCAAAAATCGTCATGACATCATGATCTAAAAATAGCTACAACATCAGGGATTCCCATATTTTGCGCCGGTGGAATCCCTGAAATGGCGCATGCGCAGACGAAGTGAATTTGAACCGGAACAGCATATTTGAACCGGAACAGCATATCTACTAACGAGGCAATTTTGGGACACTTACAGGGAGAAGTCATCAAAATGAAAAGTCAAAATCGATTTTGCACTTTCATTATTGATGAAATTTCTAGAAAACCTTTTTGGGTTGAAACGTTGAAACGTTTAACATTGAAAACTTTTTCCTTATTAATGATTGGCGCAATATGTGGTCCAATATCCAACTTTTCGATAAAGATTTAATACAGGATACATCAAAAAGAGTACCTGGAATGGACCAGCCAAGGTGGATCTGGATGAAATTGAACAGACTAAGAACTGGCCATGCCAGATATAATTCAATGTTATTTAAACGGATTGCTACAAAAAATCCACATTGCCAATGTGGTCATGTGAAATAAACTGTTTAACGTCTTGTCGAAAAATGCAGATCTTCAAGAACTAGGCTTCAATGAAATTAATGAGTTGTCGCCCTAAGCTAAAACTTGGTTGTCTACCAATAAAAGTTTTGTAACTTCTTCTATGAACAAGTATGTCCTTTTTTAAGTCATACGAATATAAACATATCCTTACCCCATGGATTTTATGAGGCCCACCAACAATTAATTAGTGGTTTTGAAGACTTAGGTTCTTTGGGGCGTACAAATAAGGCCACCAACCATGCTTTTGTTTTCATGGTCCGAGGCATCAGAAAGCAATGGAAACTAGTTATTATTATTTATTATTTTACTGCTCATACAGTTATTATTATTATTTATTTTTTTACTGCTCATACAGTTTCTGCTGACAATTTAAAGGTTCTTATTAAAGAAATAATAGGTGGACCTCAGGAAATTGACCTTGAAGTTGTTGCAAATGTTTGCGACCAAGGTCCCACCAATCAAAAAGCCTTATCTAATAAACTCGCTATTGCGATGTAAACTTCAATTTGAACCACACAAATGTGCCAAATTCGAACACATCGAGGTCGTTTTCGACCTGGACCAGCAAAAACAATTTAAATCGTTGCCGAAATTTAAAAAAGAGTACTTCAATTTCAAGGATTCTCATGTCAAAATGAAAGTCAAAGTTGCTGGCGCCCAACAGTAAAAAAAAACAAAATTAAATAAAGTATAAAACGAAGGTTATTCCAAAAATTTGCCAAAGTCATACTAATAAAGAGTTGAAGAATTGAAATGGTTGAGAACTGCAATTGAAAGACTTATTTAGAAAACGAAAAATATCGTCTGTGATAAAAAAAACTCCCAGTAAGAAACTTACACAGTCGTATGGTTTGGCGATTTAAGGAATTTCTTGGAGACAAAAAAAGATTAACTTTGTAAGGAGTTAAAGAAGAAACTCTTTGCTGAATTAAAAACTATGTGTAGGCAGAAGTACCAAACAAAGTTTTAAAATTTTGTAGTATGTGTACAAGCCGCTTTATACATCAGATAAAACACTACTTTAATTAGAGCAAAACGATTTTTCTATAAATACACTGCAGATAAGAAACATTAAAATGATCTTTGTTATCCTCGCTTTGTTGATGCGATGTTGGATAATCGTACACAACAATATGGCCACTTTGTGGCCTAAGAACGTTTAGAAAAAAAAACGATTCAAGACGCTTTAAATATATAGAGTGCTTTGTCTATTAAATTATATAATGAAGAGGCTCAAAAAAAATCGAAGATTATTATCCTATTTTGCTAATCACAAAATTCAACGAATTCCCCTACATTTTAAGAAAGTATAAAAAACGACTTCTCTTTTTTTAAGTTACATTTTATTAATAAAATCAAGGATATCACATTGCATGAAGATGAGTTATTAGCTTCATTTGATGTAAGCTCTCTTTTTCCAAGTGTTCCAATTTCACAGACTTTAACTTACTTAAAAGATTTGTTGTTCCAAAATAATTTGGAACAACAAGTTATAAACGAATATATTCAACTCACAGAACTTTGCATGAAGCAAAACATTTTTCAATTTTCTGGGAAGTTTTTCGAACGGCAAGAAGGTACGGCAATGGGTAACTCATTATCTCCTTTCTTAGCTGACCTTTTCATGAGCCGATTTGAAAAGGATTTAGAAAATGAGCTTGAAAATTTTCCAAGAGTTTGGGTAAGGTATGTGGATGACATTTTTGCTATTTTTGATCTTAGTAAATGTACAATAGAAGAATTCATCAAAATTCTAAACAACAGGTTTAAAAGTATTAAATTCACTTGCGAAAAAGAAGTAGACGGAAAGTTACCATTTCTAGATACATTAGTTATTAGAAGTAACAATAAATTAGAATTTAATATTTATAGTAAAAATACTAGTACACTTCGCTACATCACTGCTGATTCACATCATTGTCCTCAACATAAAATGGCTAGTTTTAATTTTTTGATTCACAGGCTCATTAATTTTCCCTTGAATAACGCAAGGTTTGAAAAGGAGCACAAAATTATTAAAGATGCAGCAAGGTGTAATGGTTTTGAGACAAGAACAGTTGACAAAATTGTTCGAAAAGTTAAATATAGATATATGATTAAACAATCCACGAGTTTTACAAACACACCCGAGAAGACAAATTTTATAACTTTACCTTATGAGTAAAACCTCAGTCACAAGAGGTTTGAGTAGAATTTTCAAAAATCTTGACTTGCAAGTTGTTTACAACTCAGGCACAAGTCTCAAGAGTTTTCTCGGAAGTCCAAAAGATAAAATTGGATTTTTGGAAAAATCGGGGATTTATGAAATTAATTGTAAAGATTGTGAACAAAAATATATTGGGCAGACACGTCGATCAATCAACATTGGATTTAAAGAACATTTAGCACATTTAAAATTCAACAGATTTGAAAAATCAAGTGTTGCTCAACATATTTTTGAAAAAGACCATAGAATTGATAGCACTAACTTAAAAATTCTTAGAGTAGTTAATAATTGTAAATTTCTTGGCGCTTTCGAAAGTCTTGAAATTTTTAAGTATAGAAATAAGCTTATGAATTCAGACAACGGCCCCATCCCTTTTCCTCCCCTCTACTCATTAGTCGGGGGTAAGAAAAGTGAAAGTCGGAAAAATTAGTATACAAGGCAGAACATTATAAGAATTAGTTTAGTTAATATTCTCCCCTGAGGATGACCACTTTGTGGTTGAAACGCGTAGTGTTTAAAATAAAGGTTTGGTGTGTCGGGTTTTTTAAACTTTGTTTTATTTAAGAGAAGAATAGTTGTGGATTCCCCAAATGACTGCTACCCCCCGCAGCGTTCATAAACTAGTAAATTTGGAATATATTAGCAAAGAACGACAATAACCAGTACTTAGTATTTCTTACTCATTTCGTAAGTAACCGTCGAGCAAAAACAAACATCTTTGAAAGATCAGGGGCCGTAAACTTAATGAAAAAGATAGTTCTCTCGAAACTCGCGGCCAAATAATAGGGATGTGGCAGTGTGGGATTCGACCATCAGAAATATCCTTACAAACAGGATTATCGGTAAGTTTTTTTTTTAATTGTAACTTAATACAAAGTAAACATTTATATCGAATGGTGATTTTTGAATTTGCACTAAAGATATCACGCAAATATCATTTTTTAGTAATAGTTAAGTACCTTTTTTATTTTTTTATGGCAGAAGAGACAAATATACCGGTAGATCAAGCGTTATCGCGACAACGAAATGGAACGACCCCTACAAACCAAGCCAAGACCTGGTGCGCAATAAAAACTTGGTGCTGAATAACGGAGGAGAATGGAGGAGGTAATGAATCAAACGCCATTTACCTCTTCCTCCTTTCTTCGGGAGCGGCTCCAGTTACCGGTAAGTCTCAACACCGTCCAAAGGTATAACAAATGAAATCTTGGAAGAACGTATTTTATATAATAATTTTAAAATTTTCAGAGAACTACATGAGTTGGGCTTCCACCGCTGAATGCCTGTCCGGTGAATACTTCTGACTGAAGCTCACAAAGGGACAACGGTCCAGTTCGCGCAAGAAAATATGTACGGAAACTGGGAAACCCACGACAATGTTGTTACGTATTATAAATTTACGTGTTTGTAGATACAGTTGTAAATCAAATCGGTGCAGGTCAAGTTGAAGATAATGAGGTCTATCCTCCTGGGACCCACTGTCCATTTAAATGGACAATCAGTTTTTCAATCTTAATATTCTTAATATATATTTTAGCGACTTAAAAGCCACAAAACATTATATTGGACATGTAAGTACACATACTTTGCGTGAACTGAGCGCGAACACCTGTTCTTAAATTTGGTTTTTATAGTGGTGCAATGGCGGCGTTTCGCAATCTAACTTACGATGGTAAGTACGCCGTTTATAATCACTTAAATTGATTTTTTGTAAACAATTTATAACAAGTAGTGTGTAATTGATAGTTTAAATTAATTTTAGATCCAAAAATATTATTTTTATGCTTGTAAACAGTCTTAGAATGAATGGTCCATTTTAATGGACACTAGGTTGTTCTTTTCTAATTAAGCATGTTATTTGATAACCTATTATTCCAATTAAATGGACGCTAGGTCATGCTCGTAAGATATTTACATTTTCTTATTTTTTATTTTCAGCAATATTTGGCAATAAGAAATCCCTTAGACCTGGAGTTGATGACGAGAAACTTCTTGAGCTAATAAATGCCGATTGTTCCGACATAGACATATCAGATGAAGAAAACGAATTGGATCCTGAACCTGAAGAAATATTTAACGACGAACTCCAAAATGAGCAAACGGAGGAGGAGGCGGCAATTGATCAAAGAGAAGAAAGGGAAGACAGCGAGGAAGATGATGATGAAGATGATCTACTTCCGTTGAGTGTTGTTCGAGACAATTTACTTGTAGCTCAAGCTCAAAATAGCACCAGCAAGGCAAAGCGGACATCTTGGAAAAGAAAATCCACCTTTACACCTCCTAATTTTGACTGGACCGAACCTGAAAATGACTTTGAAAGACGTCTCGCTTGGACGGCAAAGGATTATTTGTCCATGTATTTCGCGGATGAAGATTTCCAAAAAATTTGCGATTGTACAAATGCCCGATATGTTGAAGTCAAGGGAGTGTCACTAAATTTAACACTACTTGAGATTAAAAAATTTCTTGGGATGATAACCTTGATGTCTTGTTTAAAATACCCACGTATTCGAATGTATTGGGCTAAAACTACTAGGGTTGAAGCTATTGCAAGAAATATGACACGTGATAGGTTTTTTTCAATTATGAGTAATCTAAAGGTAGTGGTTGATGGCGATGTTACTGCGGCTGAAAGGAATTTAGATAAATTTTGGAAGGTCCGTCCTTTAATGAATAAAGTAAAAAATGCTTGTTTAAGTTTACCTAGAGAAAAAACTGTAGCCGTGGATGAACAAATGATTCCATTTACTGGTGTCTGTGCGATGAAACAGTTTGTAAGAGGAAAACCAAATCCAGAAGGTTTAAAAAATTTTGTTTGTGCTGCCCCAGATGGACTGGTAATTGATTTTGAATTGTACCAAGGAAAAAATACATTTTTGGAAGACAATTATAAGAATTTGGGAATTGGTCCATCAGCTGTAATTCGACTAACACAAACATTGCTACCTGGTACACACCTATACTTCGATAGATATTTTACCACTTTACCTCTACTTGAACATCTACACCAACAAAAAAATGTATGGCACAGGAACTATAATGAAGTCGCGCATTCCTTCAGCTGTTCATTTAACCAGCGACAAAATGATGAGCAAAATGGGATGTGGAGCATCGGAACAGTTATTGCGTGAAGACGAAAAAATTATCATTGTTAAATGGTACGATATGAAGCCAGTTCTTCTAGCGTCCACGGGACAGGGAAGTCAACCATACGACGAATGCAAAAGGTGGTCGAAGAAAGAAGCAAAGTACATTCAAGTACCCAGACCTAACATAGTTTCTAAATACAATGAATGCATGGGGGGTATAGATTTGATCGATCGAATGAGAAGTTATTACAGAATACAAGCAAGATGCAAAAAATGGACCGTTAGAGTTATTCTACACTTCTTTGATTTAGCAATGGCCAATTCTTGGATTCTTTACAGACGCGACATTCGCAAGGCAGTCTCCGTCGATGTCGGTCGATTGCTCCAGTGTCAGCCAAGTGACGTGAACAAAAATCTTGAAAGTGACAAGAATAAAAAACTCGAAAGTTTACAAATTCGTTGAAGGGGGCTACAAAAGCCCGCTTCGTGGAAAAATTACTAAACACCCCAACACTGAAGATTTAAACGAGATGCAAGACGACAACTGCAACCGGACCAGACGAGAAAACTTCTACCCAATCTACAAGAAATCAAAAACCGCCTTAAACAACATAGAAATGGACGACGTCCAAACCTATAACAAATTTGCTCCACTTGCAAATCTTCAAGATTACTGTGAAACCAACAACGAAAACTCTTTAGAAGAAACGACCGAACCTAGGCAAAACCCAAAAGTAACCAAAACTATTCCAACCCAAACAAGGAAAACCAAACAACCACCTATAATCATCAAATCTGCAATTACCAAACCATTACAGTTTCATCAAGAAATCAAAAAAATGATGAAAAATCATCAATTTAGGATCCTATACCTTAAAACAGAAACGAAAATCTATACAGAAGAGAAAGAAGCAAGAAACCTAATCATCAACCAACTCAACCACTCAAACATCAGCTTCTACACATTTACTCCAAAAGACGAAAAGATATATAAGTTAGTCCTAAAAGCAGCACCATTTACGACAATTCAAGAAATCGAAACTACATTGGAGGAACATGAAATTTACGACACAACATGTATCAAATTAAAATCAAGGAATGACCACTCCCAATCATTCCTGATCTCCACCCAACGTAAAGAAGACTTAGAGAAAATTCAAAAAATTAAAACCTTGGACCACATCGATATAAAATGGGAACAATACTACAAGAGAAACCTAATTTCTCAGTGTTACCGCTGCTAGGCCTTTGGACATGGAAGTGGAACCTGTAACCTACCTCCCAGATGCGTAAAGTGCGCCGGCAATCACCTCACAGAACAACATCCAGATCCAGTAGACAACCCCAAGTGCGCCAACTGCAGCGGCCCCCATACGGCTAACCACAAAAATTGTCCAACTTATCTAGAAAGTGTTGAGAAAATTTACACCAAAATAAATACACAGGTAAGTGGCAGAAACCAGCAAGCCAAGTTCACCTCGAAATTTAGTAACTCTCATACAACTTACGCGACAATAGCTAAATCAACTCCCCAGACAATTGCAACACTCTCTCAAACCTCACCGCCTAACTTAACACAAACGAAATCCCACTCACCAAATTCAGACAACCCTAATCTTGATGATTTCAAAACGCTTATGAACGAATTAAAAGAAATAAATCAAATCTGCAATCTAAAAGAACTCATCAACATAGTACGACAATTAAAAGCCCAATTAAAAAATGCAAAAACAACCATGGATAAAATACTTATACTAAACGATCTATCTGATAGCCTAAACTTAATATAAATGAATAAAAAATCTATAAAAATTTTATCTTGGAACTCAAATGGAATTATACCCAAAATTGACGAACTAATCCTTACTATTGACAAACATGATATAGATGTAATATTAATACAAGAAGCTCAATTAAACAACCGAAACCCCCCGCCTATTTTTCAATTCACAAAACTAACAAATCAATTCCATCGTGGTCTCATCACATACATCAAAAACTCACTTCCACACCATCAACTAGAAAACACAGGCATCAGCCTTACTGTAGTCATAGACAACAAAATTAAAATAATAAACGCATATATCCCACCAAACTACAACCTTACTACACGTATGCTAGACAACATCCTCTCCCCACCTCCCTACAAAACTTTTCTTTTTGGCGACCTAAATTCTAAACACACCACCTGGAATTGCCAACAAAACAACACAAATGGAAATCTTATACTAAACTATACCGACACAAACAATCTAGAAGTTATATTCCCCATTAATTTACACACACACTTTCCCTACAACATAAACCACAACCCATCCACAATTGACATCGGCATAATTAAAAACTTAAACTGCACTACCCCAATCACACTAGACCCCCTCCCTTCAGACCATCTACCCATATACACAGAAATTAAACTAAACAATCCGATTTCACTCAACCCCAATAACTACAACAAAAATATCAACTAGAAAAAATTTAAAAATATCCTAAAAACGATACCTTCTATAACTAAAATCGACAACAAAGACGAACTAGACCAAGCAGTTCAAAAAATTAACACAAATATCCAAAACGCTATTAAACACTCTTCACAAAACGCTACATCTCAAAACAAGTACATACTTAAACTACCAACAACACTACTAGATGAAATCAAACTAAATAGGAAACTTAGAAAAAGATTAAACACTTACCCCAATAATGCCCTTAAACAACAAATTAACACGCAAACTCAATCGATCCAATCTCAAATCAGTCAAATTAAAACAGAAAACTGGAACAACAAAGTTAAACAAATTACTAACAAAAACAAAAACTCTCTGTGGAACCTTGCCAGAAACTTAAAAAGAAACACAATCAACTACACTCTTCCTCCCCTAATAAATCCAACAGATAACACGAAATTATACTCAAACTCAGATAAGGCAAACATCATAGCACAAGTCTTTCACAAAGTACACACTATGAACAACAGTTTAGGACAGTGTTCTTCAACCTGTGTTCCGCGGAACCCTAGGGTTCCACCCAAAGGCTTTCGGGGTTCCGCGAGTCATTGCTTCAATTCGAGAGACGTCGGCCGCGCCGCTCTTCAGAATGCACATGCGTCAATCGGAGTTTCATGTTGAAACATGTTATCCATTCGCATAGTTGACTTACACTGCACTTAACCTTAATTTTCAAAAATATGTAACTGTACTTGTGGTCGTAGTTTTGTTGTTGTTTTAGGTTTAGACAAGCAAAGGTAAGTTAACTTACAGTTTTAAAATAAATTGTATTTTGTTTGATCCTAACCTAGAATCGTTCAGAAATATGATGCTGAATTGGCTCAAAAGTGGCAAATTGGAATCACAATCCCAAGAACAATCCTCTTGCTATCTTGAAAATTCCAACTGTCTTCCGCCAACATTAGACTCGACAGATATTATTGGAGAAGAAAATAAAGCGGGAACAACAAGTCGAAAAAAACGAAAATATGATGAAGATTACTTGAACTTCGGATTTACTTGGACTGGTGATAAAGATGAGCCAAATGGACTTTGCGTAATATGTGAGCAAGTAGTGAACAACAGCAGTTTAAATCCTGCAAAGCTGAAGCGACATTTGGACACTAAACATCCGACTTTAAAAGGTAAAAGCGAATATTTTAAAAGAAAATGTAATGAACTAAATCAGAAAAAGCATACCTTTGAAAGATATGTTCGTGATGATAATAAAAATCTACTAAAAGCATCTTATTTAGTTAGCTTGCGCATAGCTAAACAAGGCGAAGCTTATACTATTGCTGAAAAATTAATTAAACCTTGTACGAAAGACTTAACTACATGCGTATTCGGCGAAAAATTTGCAAGCAAAGTCGATCTCGTCCCATTGTCTGACACGACGATTTCACGACGAATTGAAGATATGTCATATTTCTGCGAAGCGGTACTAGTAAATCGTTTGAAAAATGCTAAATGTGGATTTACTTTGCAAATGGATGAGTCCACAGATGTAGCTGGATTAGCAATTTTATTAGTATTTGTGAGATACATACACGAATCTTCTTTTGAGGAAGATATGCTTTTTTGCAAGGCTCTGCCAACTCAAACAACAGGTGAAGAAATATTTAATTTACTTAATGCTTATTTTGAAAAACATTCAATTCCTTGGAATTTATGCTATCACATATGCACTGATGGAGCCAAAGCTATGGTGGGTGTTATAAAGGGCGTAATAGCACGTATAAAAAAGCTGGTTCCAGACATCAAAGCTAGCCATTGCTGCCTTCATCGTCATGCTCTCGCTGTCAAACGGATACCAAATGCTTTGCACGAAGTACTCAATGACGCCGTTAAGATGATTAATTTCATCAAATCCAGACCTCTAAATGCCAGGGTATTTGCCCTATTGTGCGATGATTTGGGAAGCTTACATAAAAATCTCCTTCTTCATACCGAAGTAAGATGGTTATCGAGGGGAAAGGTCCTAACGCGATTTTGGGAATTGCGTGATGAAATTCGAATCTTTTTTAATGAACGTGAATTTGCTGGAAAACTTAATGATACTAGTTGGCTTCAAAATCTGGCCTACATTGCAGATATATTTTCATACCTGAACGAAGTTAATCTTTCACTTCAGGGACCAAATTCTACAATTTTTAAGGTCAATAGCAGAATAAACTCGATAAAATCTAAACTCAAGCTTTGGGAGGAATGTATCACCAAAAATAATACGGAATGTTTTGCTAATTTAAACGATTTTTTGGAAACCAGTAATACTGCATTAGACCCGAATTTAAAAAGCAATATTTTGGAACATTTAAATGGCTTGAAAAACACTTTTTTGGAATATTTTCCTCCTACGTGCAACAATATTAGTTGGGTCGAAAATCCGTTTAATGAGTGTGGTAATGTGGATACCCTCCCAATTAAAGAAAGGGAGCAACTGAAAACAACAGAAAAAATTCTGTTTACGTCGCAACAAAAACCAAGTACAGAAATAGACTTGACGCTGAGGATGATATGCGTCTCCAATTAACAACGATCCATCCCGATATTGATAATTTGTGCAATAATAAGCAAGCGCAAAAAAGTCATTAATTTTTATTTTTTATTTTATATATTATTTTATTTGGAATATTTATCTTTTTGTTTAAAGTTTGTTTAAATAAATGCAAATTTAAATCTTATTTAGAGTTTTTATTACCAAAGCACGGGCTCACCTTGTTCGTAACAAGTCAACGCAGCTGTCCCTAAAATCTCATCTGGGTGTATTACTAAATGAAGGGTTCCATAAAAGAAAATATCTCGACAAAGGGTTCCGCCGGATGGCAAAGGTTGAAGAACACTGGTTTAGGAGACCAAGAAACCATAATCAAAACCAATAAAGTTATTAAAGCTTTCGACGCCATAAATCCGCCTACCCCAACAGACCAAATCCCATCAAACAGCGAAATTAATAATATAATATCTAAAATTAAAGCATCCAAGACCCCAGGGGAAGACAAAATTTATGGTGCAATGATAAAAAAACCTCCCTAAAGCAACCCTAGACAGCATCTATACAATACTGAAAACTTCTATTTCACTACAACACTTCCCAAAAAACTGGAAAAACGCTTTAATTATTCCAATCAAAAAACCGAACAAAAATCATTCCCTCCCCTCCAATTATCGCCCCATCAGCTTACTCCCTATCCTCTCCAAAATTTTAGAAAAATTAATCCTCAACAGACTCAAACGCTTTCTAAAAGCCAACAACACAATAATACCCGAACAATTTGGTTTCAAAGATAAGCACAACACAACCCTTCAACTCGGCAGAATTGTAGATACCATTTCCACCTCATATACAAATAACAAAATTTCCACTCTCATATCTCTTGGCATCGAAAAAGCCTTTGATACCGTCTGGCATCAAGGCCTTATTATCAAACTATTAAAATTTAAAATACCCCACTATCTAATAAAAATTATTAAATCATTCCTCGACAACAGAACATTCCAAGTTTCTCTAAAAAACACCCTCTCTAAAAAACACCCTATCCCCGCAGGAGTTCCACAAGGAGCCGTACTATCCCCAACCCTTTTTAATCTATACATAAACGATATCCCACGATCATCCAATACTACACTATCCCTATTCGCCGATGACACTGCATTAATTTCACAGTCATGGCAAGCCAAAATAGCCAACACTAAAATTCAATCGCACCTAGATAAACTCTCACAATTCTATAACAAATGGAAAATTAAAATAAATGCTAGCAAGACCACCCTAACCCACTTTACACACAAGAAAAAATTTAAAACTACGACAATACATATTAACAATTTCCCCATTTCCCCCACTCCCGACACAAAACTGCTAGGACTTACTCTCGACAAAAAACTCACATTCACCAAACATATCAACAACGTAATTAATAAGGCTCAAACAGCCTATGTCACTCTTCTCCCCTTACTAAACTACAAAAGCCCACTCACAATTGAACTAAAAACTTATATATATCAAACATACATATTACCTATCATTCTCTACGCATCCCCAATCTGGTCACCACTCACCAATCAACAAAACATAGACAAAATTCAAAAATTTCAGAACAAAATACTTAGGACGATTACCAATCTACCAAAATATACACTCACAACCGAACTACACAAAACTACTAACACCCTAACTATAAAAAATAAACTTTCTCAAATAAACAAAAAATTTTTTCAAGAACAAATTAAAAAGACAAACCTTACCAAAAATATTGCCAATCTAAACACCTAAATAGAAACTTTAAATTTCGTAAAAAACTTCTATCTTCCTACACCTAAACCAATCTATCACAATCCCCATGAAGGAATCCCTACACAATTAGTTAACCTACATTAAAACTCTAAGCTGGATTCTGCCACTCCCAACCTTACATATCAACTCACATTTACTCTGTTAAACATTTTATATTTTACCATGTATACTGTAGGGTTTTTTACAAACATTTTTTCCCTGAATACAAATTAAATCATATGTACCTTAAATTTTGTATAAATTTACACAACTGGATAAACAAATGTATACACCAGTACAAAATACTATAATAAGAAATATTACACCACTAACCGAAATATTCAGCAATACCTCGATTTTAAAATTGAGTTTTCTACATATTTGCTGTCAGATCAAAACGATTTCTTTTTGGACTTGCCAAGATCTTTGAGTACCAGAGCCAATTCTAAGGGCAGAGTTGACTCACCAAAAGTATGCGATTCTCCAACTTTAAAGAGAAATCGTCATCATTTTCCGGCAATAGCTTCAATAAAAAATTCCGTAAGGTGTAAAAATCAAGATTGCAAAAAGAAAACAAAGTTCATTTGTGAAGCTTGCAACTTTTTTTTGTGCATTACCAGTGAAAGAAATTGTTTTAAAGACTTTCACAAGTAGATTTAGGACTTTTAAAACTGTTTTTATACTTTTTTAGAATCTTTGTTTCTTTGTGCATATTTAATTTTTTGGTAGGAAAGCAACCTTATGTCCACTAAAATGGACAGTTTTTTTTGAAAACCAAAAAAAAAAATAAAAAAACTTATTAAGAAAAGTTATTTCATCTTGCCTTTTAAAATCACCCATAAAGTTTCATGGTGATCTAATAAAAATAACCTCTCTGGGTCCCAGGAGGATATGAAAATTATGCTGCTGGTAAGTAATAACAACAACTTATTAAATATGTGAATTCTTCAATAACTTCATTAATAAAAATGGAGAAAATGAATCATTTGTAAAAAAGTTTAATACTGTCACACAGCAGTATTTGGCAATACGGTTGCTACAACTGCAGGACTGCTGGGCTGGCAGTTTGAGCAACGGTGTTGCAAGTACCACAAAAAACTAGAACACTCGCAGAGGGGAGGAATTGACGAAGGAGCCCTGAGTTAAAATTACGAGGCAGCCGCGTCTCAATTGCGGAAAAAGTCAACTTACTTTTGCGGGTTCCTCTTCCCTTGAGTGCTGTGTCAGACGAAATCCTGATTCCAATTGTACTTACCAACAGGGATGTCGTCTAATAAGTAAGTACCACTTTTTTTTGTATTTAAGTCGTATTTATTAAACATTGAGATAAACTCCCGTCGCTTATTATACGTCCGGACCACCTGAGCTACCCCCAACTCACGCAGGGCGTGACAATACATTAGCGAGACCTATGAGGTTTTCCTTCAAAGATAATGCACCGGAGAATGCAATCGAATGGATACAAGTAAGTGTCTCGTTATGTTTGTAAATTAAATAATTAATTAATGATATTTTTTCGTTTAATAGACTGCAATTCAAGAACTGTTGGCGCATATGGTTAGAGGATCTTCAAGTGATGACTACGTCGGCTTAGTTTTTGAAAATGAAGAATTCCCCGATCGACCTGTTTATATTTCTTTCCGAAAATTATCGCAATACAATGTCGCAATGGTGATGGGAACACTTGCAAATATACTCCAGAGCAATCGTGCGTTCTTTGCAAACGTTTGTCGATACGGGTGGACAGGGTGGGAAAAGAATTTCGTATAGCCAACCGATGGATTAGCCGTAAATTATAAAGATCATTGTCTTAGTAAAAATAGCATATATGTTAATGAAAATGATAACAATATTTGTTTGGCATTAGCACTAGTAGTCACGAGAGAGTATTGCAAAAATAATTTTTAAAGATCCGCTTTACAAAAATTTAAAGGAACAAACGGGAAAAAACTTTTAAAACAATATGTAGAGACGCTGATATCAATTTAGCAAATGAAGGTAATTACACACATGTTGAGAAATTTCAGAAATATTTGGCAAATTATACAGTTATTGTATACGACGATAGAATGGGTCGATGACCCAATTGATGGCTCAAGGAAGGCCAAGTTTAAATTTAATATTTGAGAAGAATCATTTCAATGTGGTTCTAAATACAACCGGCGCGTTTGCGACAGCGTAATTCTGTGATCTTTACCGTGCACGATATTTATGACGTGATCGTCACAAATCTACACGACTGCATAATAAAAGCATAGAACAGCACGAATTTTCATATAATTAATTTCCATAAAATCCTTTACCTGAGAGCTCTTTACTAGTAGAAAAAGCTCTCGAATAATAAGTAAACAGTAAAGAAAACACTACCTTAATTTTTATGAAAATTTTAATATAATTTAAAAAATCATACAGTAGTTTGTAATATTTTAACAACTATTTGCATATTTGGATTTAATGTTTTTTAATATGAAGCAAATAAGAGAAGAACAGTTGTGGATTCCCCAAATGACTGCTACCTCCCGTAGCGGTCATAAACCATTAAATTTGGAATATATTAGCAAAGCACGACAATAACCAGTACTTGGTATTTCCGAAGGTGTTTCTTACCCATTTCGTAAGTGACCGTCGAGCAAAAACAAACATCTTTGAAAGATCATGGGCCGTGAACGTAATCAAAAAGATAGTTGTCTCAAAATTCGCGGGCAAATAATCGGGATTTTGGGAGTGTGGGGTTAGACCATCAAAAATAACCTTGCAAACAGGATTATCGGTAAGTTTATTTTTTTAAATTGTGACTTAACACAAAGTAAACATTTTCATCGAATGATGATTTTTTTAATAGTATAATAGTAACTTTTTTGTTTTTTTATTGCAGAAGAGACAAATATACCGGTGGAACAAGCGTCATCGCGACGACGAAGCGGAACGATCCCTACAAACCAAACCAAGACCTGGTGCGCCAAAAAAAAAACCTGGCGCTGAAGAACAGAAGCGAATAGAGGAGGTAATGAATCAAACTCTATTTACCTCTTCCTCCGTTCTTCGGGAAAGGCTGCAGTTACCTGTGAGTCTCAACACCGTCCAAAGGTCTAACAAATTAAATCTTAGCAAAACGTTCAGAAAATTACATGAGTTGGGCTTCCACCGCCGAATGCCTGCCCGGAGACTACTGCTGACTGAAGCTCAACAGGTCATATTACAGCTAAGATACGTGCAAACCTTAAAAACAACTTTCACGTCCAATCAGATCATTTTCTAAACAGTGTGGAAACGTCCTGTTTGCCGTCTGAAATTCTAAGAAGTATACTTTAGAGAACAAACTTTCTCATAATGACCGCTGCACTTTGGCAGCTACAATTTTACTATATGTTAAACATTTTATAAGAACAAAGAAAATTCAGAAAAATATCGATTGTTGTTCTCATGACCGATAACGTCGAAAAAAATTAAATTGGTAGAAGTGAGAAAGATGAAGCTGAGAGAAAGGCTCGGAATGTAATCAACGAAAAATTTCGTTTAATAAAACCAAGTCTGGTAGCAAGCTTTCATCTTTGGAATAAAATTCACAAACCAGAACTATATCGCGAATAGGTTCTTCTATTGAAACCTTTGAAAACTTTTTAAAAGAAATGGGCATAAGCTTTGAACAAAGAGATATGGGCGAGCATTTATTGAATCTAATTCAAGCAAGGAGAATTCAATATAAGTTACGGCAGTTTTATAAATAATGTTGCAGTTGGTGTTATGAAGAACGGATATAAAAATTTATGTCAAAAACTACTTCATATTATTAAAAATCGATATGAACAATAGTTTTGAAACTGCCTGTGAATGTAAAAATAGATGTCGAAGTTAGAGTAAAGTTTTATATTGCTAGAGAAAATAAAGGTTATAACTCTCTGTGATAATAATATCAATTGTAACGAAGCGTTCGGAATTTTCCTAAGTCTTTAGCCTGCGCGGCTAATATTCACATAAAAGACCTCAAACCCGTATATCAATAATAACCTGTTACAGAGTATGTCGAGCAAACCGAAAACACCAAAAACACCGCCACCACCGACCGAGCCAGGAACGTGTAGTTGTTCGGGGAGTCTCCAGAAAGCCCGTTCTTGGAACTACATCCGTCACCGTTGCCCCAACCGCTTTCCCCATTTCCGCCAACCCCATCACCAGTCCGGGCCCAGAAAATCCGGTAGGCGCTTCTCCGGAAGATGGGGGCAAGCCCACTACTGGCTAGTCCGACCGCTTGGTTGGAATCCCCCAAGACTCCAACAGCCTTCTCACCAGAGCCAACCTCTCCCGTGACACCACGCAAGGAGATCCCATGGTAGGTCTGGAGGGCGCTGATGATACCTTAGGTGCCAATGCCGAAACTGAAGGTGCCACCAGCTCCGGAACCCATCCAGCTTCCGGTCCCGTTATGGACGTTCCGGCCGCCGAGCAACCCGCGGGGAAGGGTCCGGTACCGCTTCCAGATCACTAATCACTAACAATTGAAGGCAATTACTCCGTTCAACAAGCTGCTCAATGCATCTTCCATTCCATCTTTGGAACATACAAAGAGGACTTGAGCATCCTTGAACAGATTACTTCTTGCGGCCCATGGTACACTAGGTCTGAAATGGGACAATGTTTCAAGAAAGGACAAGGAACTCCTAAAGTGGTGACAGTTGATCTAATAAAATTGAATTACTACTCCAAACTCAGTTCCGCAAATCAGACCGGACTTTTAACTTCCTCATACAGTCAGTCATACAGTAACTATTTCAGTAGTGTGTATAATCAGTCCAAGCAGACTGTAAACAAAAACGATGCTTCCTCACCGATTAATAACATCACGGTCTCTATAGATAACATTACTGAAGAAGAAATTTTCCAAGCGTTAGTACGGTCTAAAGATTCGTTTACCTCTGGTGTTGATGGGATTCCAAGTTTCCTCGTCAAAGACTGTGCTCATATTTTTGTCAAACCTCTTTTTTATTTATTCAATCTTATTGTTAAAACCTCTACTTTTCCTGCAGTTTGGAAAAAATCTATTATTTGTCCGGTATTTAAAAAAGGTGATATTTCTGATGTTCATAACTATAGACCCATCGCACTGCTATCTAACTTTGCCAAAATTTTTGAGACTGTATTATACAGAAGAATTTACCCAAACATCAAACACATTATAACGCCTATTCAGCATGGTTTTATGGAGAAACGGTCTACAGTGACAAATTTGTTACATTTCACTCAAGATGTCGCTGTGAAGCTAGATGTAAATGGGCAAGTCGACGTAGTGTACACGGACTTTCAGAAGGCGTTTGACCAAATGGATTATTTTATACTTCTCGATAAATTACGGCGCATAGGTTTCAGTAGCTTCCTGCTTGATCTCTTAACTTCCTATCTTGTTAATCGTGAACACTTTGTTAGATACAGGAACTGTTTATCTTCTAGCTTCGTTCCAACTTCCGGAGTGCCGCAAGGCTCAAATTTAGGTCCTTTACTTTTTCTATTATTTATAAACGATATTACTGCAGCAGTAACTTGTAACAGTCTTCTATTTGCTGATGACCTTAAGCTTTATAATATCATAAAAACCGGTAATGATTGTCAAGTCTTGCAGAATAACATCAACAATCTCCTCCAGTGGTGCGAAGCTAATAGGCTAAACCTAAATATATCTAAATGCTTTATTATGTCTTACACAAATAGGAAAATTCCGATCATGTATAGTTATAATGTTAGTGGTCACATTTTACAAAGAACAGACTCATTTAAAGATCTAGGAGTTACCTTTGATAACAAACTTTTATTTGTGAATCATATTACAAATATTATTAATAGCGCGTATAAAACTTTAGGATTTATTTATCGCAACTGTAGAGAGTTTACTAATTTAAGAGCCTTAAAAGTCTTATTTTTTGCCCTTGTACGCTCCAAGTTAGAATATTGTGCAATTATTTGGTCACCTATATATGCCACACACATAAATAGTATTGAATCAGTCCAAAGAAAATTTTTGAAACTGCTGTGGTATATTTCTTTTAAAAATTACCCCGATAGGGGATGTGACCAACTAGTGCTTTTAAGGACATTTAATATCAATTCTCTAGAAGTTAGGAGAATTATCTCAAGTATTGCATTTTTACATAAATTACTAAACAACAAGATTGACTGTATTGCTCTTGTTAATAAGATAATTTTTCTGGTTCCTAGAATTAACTCACGGCATCCCATGACTTTTTACAGTTGCAGTTGTAATACGAATGTTCTATTAAAATCACCTTTATATGTAATGTGTAGTAATTCTAACAAAATTAGCAGTAGTTGTGATATTCATTTTCATTCATTTAATTACATTAAAAATCATATAATTAGTTACTTTAGTGGCTAGATAAAATTTAGTTTTAGTTCTTGTTTCTTAATTTATTATTATAGTATTATTATTAGTGTGTTTTAGTTTATTTAAATTATTAGTTTTTGCTTGCAGCACGATCGTTAAGTTTAAGTTTATTTTCTGTAATTGTGTGTTTCACCTGTTGAAAATAAAATAAATATTATTATTATTGTTATTATTATTAACTAATGGCGGCCACCGATGGGTCCTTCTGCCTCCACGCCCAGATAACGGATTCGGCGACTTTGGCATCCGGCGATTGGAAAACTGATGTCACTTAAGTGACATTTTGAAAGAAAGACCCCCCTCTTTCTTACACCCCCCTGTAACGAAGCGTTCGGAATTTTCCCAAGTCTTGTTACCAGCCCCAACCAATCCGCGAGTCGCTCTCGAGAGCCTTCTGGGTTTTCCCCGCAATTCTGCGAAAAACCCCTCAATACGAATTACCGCTCCACCCACACTCACCCCTTGTGAGCCCATTGGATGTCGGCTAAGGGTTGTTTAACATAAAACGAGCCACCCTTAGCCACACCAAGTCAGTAATCAATCAGTCATGAAGTGAGTCTAAGTCAGTGAGTGTTCAACCTGTACTCATTCCCTTCTAAAACCACGCTGGTCTCTGCGATGGGCGCTATCGACCCTCCACCAGCTCTTCCTTTCTTCCCTTGTCTCATTTAATGCTTACTCAGTAGTTTCATTCCGACCAAACCCCGAACTTTTCAGTTCGTAACTTCAAATGAAGTTTCATACAAGTAACGACCATTGTTACCGCTGCTACGCTGAGCTGCGCCACAAGGGCCAAAAAGCTTCGCGGTAACAATTTGGCGCCCGACACGTGGGGCTGTTTCGACGTCGGAGACGCCGACTTATCCACTACCCTTACCCTCATGCTCTCCAAGTGATGCCCAGTACTCGTGCTAGTGCAACATTAAACCAAATCAACGCCATGGACGCCCTGACCGAAGCCATTCGCGAGCTTATTCAAGCTCAAATCGACGCTGCAAGAGCCCAAACTCAGTTCCATGAGTCGCTCCGGACCAACAACGAAACTCCAGCACCGCAAGAACCCTTGCCACTACCAGAGTTTTTCGGCGAAAATCACGAGGACCCACAACGATTCCTGGACACATGCCTCCTTCGAATCAACAACGACAACCAGGAGATTCGCCTTCAGAGAATCGTTTCACAACTCCGGGGGCCCGCCAAAGAGTGGTGGAGACTCAACGGATCGCTCATTCCCACATACGAGGATTTCACCGCCGCTTTCCTGAACCGATACAACGGGGTGAGTCATTTGTTTAAACTCAAAGCGTCACTCTACGGCGACGGTCAACGAAACGAAAACGTGGAGCATTTTCTTCGACGAAAATGGCTCCTAGCAAAGCGAGTAGCACCCGAACTGCCGGAGTCGCAACTGGTGCGACTCACAGCCGGGTTGCTGACACCGGAACTCGCTGCGGCTAGCGGAACTGTATTTCCGCAATCGATGAACGATTTTATCGAAGCCATGATCCAAGTAGAGGAAAACAGAAAGCGTTTACCCTCGAACCACACTCGGCAGCCCCCTTCGCTACCAAAGTGCCGTTTTTGTCCCGGCTTTCACTTTCATCGGGACTGCTCTGCGAAACCACGAACATTTTCGTCGGGAAACGAAAATGGGGCCGTCGCCAAGGCTCAGCCCAAAGCCATGTCGTCCGGTCCCCAGCAGTAAACTTCGCCGAGGCCAAACCTCAACCCCTACTGGAAGAGGGGCCCCAAAATCTGCTTCCAGTGGCGCCCAACTTTTCAAAACAAAAATCCGCGACAGTAAACAGTGCGCCCCCTGAACCGAAATTCGAAACGCAGCCCCATCCACGTCATTCTCCACGTGCCGCCGGCTCTACCGCAGCCCCCACGTCGAGAGCACCCGTTTTCACGCGCACCGTTGGCTCTGACGCAGCCCCCATGCCGAAAACAACCGTTTCCTTGGACAAGGAAACAACTGCTGCGATTTTCAAATCTATCATCGAGGCCGTAACTGTCCCAGTCGCTAAACTAACTCCACGCAATAGCAGCCCCCTTGCTGCTACAACCACTACGAATCAAGGCTCAACCGCAGCCCCAAAAATTCGCGAAACCGAAGGTTCAACCGTAACCTCAACACCAGCAACCGAATTTCGACCTGCCTCGGAGGTACAGCCCCCTATGAACACGACCGTTTCGGTCCAAACCGCTGTCGCCGGCGCCGTTGGCTCGCACGTAGCCTCCACGCCGAGGACAACCGCTTCCTTGGACAAGGAGGTACTGGCTGTCACTTCCGAAACCACGACTAAAGCTCGTCAGGTACCGAACAACCAGGTGTTCTACCACAGCAAAGCCCTCGAAAAAGGGACCCCAAAACGCCATGACAGCCCCCTTGCTGCAAAAAGCGAAGACACTGCGACATCAACACCGCTCCAAGTAAGTGCGTGCCCCGCCAGTGTTTCAATAGACATGCCAAGACACGATAAAGAGATTGCCGAAGACGAAGCCCCCATCGAAGAGCCTCCACCTGAACCACCACCTGAGGTCGACAAACAAGATGGAATTTCCCAGGAGAAAATCCTAACCATAGCAGAAGAGGTCCGACAGGCTCAGATTAGCGATGCCTTAACCCGACGGTTGATTAACCAGCGCCGAGACATGGAGGAAAACCCCCCCGAAGGCAACGGTTGGCAAAGTGGATTCTACAAAAACTATTGCATCGACAATGGCTACCTGTGCCGTCGCCCTAAGAACACGCTCTACGTACCAGCTGGCATTAAGGAGCGCGTGCTCTTCGAACATCACGACGCAACATTAGCTGGACACCCTGGGGCTGACGAAAGTGAGCGCCTAATTCGGAATAATTTTCACTGGCCCTCCTTGAGACAAGACGTGCGAGACTACGTGAGTACATGTTTACTATGCGCGCGGTTCAAAAAACGCCCCAATCAAACCCTTGCACCGTTACGACCGCGTCGCCCCCAAAGGCCCTTCGAAACCATCGCCTGCGATGTCATGGGGCCTTATCCCATCACGCCCAGGGGCAATAGGTTCATTGTCACAATCACGGATCTATTTACTCGATGGGTCGAAGCGTACCCAGTACAAGAAGCCAGTGCGAAAACTATAATAACAATCTTCGACAAGGAAGTTTTTGCCCGGTTTGGCTACCCCAAGAACATCATCACGGACAACGGCCCCCAGTTCACAAGCAGCAGATGGACAAAAGCATGCCAACGTTGGGGATGCCAACCATGGACTACCGCCACCTACACGCCCCGGCAAAACCCTACGGAAAGGCGTAATCAGGAGCTCAAAAAGCTTCTTAAAATCCACCTACATCAGAAATCCCAACTCGATTGGGATATCCAACTTCCGGGTATCTTGTTTACCCTACGAAAACGAAGAAACGCAGCCACGGGGCAACCACCGAGCCAGCTGCTCTACGGGGTGGAACTCCAATTCCCAGGCGAATGGGATGGCCCAAAAGCGAGAGAAGCGCGGCCCGAACCTGAAGCTCTTCGCCAACAAGCGCGAAGGCACCAAGAACACTACGTGGCGCGAAAACTCGATGTGGAACCCCCACATCATCCACCACCCACCTACGAACCTGGCGATCAGGTTCTTATTCAGTTCTTACCGCTGGGAAGCCAGCCGTTCGCGTCCAAATGGAGAGGTCCATTTCCAGTCATCCAAGCGCTCGGAGATGGCGGCATGTACCTAGTGGACTCCGACCCTAAACCAACCAAGGTCCATGTAGACCGGATGCGACCCGCGCCCTTGGCTCGATAAAGACAATATTTTATTTTCTTTCCTGTGTATATAAACCCGCGAGTGAGTGTAGGATAATTACGTAATTAGTCTAAGTTAATTATAAAGTTTGCGGTAACTATTTCTGTAAATACTCGTTAAGGTTAGCTATCTGGCAACGGGCTACGCTAGAAGCTAAGCGGTACGCCTGCGGCTACCATTTTTCATTTTTCACCATGTCTTTTACATTTATTTCGTGCAATTATTGTTGTGATTTTATTTTAACATTTATGTACATTGTTCTTATAAAATAAACACGAGACATTCCTCTCCGCCTCTCCGCCAATAACCCAGAATGCTCCGAGCCCGTCTCGCGTCTCAAACCGGGGGCGACTTGTTACCAGCCCCAACCAATCCGCGAGTCGCTCTCGAGAGCCTTCTGGGTTTTCCCCGCAATTCTGCGAAAAACCCCTCAATACGAATTACCGCTCCACCCACACTCACCCCTTGTGAGCCCATTGGATGTCGGCTAAGGGTTGTTTAACATAAAACGAGCCACCCTTAGCCACACCAAGTCAGTAATCAATCAGTCATGAAGTGAGTCTAAGTCAGTGAGTGTTCAACCTGTACTCATTCCCTTCTAAAACCACGCTGGTCTCTGCGATGGGCGCTATCGACCCTCCACCAGCTCTTCCTTTCTTCCCTTGTCTCATTTAATGCTTACTCAGTAGTTTCATTCCGACCAAACCCCGAACTTTTCAGTTCGTAACTTCAAATGAAGTTTCATACAAGTAACGACCATTGTTACCGCTGCTACGCTGAGCTGCGCCACAAGGGCCAAAAAGCTTCGCGGTAACAGTCTTTAGTCTGCGCGGTTCAAACGCATCCCCCTCCAAATTTCATCACGATGTTTACATTCGTGCCTGGCCCGAACGGTATAAAAGGCGAGCTCCGTATACGATTCTCAGGTTTTACAGCGCAATTTGCATGCGTATCTGGCAGGCTATTTTGCGCGAACGATCTTTACTTCATATTAAAAATGCCAAGACGTTTACAACAACGTGAATCCTCTCTTGATATGCGGGGAAAAATTGTTGGCATGGCCGCGGCAGGATTGTACACCAGAGAATTGCTGAACAAGTAAGCTGATCGGTAAGTTAAATTTTGTTTAGTTAATTTTCTTTAGTGCTTAGTATAAGGTCTAAGCATTAACTATACTAAACGACGACTTATCGAAAAATGTTCGATACGCTTCCATGTGGATATAGATAACTTTTTATGTATTAGCCTTAGTCTTGATTGTAAATGTGTATATGTATGTTTGTAAAATTTGACTGTTATTTATTAAATATTATTTGCAAGCTATTTGGATTGTTTTCTTTTTCATCCGAAGAACACCCTCCGCGAGTCAGACGACGATCGGATGTCCGCAGCTGTAAGGGGAATTGAAGAGTAATTTTATATATAATTAACATAGAATTTATATTTTATTAATAAATTTTATATTATTATTTTTGTTGTTTCATTTTATCCTTAAAACACCATTCCTAATTAATTAATTCATCAATCAATCAATTAAGGGAGAGTTCCAGCGGTCATTAAAAAGCAATTAAGTATAATAACCTCATTAGCACTAATTACCCCCACTAATGTACCGCATGTTCTATGCTCTTTTCTGAATACATTAATGCATCCGTAAAATTAAAGGTTGGTCACCTTTGGTAACTACCGATAAAGACAAAAATGTATATATTCGTAATACGAGGAACGGGAAGGTATAAAACTCGATCCAACTAGAGTTTCAAAAAATTCCGGTCTAAAATTTTGAGCGAAAATAATGTTAAACAGCTTTTGGGGAAAGTTTGGACAAAAAAAAAACCTTAAAACAAACTGACATAATGATTGATCCTCATCAGAATCATTCACAATAGTTGTATATACTATATACAATTATTGTATATAGTATATTTATTAGTCATTAACGAAGATGTTATTCTGGCAACATGGGAACGTGTAGAGGAGGATATAGCACCCATAAAAACGGTAAATGTAGCTCTTGGATGCTACACAACGCGGTGTGCGCGTAGAATTATATCGGGTTCGTCAAGTTTTACACTCAGGCACTTTTCACGTCTTTGTAATTTATCTAAAATTCTAAAAAAAATCGTATGTGATTTTATTGTATAGAAGAACGATTTGACCAAATGATTACTTGTGTGTTTTTTTACCGGTGTGTTTTTTCACTTTCGCTTAGTTAACTATAGTCTAATGTTAACGATCTTTGGTCCATAGGTGTATTTTGAAGTAGTGCATCGAAGTGCCTAATTAAATTTTTGAGAAAATGTGTCGTTGATTTTTAATTTCTATTTTGATATTGGGGCAGCTTTTTTCCCATGAATTTTGGTAGAATTGTAAATCACTTCCACAAAAGTTCTCCATCAGGGTGGTGGTTTTCAAAAATTTATTACATTTGTCGTAAAATTGGCACGCAATCATTACTGGGTCTGAAGGTTGAGGCAGCTAGTAAGAACTTTTCAGGCCCGGATTATTTTATCAGTTTACTGTAAATGGAATGTTAATCTTTTCGCAGAAATAGGGTAAGCGTCACATTTAGGGTTGGAACAAACTTTCTAATTCAGGTAAATTATCTTACCTTTACGGTACAGAAACATCAGACGTTTCACAATTTCGAATAGCGATTACCTATCGATCCTTTGCGTGACATTGATTTTTAGAGTTTTTTTTAATTTTAGTGATTTGATGTAGTTAGTTTTGTGTTTATTTTAGTGTTTTAAAAGTGAGTGCGTGTTGATTAACGCTTTCTAAAGGTATGTAACACAATTTTTATTCTTATTGGGCAATTAAAAATGATTCATTTTTAGTTACTGAAAATGCCGTTTCAATATTCGTATTTGGAAAAGCTTGACATGGTTTTAACCTGCCTTGTGTGAGCAATTATTGGAAACAGAAAGTTTTCAACATAAAAAAAGAAATACGAAAATGCACCCGTGACTCAACCAGGCTATTGTGGTAAACATGGTGGACAACAACCCCACAATGAGCACCAGTGAAATAAGCCTTGCGACCGCTATCGGTCAATCCAGTGTAAACAGAATTTTAAAGAGACACAAATTTCATCCGTACCACCTACAGCTTCACCAAGAGCTCTACGGCAATGATTTTGAAAATCGCATTATTTTTTGTAAGAAGAGCAGAGTCGCGCCGATGAAAATTTTTTTAAATGTTTTGTTTACGGATAAATGCACATTCAAAAAGAATGGGCAAGTAAACAAACATAATCTGCGTTATTGAGCAGTGGAAAACCCACACTGGATGCGCCACGTAGCGACACAAAATTATTGGTCGCTAAAGGTCTGGGGTGGCATAATTGATAATAATGTGGTAGGCCCACATTTCTTCGAAGGTCATCTAACCGTCAAATGTCAATTGGCCAGCTCGATCTCCGAATCTAACGGCGCCAGATTTTTTCCTGTGGGGGACCGTGAAGGAAATGGTGTATCGGGAAGCACCCACGACCATTGAAGACATGAGGGAACGCATTCAAAACGCCTTCACCGAAATGAATGAGTTAAATCTTGCCGCAAGGGTTCATGCAAATTTTAAACGAAGAATTCGTTTATGTTTAGACCAAAATGGTCATCAATTTGAACATTTGATGTAATTTTTAAATAAAACAATTTTTAACACGCTAGTTGTAAAATTTGTGCAGTCATTACTGTTATTGGGGTAGGTAGTGGGTCCTTTTGTGGCGCAGATTTATTACTACTCAATCTTGTCCCTCATAAATTAGACTGAAATTTCCGATGAATAATATCAAAATGGCTATTAATCCAATTCTAACGATTTTTTTCAAGTCAAATTTTTGCAGAATAATTTTATTTCGTATTTCCGATCCATTGATGTAAAAACAGCTAATGGAATTCGCGAGCGCGATGTCTGACGGTGCAGACGCATCCGGGCAGGCTCTCTGCAAGAAATGTAAAAAGCAAACTAACAGTGGCCCCAAATGTATTACATGTGGAGCCAATTATCATACAAGTTGTGCTAAGCTTATAAAAAAAGCCAAGTTTATAAACGATAACGAAGTTAACTGTTGTGCTGTGTGTGATACCGGCGAAATTAGTGATTGCGAATCTCTTGCTCAAAGTGAAGATACGTTTAGCTCCCTCAGGAACGAAATCAAGTACCTCAAGACAATTATCGATCACAAAGATGTAATCATCATGGAATTAGATGAAAAAATCCACCTTCTTAAAGTCAATGCAGCGCTCAGAGAGGTAATCGAAGGCCAACTTAAAAACGATCGCGATAATGGAAGAGAAGTTCGCGAAAAAGTGAATGCAGGTAAACAAGCCTGGCTTATCAACAGCGATGAACCTCCGAAAGTACCTTTCAACTTGCAACGTCCTGCGACGATGATGGATAAGGGTTTGCCAAATTCCAAAAACCTGACAAAAAATAGGGACAGAACATTTCCTCCCACATTACAAGTAACAATTCCTTCAACTTCCGGAGTCTCTACCGCTGATACCAACACAAAAACGCCGCAGAGTGATAAAGAGGACGGCTTCATTCTGGTCCAAAACAAAAAAAAGAAGGCATCCGCGTCTACCAAAGTGGCCCCACAGAGCTTACAAGCAACTAAACCGATCTCGGGAGCTTCTAGAAAAAAACCAATGATTGGCTCATCAGCCAGTACTGTTTTAAAAAGCGTTCCTAAATCAGCTCATCTTCACTTGTCTAGATTAGATCCGGACACCAAGGTCGAGAATATCCTGGACTATATCAAGCCCCATGTGTCCAAAGCAAACTGCGAAAGACTACAATCGAAAAATCCAACCCTATACTCGTCATTCAAGCTATCTGTGCCACTAGGAGAACTTGAGCAAGTCATGAATTCTTCCATCTGGCCCTGTGGAGTTACTATAAATCGTTTTTTCTTCAGGCGCCCCCAAAACAACAATCCACCAAACCAGAGTGTAGTGGCGTAACTGTGTTAAATTTATATCACCTTAATATTCAAAGCTTAAAAAACAAAATTTTAGATCTAAAAGCCTTTTTGCTGTCCGATGGCCCTTTTGAAGTACTATGTATCAATGAGCATTGGATGACGGCTAATGAAATCGAGGTTCTTAAATTAGGAAATTATTGTACAGTTTCTAGCTTTTGCAGAACTTTGCGCTATCATGGTGGAGTAAGTATTTTTGTTCATAATTCCATGACTCATTGCAAATCTTTGAGTTTTGATAGTATTGAGTTTGATTTTGAAGTTTCTGGATGTTTATTAAATGACAACTTAAATGTAGTTACATTGTATCGTTCACCTTCGGGGAATTTTGATGTTTTTCTGAAAAAATTAAATATAATGCTTTCGTCTTTAACCAAAACCAATAATAAAATTATTGTAACAGGCGATTTCAATGTGAAATTTGGCACTTCGGATAAGCTTGCTGTTGCTCTGGTTAATACTTTTCTTTCATATGGTTTATACTCAACTGTTTTTACTCCAACTCGAGGAAATTCCTGCCTAGATAACATTTTCACTAACTTTCAAATCAATGATTATCAAGTAACAACTCATGATCCAGGATTATCTGATCATTGTGGTGTATGTATGAGTGTCTTTGTTCCTACTTCGTCTCTAGTGGCAAATGAAAGTTCTAATACCAAATATAGACCTATAACTGCTTTAGGATTATTCCACCTATATAACTTTATTGAAAATATCAACTGGGATTTTA
Organism: Tribolium castaneum; assembly: GCF_031307605.1. NCBI lineage: Eukaryota > Metazoa > Arthropoda > Insecta > Coleoptera > Tenebrionidae > Tribolium > Tribolium castaneum. The sequence continues at coordinate 2,869,865 of NC_087395.1, read as the reverse complement.
TCAACAATACTAACAATGATGTTGAAGACTTATTTACTCAATTTAACAGTATTCTAGTACATTATGTATCTATTTGTTTTCCTGAAAAAATTTTATCCACTCGAGCATCAAAAAATTGGTTTAATGACAATTTGCGATCTTTACGTAACATGCAAACTCTGCTTTTTCAACTTCAAAACAAACAGATTATTGATAAAGAGGTTTACACTGATTTCAGAAAATTCTATCGCAGTGAAATTGCAAAAGCTATAGTTAAATTTCATGATAACATGATCAACAACGTCCCTAACAAACAAAAAGCATTGTGGGATATTGTCAACACAAAGAGAAAAAATTCTGTTAAATTGCCTACGAATCTGTCGCCTGACACTATCAATAACTATTTCACTAACATTGCTGCCAATACAATTAACGCGTTACCCAAAACATCAAATATTTTAACATCGTTTGAAACTGACTCTCGATTTTCTTTCCATGAAGTTACTTATAATGAAGTTAGGGATGCCATTAATCATTTGAAGAAATCTAATAGTTGTGATGCCTACAATATTAGTTCAAAAATTCTAAAATCGTTAGTAAATCTTATAGTTATTCCTTTGACTAAAATCATTAATAGGTGTATTAGAGAAAGTATATTTCCAGCAGTTCTAAAAACTTCCAAAGTTGTACCGGTTTTTAAGAAAGGAGATCCGAATGACATCAGTAATTATAGACCTATTTCTCTAGTGCCTATCTTAGCAAAGGTTTTTGAGTTTATTTTAAAAAAGCAAATCAACTCGTATTTTGAGAATAATAGTCTCAACTCGCAGTTCCAATTTGGTTTTAGATGCAATCACTCAACATCCCTAGCTATTAACTACCTTAGTGAAAAAATTTTGTCTAGTTTTGAAAATAAGGAAAATACCTATGTTTGCTGTTTGGACTTAACAAAAGCATTTGATTGTGTTGAGCATGGTATATTGTTACAAAAATTAAAATCATATGGATTCTGTGTCAGAAGTATTAGTTTGATGAATTCATACTTAATAAATAGATGTCAGTTCGTTTCTGCTCACAATATTAATTCCAATAAAATGGAAATTAAATTTGGTGTACCGCAAGGATCGGTCCTAGGACCGACTCTATTTCTCATCTTTATAAATGACCTGCCACTTTCTATTAAAGATACTAATTTCTTACTGTTTGCTGACGACACCACTATCTATGGCGCTTTTGATTTAAAAGAGGCTCTGGATCACATAAAAACTTGTGTTGAAACCAAAATTAAAGACTGGTTTATTGGTAACAAACTTACCGTTAATTGTGCCAAAACTCAAGAAATTATTTTTTCCTTAAACAAATCATTTATTACCCCTTCTTATATTAAGCTGTTAGGTGTTTTTCTGGATTGTGGATTGACTTGGGAAACTCATTGCGACTACTTAGTTACTAAACTTTCTAAAAAATTGTTCTTGTTTAGGCAGTTGGTATCTACCTTATCGACTAAAACTTTATTATCAGTTTATCATGCCATATTTCACAGTGTTCTTTCATATGCCATCCTTGCTTGGGGTCATTCGCCACATACAGCTAAATTATTCAAAATACAAAGAAAATGTATCAGAATTATTGCTGGCTGTCACTATCAGAGTGACTGTCGTCAATATTTCAGAAACTTCAAAATTTTAACGGTTCCCTGCACTTATATTTTGCAATGTCTTCTATATACTCATCAAAACTTAAACAAATATGATTCGTTTGATCATACATACTCCACCAGATTCCGGCATTTACTCAGACCAAATTTTCTGCGATTATCACGTACTAGAAACAGCACAAGTTATTACTGTATTAAATTATTTAACATGTTACCTGACACCTATAAAAACCTCGAGTTCAAGGCTTTTAAAAACTGTGTTAAATCTTTCCTGCTACAAGAGGCATTTTACTCTGTTGATGAATTCAGTAATTATTTTTGTAAAATGTCATCTTAACTAAGTTTTCTTATATAATTATTATTATCTGCTTTTGTAAACGGTTAAAGTGTATTTTCTTGTTTTCTCTTCTTTTCTTGGTGACGTATGTAAGATACTTTGTATTTATAACATCAATAAAACATTATCATTAACATTATCATTATCATTATCATTAATGTAATTTTTTGGTCAAATGTTTTTTTCTTTTCTATTGGACAAATGAATCAATAGAAAAAAATTTTTTTCCTAGCGAGATTGGATATCAGTGCAGTGGAATATATTTATTTCATATATTTTTTTCTCTCTTCTAAGAGGTGTAAAGTGCCTGAGTGTAGTAAAACTTGACGAACCCGGTATAAGTATTTAAAAATTAATTAAATCCAATTAAAAATTTATGAAGAAGCATGGTGCGGAAATGGGGGAACATCGCACAGAAACAAGCGGCAATAAGGAATGTCGACATGTTATCAAATCATGTCAGAAACGTTTGGGGGCATTTTAGACATTTGAATATATACCAAAATTTAGTGAACAGCATGCGAAGACGAATGGTCGAGTGCATTGGAAAACAACGGATATTAATGTTTCATTAAATTTCATTAAATTGTTTTTACAAAATATTTGGTAAGTTAGAGCGGTAAAACCGTACAATTCCCTTGTATACAAAATTGTGTTCCCGGAGTGCCGGAAAGTGGCATCGACGATGCGGAATGATTGTGTAGATGTGTGTTACGTAATTACTCCTTAAATGGGCACCCTTTCCCACTGCTAAGTCTCATCGGATTTAGTTTAAAAAAGTTTATTAAAATGAACTAAAAATTGATAAGATACGGACATACATTAGAGGGCATCTCATTAACCCCTGGGGTGACCCCCGACTCTTAAAAACGTCCGTAAACATTTAAAAGAAAAAGGGATACACAGAAATTTGATTCACCTAATGAGGAATAAATGGAAAAATTAGAAGGTTTATACAAAATAAGATCACAGTGGTGAAGTTTTCATAATCTAGCGACTACCCCATAAGAAAAATCCACAAAATATGATAATGATAAAAGTGACGATTATTAAATGATTTTTTTTCGTTTCACAAGGAGTAGTGCATAAAAAGGATGACTGTGTTACTTTGAGTGTTTGTGCGTTTTTTCAAACAACAATATGGATAGTTTCAAGATTTTCATCGATACCCTTACGGTATAGGCAAAGCATGTTCCGGCGATACCATTTGTGGAAACGGTTAAAGATGTGGTGAGCGAAAAAATTATTTTTGGTGGTCTGGTATTGATACCACAATTAGAAATGCTGTATCGACAAATAGCGAGGGAGCTTCTGTATTTGGTAAGTACTTTTTTCCATTATTCATTATCAATATTGCATGACTGGCGTATAATTATAAATTCAGTAACTATATATAACTTATATAACTATAAGAAAGCTTGCGGCATCGAAAAGGTCTCGGTCTGTGATTGAGTTGAGCAACGAGGATGATGATGCGCGTTAGTAAGAGAGATAAGACTTTGTTTTTCAACTCAACTTCAATGTTATTACGAATAAATATATTCTTAGTAAAACCGCAAAACCAAGTCAGTTCGCAAAACCCTCAGCCTGAAGCTATTAGGTCAACTACAATATGTAAGTTTTTGCTAACTTTGGAAAAAATTAGATATTTGATTGAATTTTTTCAATTACTAACAAATAACAATTAATATTATAACTAATTATTAATTAATAATTAAATAATTATTAATTAATTAATTAATAATATAACTAATATAATTAACAATTATAGTGCAAAGAGGCGGAGGTGCCAAGAAAGTACCAGACTAACAAAACCCACAACCGTCCACATCACGACAAAACGGTAGGACAACTAATTAATGGTTTTTTATTAATTTGTTAACGAAAATTTTATTTATAGATGGATACAACGACGACGAGTTAGCTAAATTGTTCGCAAAGTATCAGTATCAGTTCGATAAACAGAGTTTAAAAGAATATAAAAAATCACAGCGTAAATAAAACAAAACTTCATCAAAAGGCAGTGAATTTGTGTAATGCAGCAGAAACTATTGAAATTCTTGGGCACTTTTTAGGATTTTGACAAATATTTAGTTCAACAGCAGAAAACTTGTTTACAGTTATTCGAAATCATCTAGAACCTTTAAATTAGACTTAAAAAACATTCGTGGCCAGAGCTATGACAATGGAGCCAACATGAGAGGAAAGCACAAAGGGTTACAAAGAAAAATTTCAGATAAAAATCCTAGGCCGTTTTAGTGCCATGCGCTGCACACAGTTTCAATTTGGTTGTAAATGATGCAGCTAATATAAATATTGAAACAGTCAATTTTTTCAGTTGTGTACAAGAACTTTACACATTTTTTTCATCATCGACACAACGTTGGAATATATTAAAAAATTCTCAATTCATTTAACATTAAAACTAGTTTTGGTAAGATATTCAATTTTATAAATTATAAATTTTATCAATGACATTTTTAAATTTAAAGATAAGATCCCTTCATCGCCAGGGAAATTATCTTCAACGCCAGGAAGATTATCTGCACCCCATGTTGGAGCACCTGCTGGTAAGTACCTCTATATAGTAAACAATCCTGAATTATCTAAAAAGTAAACATTTTAGATATTGTGGATCTTAGGAAAAACGATTACGCAACTACTCGACTAACAACGATGAGGAGCAATTGATTGAAGGAACAATGCATTATCCTTTACTCTAAGGGCGAGCGGAGGCTGTGGATGATGACGCGGTATCGTGACTTCCAGAATGAACAAATACTGTGCAAGTGGTGCGCCAGGCAAGAGAGAAAGGTTTGGTGCATGCATATCCACGTACACAATGTGACGTTAACATGTACCAGGTGCACGACGGAAATTTTGCACCGAGCCAATCTCAACTGCCCGAGGAGGTACCACCTGGGAAGACAGAAGGTGCGGTATTACTCGGCAAGACGAGTTACAATCTTCATGGAGTCAGACGACGATCGGATGTCCAAAGCAGAAAGCGGGATTGAAGAGTAATTTTATTTACATTGACTTTATAATTTATTAATAAATTTTATATTACTATTTTTGTTGTTTCACTTTATCTTTAAATGAAAAACACAATTCTTAACTATTTAATTAATCAATCAATCAATCAATTAAGGGAAAGTTACAGCGACCCCAGTCCTAGCGGTCATTAAAAAGCAATTAAGAAAAATTACCTCATTAGCACTGATTACCCACTAATGTACCGCCTATATTCTACTACTAGAATATGTAATTTAAACAATGTATATAATAAATATGCATTTACTAAATGTTGTAAATTTATCTCAGATGTCTGGAAAACGTATGTCCTCCCAATCCATGAAAGAATCGTCTGCGAAGTGTTGCAAAACCCCACCAGGAAATTCATCGCAACCCGCAAGTCTTGATGCTGTTTTCGCGGAAATGACTAAGGTGGAGAACCGGCTCAAGCAAGCGGTGTTTAAGAAATCCTTCAGGTTATCTAAGCATATTACGAATGAAAACATATCGTCAAAGCCACCACCGCAGCCCACAGGCCATGATGCTGTTTTAGCTGATTTATGTAAGATAGAATTCATGCTGAAGCAAGTGGCGGTTGATACAGCCCCCCGGTCACCTGAAGTTATTCATATCATAACACCAGACGATTGGTTGGATAATACATTGGACCGAGAATTGATTGAGCTGATCGATAACTTAGAAAAAGAGGAAGAAGAATCGGAAAAAACGTTTAGGGTTCCTTTAGAATGGTTAGGAGCAGAAGCTGCGAGTTTTGAAAATGATGTAACGGCAATGGTGGACAGTACCACTTGTAAAAAAAAAATTCTATTCTAAAATAAATTAATACAATCCCTGTGTGTTTCAATCGCAATGAAATGGATATATATTACTCTCTGCATTTCCTCTGGACTTTAGACGCTTGTTATGTGCTTTCTGAGCAATTTGTTAATGATATATAGTAAATGACCTATTTACCTGCCGCCTAAATGTAAGATGATTTCAAATCAGTCAAAGAAATTGTTAATTCAATATTTAATTTTATTGTAGTAATGCAAATTTTTGCTTTGTAATAAATAAACTATACAAGAAATATTTGGTAAATGAATAGAATTGAAATACAACTTTATTTGAGATTTTTCATTCATAATGACCGCTGCAACTATCAAATTTGTTTGTGATGTATAATAAAAGACCGATTTACATCTAGAATTCCGACTCTTTGCTGTGTCGTCTAAATGTATGAGATGATTTCAAATCCGTATCAAAACTTTCTTATTTCAACATTAAATTGCTATGATACATTTAACAAGCTTTGGTTAACAGTAGATAAATTGTGAACAAGAAATGATTAAATTTGGTGACAATGAATTGAAATACAATTTTGAAATTTTATTTGTGTATTGAGAATTTGTTTGGTACTGTTGATTACTGTAAATAAATAAATAAGTAAATAAATAACATTGTTTTAAGTATTAAAAAAAGATTTCTCTTTGTTAGGTGATTAAGGAGCGTCCTTCTGACCTAATTAAGGTGAAGTACATAGTCACGTACCCTTTTACAAAGTATCCTATATTGTAGAAATTTAGCCTTTAAGAAAACTTAGTATACAGCTGTTATGTACGTTGAAAGTGGGGTTAATATAAATATCGGAAAAATTAGCCAAAATTATTATTATTTTGAGTTAGTGTCTGTGCTTACGCTTGTTCGTGTACACCATGGTTAATTTTATCGAATACTCCAAATGTTTACAATACTCCAAAGTATTGTAAACATATTTAATATGCTTCGTGTGGGTGTTTTTAATTCAAAAGAAATTTTGAAATGCGTCTTCAATTATTTGAACGAAAAAATTATGTGGGACAATTATTCCCTCAATTATTGGGAGAGGTATACCACAAGATACGTACGTGGGACTCGTGTTGGAAAACGACGAATTTCGTGAGAGGCCTGTTTATATATCATTCAGGAAATTGTTAAATTACAATCTGCCTATGATAATGATCACGATATGCATATTCCTCCAAAGTTATAGGACTTTCTTTACCAATGATCGGCTGACTATTCGCATAGATTACGTACAACCGCCAACTGGAAATGGCTTTTCGGCTATCGACAGTAAATCAGTTAGTTTCAATGAATTCAGCCTGTCAAAAAACACAATCTTTGTAATAGTAGTTGCAAAAGAATTTTGTGAAAATAATTATGATCGTAAAGTCCTCAATAAGTTTAAAGGTACTGCTGGAAAAACTCTTTTGCAAACACTTAGTAACCGTCTATGTAATGACGCTAAGGTTGATTTGACAAACGGGGGAACTTATGTTCAAATCGAGCAATTTCAAAATTTCTTGAAAAATTTTACAATAGTGGTATACAACGACAGAAAGGGCTCGGGAATCGAGTAGGCAATGTCTTAATTTAGTGTTCGAGAAGCACCATTTCAATGTCATACTTAGTTTAACCGGTGCATTTTCCACATCCAATTTTTGTAAACTTTGCAAAGTTCGATTTTCACGGCGTGATCGACATAAAAGTTGCCGCTACCCGTTGCCCGTTATGTTTCGAAAAACCACCATGCAATATTTTTGTTGAAAACATAAGATGTCAAACATGTCAACGTAACTTTCGTGGTCAAAAATGTTTTGATAACCATATCCAAAAGAAAGTTTGCGAGAAATATAAGAAATGCAATACATGCTTTCAGCATTTTGAGGTCGTAAAAGGCAAGAGGCATGTATGTGGTATGAAATACTGCGCTATTTGTGGAACCGACAAGCCAGTAAGGCATAATTGTTTTATTAGACCAAACAAATTATCGGAAAATAAAAGTCTAGATAATAATCATTCGTTTCTGTTTTTGTTTTACGATTTTGAGACAACGCAAATTTATACGTATGCCAACAAGTATGCAGTAAATGTATAAATAATGATGATGATGATCTATCGACGGCGTGTACATTTACAATTTACCGGTACATACGTCGCCGATGAATTGCGTGTAGCAATTTATTTCTTACTATGTATTTTGATATTTTCTATTAATTCATCTCGTTACATTTCGTTAAATTGTGTTTACTAAATATTTGGTACGTTAATAAATAAATATAAGTTTATTTTCGCAATATGATTTTTTTTTAATAATAATTTATTTTTTATAAATTATATCACATTGATCTTTGATAGATGACTTCCAAACGTGTGTTACCTCAGCGTGTTCGCTCATCATCGAAACGTTCTAAGACCTCCGATGTGTTGTATGAAACTCCTGGTGAACCTTCTCCAATGTCTCAAGTGTTGCCGCCGCTTCCTCCAGTTGTGGTCTTTGATATGGACTCTGTGATTCCGCCATCGCCTGAGCCTGTTTACACTAAGGAAGATTCGATAAACCCCTGACGACTGGTACTACAAAGACATTAACCAAACCCTGGTCGACGTCGCCGAGAAAGTTGAGAAGAACGAGACTGGGAGAATGGAGCGACACATGACTAACGAAAGGTACCGCCTAGTCCATGAGACTGTTTACCCCATTACAAAGTCCGGCAGCCAATTTCTTTCGTATGGAGTTAAGCCTTTTGCTGATTACGCCCCCACTTTGAAAATCCTGAATCCTGAATACACAGCCGCTATTTGTTTTACAGTCGACACTTTTGAAGATTTTTTAAATCAAATGGAGAAGAAAAGAAATGAGATGATCTCTATTCCAGAGGGTCAAATATTGTGTATGTTGAGTGATTATGTTGTTGTAATGTGTAAGCGTCAAATTTTACAATTTTTACCGTGTAGTACAACTGTGTACAAATCTTTATTTTTGTCTTGTGATACTGTGAACGTAGTTTTAAATATGGGTAACATTTGATGAGTCTTCTTCATTCTAGAAGACTCCAGTATAAATTCTATCCTTGTTATCAAAAATTGATAAACCAAGTAGCATTAGAAGGGATGGAAAAAGGTAGTGAAGATTTTAATCAAAAATTGTTTGATGTAATAAAAAATAGTTATGATGGTACACTCTATGAAATTGTATTGAAATTGCCTGTAAATATTAAACACGATGTCGATGCTAGGATTAAGTATTATAGAGAGCACAACGATTATGATTGTTGGTAATAAATAAATAAACAATAAAAACGTTTAAAAAATTTTCTTTTTTTCCCATACCTATGTAAAACCAGACGGCAACCATTAAGCGATTAAAATTGTGAAAGCCGACAAAAAGCTAAAATGTCTAGACTCAAAAACATTTCTACTTTGTTTGCTAAATATCTGTCTACCAAAAGGATGAGACGAAAAGTCGCTACATCAGATTGAGTGGTCAAAAATTATGAAAATGGGGGGGGGGGTGTAGCAAGTCATTAGAGGAGACTAAACATGTCTAGACACAAATTTTTGTGAACAAATTTTCTATTTGTTTGCTAAATAAATTATAAGTTTTATATAAATTACGATTACAATTTGCGGAGAATATGTTTATCACATATAGAATAAATAAATATAAATAAAATTTAAAGTAGTGTCCGTGAGATGATGAGTCAAGGCGGCGCTAGGGGATTAAAGGATTACTTTTCGGACCCGGAAGGCCGAAACATCTAATGAAGCAAGAATAATAATACTATAAAAACCGCGAAATATTTAATTATTGCCTAAAATTCCTTAGTAAAAGAAGATGGTAATTGTGTCTGAACACAAAATCGTTTATGAATAATAATAATATTAATAATAATAATAATAATAATAGTAATAATAATAATAGTAATAATAATAATAACAATGATAAAATAATTAATCAATTAACCCATTTGGAACTACGGTCCTTTTAAAAGGACGGGTAACATTCGCATAAAGATTTCTGTATTTATCGGTTCCGGGTATTCTCACATTGGTGTTACCACTCTACTTGACATTACAGATGTCTATATTGACGTATGTCATGTCAATTTAAACTTTAGAGTATTTTGGAAAAACCAGCATTTTTTGAAAGTGAGTTAGATTTATTTAGTGAGAAAATGGGAGACTACCAAGACTGGAGGTAAGTTTTTCCTATCATATTATTTTCTTATTTCAATAATTCTCAAAACACACTTTTATAAAGGTCAAAGAAAGACTGCCAAGTTGAAAGACAACACAAAATATTCATAAATTTTTTTTTGCCCCCAAATTTTAGCGTTCGTTTAAAAGGACGGTAGTTTTATTTAGTACTATATTGTGTTTTACAATCAATTATGTTTTAACATTTAGTCGATTGAAAAAACCTCTTACGCTAAACGAATTACTTGAGGAAGTAGAAAATTTAGAAGACGAAACCGTTATACCAGATGAAATTATCCTTTTTCCTCCGGAAAATGCCAACGAATGTAACACCGACGAAGATTCGGGCGAAGAAGATAATGTTGTACTCAACAATTTACCTGGGTCGCAGTTGCGAGGTAATGTGGAAGTTGTTTTAAATCATCAGGATGAAGAAATAAATGATGAAATTGAAAATTGGGATAGTGAAGACGAGATACCCTTGTCATTAGTTGCACAGAAAAAAATAAAACAATTCAAAAATTTTCACTTTACAATTGGCGTTGATCTGCAATATCATTTTCCCAAATGGAATCGAGTCTATATAACAAAAAATAACCTATCACCAGCTGAAACTTTTAAGTTGTTTTTTGATGAAAACCTCATGAAAGATCTTGTTGGATTCAGTAATCAATATGCTCTTCAAAAAAATCGGCCGGGTGACATTACAACTGACGACATGTTTTGTTTTTTTGCTGTTCTAATGTTGAGTGGCTATTGCTCTGTTTCCCGGAAAAAGATGTACTGGCAAAATTCAGATGACACGAATAATAAACTTGTTTCTTCCTCAATTTCAAGAGATCGGTTTCAACATGTCATGAGCAATTTGTCATTGTGTCGACAACAATAATTTGAACAAAAGCGATCGTTTTGCTAAAGTACGGCCACTGTTTTTGTCACTAAATCAAAAGTTTTTGGATCATGCTCCTACTGAAGAAAACCATTCGGTTGATGAAGCCATGGTGCCCTATTTTGGACGCCATGGTTGCAAGCAATTCATAAGAGGAAAGCCAATAAGATGGGGGTAGAAATTTTGGGTTGGAGGCAGTCGTCTCGGATATATTGTATACTTTGAACCATATCAGGGCTCCTCCACCAATTTGTCAGAAAAATACCAGGACCTGGGTCTCGGTGCTATTGTCGTTTTGCAGTACACAGATATTTTGACTTCAACCGGATTTGACAATTTTCATCTATATTTTGACAATTTTTTTACATCGTCGCTGCGAAAAATAAGGGCTACCGGTACCATCAGAAAAAATAGAATTACAAACTGTCCTCTAACTGAAGTAAAAGAATTCAAGAAAAAAAACAGAGGGGCGTTTGAATATGCATTGGTGGAAAATGATCTGATTGTATGTCGTTGGAATGACAATAGTGTCCTAACTATTGTTTCAAATGCTTGCTCTGTACTGCCTCCAAACAAAGCAAAAAGATATTCTCAAGCTCAAAAAACACATATTCAGGTAGACCAGCCTAAGCTAATAAAGGGATATAACGAAAATATGGGCGGAGTTGATCAAAGCGATCAAAATATCGGACAATACCGCATTTCAATTCGGGGGAAGAAATGGTATTTTCCACTAGTAAGCCATTGTATTGATATGGCGGTACAAAATGCATGGTATGTGCAACGGTTCAATGGAGGCAAACTGGACCAACTTGCTTTTAGAAGAGCCATTTTTTTAGGGTTACTAGAAACTCAAAAAGTTTTAAGCAAAAAAGGACCTGCAAGGAAGGCTAGTTCTTATAAAGAACATTCACGTTTTGACAAAATTAATCATCTTGTAATCTATCAAGAAAGCCAGACGAAGTGCGCTGTGTGTCACAAACTTCCGTTGCGAAAAGTGCGATATCGGATTACACATATACAGCAAAATATACAGCAAAATAAATATTAACCAAAATGGTTTATTTTTAATCAATGTTTAATCCTACCGTCCTTTTAAAAGGACGCCCTTTATTTAAAAAACTGCCATTGCATTTTTTTTAAACAATTTCCTATAGTTTTCTGATCATTAATTAAACTTTTAATCATATGTTTAAAAAGAATTAGAAAAAATATTAATTTTAGGGTTATATGGGTTAAAAACGGTAAAAGATGTGGTGGACGAAAAAATTATTTTTGGTGGTCTGGTATTGATACCACAATTAGCAATGATGTAACCGGCAATTGGCAAGGGAACTTCTGTATTTTGGTAACTACTTTTCCATTATGATTCATTATCAATATTGCATGTATTGTTGATGATTTGAATATAATAATAAATTTTATAGAGCAACGTAACATGCCCAGCCCAACGCCAACACCAATTTCGCGAAGAAAACTTGCGGCGTCGAAAAGGCCTCGGGCTGTAATTGAATTGAGCGACGACGATGACGATATGATGCGCGTTAGTAAGAGAGATAACGCTTTTTCTTTTTTCAACTTCTTCAATGTTATTACGAAAAAATATATTTTTAGTAAAACCGCAAAACCAGCAACCTGAAGCTATTAAGTCGACTACAACATGTAAGTTATTGTATATTTTGGAAAAATAATAAATTTAATTGAATTTATGAAATTATAGTGCAAAGAGGCGGTGGAGCCGAGGAAGTACCAAACTATCAAAATCCTCAACCGTCGACATCACGACAAAACGGTAAGACAATTGATTAATGTTTTTTATTAATTTGTTAACAAAAATTTTATTTGTAGATGTATTCAATGACAATGAGTTAGCTGAATTATTCAGAATACTGGATGAGTCAATAGCATGTAAGTTATTTATACTGTGTTAAAATAATATAGTTAAATTATCATTTTTAATACCTAGTGCAAAATGGTGAAGGCGGTGCTGGAGACGGTGGAGAATTACTCCAAATTGTGAGAAATAACCAGGCAGTAGTAACGACTCCTCAACAAAACGGTAAGATACATTGATATCATTATTGTTGGTTATAAAAAGCAATACCCGTGCAGATGAATCTCTTCGGCACTATTTTAATAAACTTGACGAAACGGATAATTTCATCAAACATTTTAACCTAACATCAAGATGCATTAGATTAACTTTTAAGGAGTTTGAAGATGGCGCACAGGAGAATCCGATGGCATACATAAAAGTAATACATTAAAAAAAAAATGGTGTAATACCAAGTTCTAATTATGATATGTTTTTTAGAAATGTGTTGAAGTGTTGGCCTACGTTGGTCAAAGTTGTATGGGAGACGACATGGGTCGGCGTTATGATTGAAAACGAAGAGTTTCCTGACAAACCCATTGGCATCAGGTTCAGGAAGTACAACGGTGGAAATTTCGAGCATATTGATTTATTTCAAAAATATTTAAACCAGTATACGATCGTTGTATATAATAGTCGAGACGAACGTTAAAAGTTGCCTACTTACAATTTAATTTTTGCTTTGTATCTAACAATTAAGAACAGTTAACAAAAATCTAAAATATCTCAAGTCTGTGTTTTTAAATTTCCTATAAAATGGTTTTTTTAAATTCTCAATACAATGCACCGTTATCAAAAATTCGTATCAACTTCATTAACAGACATTTTATTTAATAAAAAAATATCTAGGCATTTATTTCAATCATAAATGACTCTTCGACCTACATTTACTTATAAAGAAACACTGCAAATGTCAAGAAACTCTTCAAGTCTAAATTTGCGGCTAAAAACAGTGAAAACAGTTTACACGTAAAACGTATGCGCCAGCTCCCAGAGGGTCTAAAGCAGCGGTGCCCAACCTACGGCCCGCGGGCCGGATCCGGCCCGCGAAGAAGCTCAATCCGGCCCGCGAGCTCCTAGTCGGATATTCGTAAATTATTGACCAAATACCGCGTATTTTTTAAATTTATTAAAGTATTTTCTGTGAATTTTATTAACTACAATATTTCTGATATTGTTATATGTATTTTGATTGAATAATTTGTATTTGTACATGACATCGGCATGACACGGTGTGTGTGTGTCATGCCGATGTCGACTAGTGCTGCCGCGAGTGGCCGATAGTCGAGGTGACTACAGAGTGAAGTTAGTTATAATCATGGAGTTACTTGTGGTAATTATTTCATAGGAGATGCTCACATATGTTTACATTAACTTTTGTGAAAACTTTAAGTTAATTTTTGATAAATAAGTTATTAAAAAATATAAATTTAATTTTGTGAAAGTTTTATAATATTGAATATTTTTACCCCAAATAATGTCGACGAAAAAACGTAAAGTGGATAGTGAGTGCCGCGTTTTTCAAGAGAAATGGACAAACATGTACTTTTTTGTGGCGCAAGGGGAAAAATGCTTATGCCTTATTTGCAAGGAAAGTTTATCTGTATTTAAAGAACATAACATCAAACGACATTACGATTCCAAACATAAGCAGACATATAACAAATACGTCGGTGTGTGCCGCGAAAATAAAATTACAAATTTACAAAGTGAAATTGGCGGATTAACCAAACTATATAACAACGCGAAAAATATTAATGAGTCGATTGTGCGAGCTAGCTATCGAGTAGGTCACATAATAGGCAAAGAAGTTCATCCATTTTCAGATGGGGAATTTGTTAAAAGGTGCTTAATGGCGGTAGTGGAAGAAGTGTGCCCGGAAAAAAAAAGTGCATTCGAATCTGTGAGTTTATCACGTATGACAATGACACGAAGAATAGAAGATTTAGGAAGTGATCTTATGGTACAATTAAAATCAAAAGCAAGTCAGTTCAAAATGTTTTCCATTGCTACAGATGAATCTACGGACGTGACTGATATTGCGCAATTGCTTGTATTCATCCGTGGAATAAATAATAGTTTTGAAGTTACGGAGGAACTTGCTGCAATGAAAAGTATTAAAACAACTACTACGGGTGAAGATTTATTTAAGGAAGTATCCGAAATTTTTGATGATCTTAACCTTGACTGGAATAAATTAACGGCCATAACCACAGATGGCGCTCCATCTATGGTTGGTCGGCACAATGGGCTAGTAGCCAGATTAAGGAAAAAAGTGCTGGAATCAAATGGATCACCGCCGTTGGATATACATTGTATCATTCACCAACAAAATCTTTGTGGAAAAATTTTAAATTTAGATCATGTTATGAAGGTAGTTACTAAATCCGTAAATTTAATAAGATCATATTCTACGAATCACAGAATATTCAAAGAATTTCTTTTACAAATTGAAGCCGAATATGGTGATGTGGTTTATCATAGCGAAATCCGCTGGCTGAGCCGCGGTAGGGTACTACAGCGATTTTTTGATTTGAGACATGAAATTGATATATTCTTTATTGAAAAATCAACTCAGCTCCACGAACTAAGTAACCCTGTGTGGCTGTGGGATTTAGCTATACTCTGTGATTTAACTGCGTATGTAAATGAACTTAATCTCAAATTGCAATGCAAAGACAAACTTATTTCCCATGTATATGCTGATTTATGTGCGTTTCAAACAAAATTAAAGCTTTTCATACAGCAAACGGAAAAAGGACAGTTGACGCACTTTCCGACTTGCACTGCTTTACGTAAAGAAAGGAAAAATGATCATTTTCCAAGTGAAAAAATTACCAAGATGCTGCAATTACTCAGCAAAAGTTTCGAAGATAGATTTGCAGATTTTCACCGGATTAAAAATGAAATACGCTTGTTTGAAAATCCTTTTACAGTGGATGTTTCTACGGCGCCAGGTGATTTACAATTAGAATTAATTGAATTGCAATGCCAAACACCATTACAGGATCTTTTTCGCGAGAAGTCCTTACCAGATTTTTATGCAGCGTTAGATTCTTATCCGAATTTGAGAAACCTTGGAATGAAAATGACAACGGCGTTTGCAAGCACGTACATTTGTGAACAAACATTTTCAACTTTAAAAAGAGCCAAACCAGCGTCTCGCGCTCGACTTTCAGATGATCACCTTCATTCCATATTAAGGATGAACGTCACTCAACTTGAACCAAATATTAAAAAATTAGTTTCTGAAAAACAACATCAGACTTCACATTAATAAATCGTGAGTACAGATTTTGTTCTTTTGAAATTTTAACCTTTTATGATTTCATTTAATTCTAAAAATAAATTAAAAAACGCAACATTTTCATAAAATTTATAAATATTTAAAAAAAATGAATCAGCACAAACATATTCGTGAATTCATTGAAAATGTTGAATTTTTTTCAAAGGTGTTACTAAGATATGCAATTATAAAGAATCCGGCCCGCGAAATCGTATGTCATGATGAATCCGGCCCACGGACAAAAAAAGGTTGGGCAACCCTGGTCTAAAGCCTTAGGTTTTTAAAAATTCGTTTCACTATCCGAATTATTTAACTCTCGGAGTTCCAGAAAGCGGCATCGAGGATGCGGAGTGATTGTGTAGATGTGTGTGTTACGTAATTACTTCAAGATACAGACAAAATACAGGGCTTCTAATTAACCCCTAGGGTGACTCCCGACTCTTAAAAGCGTCTACGGCAATGATTTTGAAAATCGCATTATTTTTTGTAATTGGGCGGAAGAGCAGAGTCGCGCCGATGAAAATTTTTTTAAATGTTTTGTTTACGGATAAATGCACATTCAAAAAGAATGGGCAAGTAAACAAACATAATCTGCATTATTGAGCAGTGGAAAACCCACACTGGATGCGCCACGTAGCGACACAAAATTATTGGTCGCTAAAGGTCTGGAGTGGCATAATTGATAATAATGTGGTAGGCCCACATTTCTTCGAGGGTCATCTAACCGTCAAATGTCAATTGGCCAGCTCGATCTCCGAATCTAACGGCGCCAGATTTTTTCCTGTGGGGGACCGTGAAGGAAATGGTGTATCGGGAAGCACCCACGACCATTGAGGACATGAGGGAACGCATTCGAAACGCCTTCACCGAAATGAATGAGTTAAATCTTGCCGCAAGGGTTCATGCAAATTTTAAACGAAGAATTCGTTTATGTTTAGACCAAAATGGTCATCAATTTGAACATTTGATGTAATTTTTAAATACAACAATTTTTAACATGCTAGTTGTAAAATTTCTGCAGTCATTACTGTTATTGGGGTAGGTAGTGGGTCCTTTTGTGGCGGAGAATTATTACTACTCAATCTTGTCCCTCATAAATTATACTGAAATTTCCGATGAATAGTATCAAAATGGCTTTTAATCCAATTCTAACGATTTTTTTTCAAGTGAAATTTTTGCAGAATAATTTTATTTCGTATTTCCGACCCATTGATGTAAAAAACAGCTAATGTAATTTTTTGGTCAAATGTTTTTTTTCTTTTCTATTGGACAAATGAATCAATAGAAAAATTTTTTTTTTCCTAGCGAGATTGGATATCAGTGCAGTGGAATATATTTATTTCATATTTTTTTCTCTCTCTTCTAAGAGGTGTAAAGTGCCTGAGTGTAAAACTTGACGAACCCGGTATAGGTATTTAAAAATTAATTAAATCCAATTAAAAATTTATGAAGAAGCATGGTGCGGAAATGGGGGAACATCGCACAGAAACAAGCGGCAATAAGGAATGTCGACATGTTATCAAATCATGTCAGAAACGTTTGGGGGCATTTTAGACATTTGAATATATACCAAAATTTAGTGAACAGCATGCGAAGACGAATGGTCGAGTGCATTGGAAAACAACGGATATTAATGTTTCATTAAATTGTTTTTACAAAATATTTGGTAAGTTAGATCGGTAAAACCGTACAATTCCCTTGTACAAAAAATTGTGTTCCCGGAGTGCCGGAAAGCGGCATCGACGATGCGGAATGATTGTGTAGATGTGTGTTACGTAATTACTTCTTAAATAGGCACCCCTTCCCACTGCTAAGTCTCATCGGATTTAGTTTAAAAAATAGTTTATTAAAATGAACTAAAAATTGATTAAGATACGGACATAAATTATAGGGCTTCTCATTAACCCCTGGAGTGACCCCCAATTCTTAAAAACGTTCGTAAACATTTAAAATAAAACGGGATACACAGAAATTTGATTCACCTAATGAGGAATAAATGGAAAAATTAGAAGGTTTATACAAAATAAGACCACAGCGGTAAAGGTTTCATAATCTAGCGACTACCCCACAAGAAAACTTCACAAAAAATGATAAAAGTGACGATTAGTAGATGATACAATTGATGATATATTTTTTTCTTTTCAAGGAGTGGTGTTGATGACTGTGTTACTTTGAGTGTTTGTGCGTTTTTTCTCAATTTCTCTAAAACTTTTGTAAGTTTTTTTTCAGAGTTTATTTAACCATTTTTTGCATAACTACGAAAAACTTCATTGTAATATCCGTTGTCTTTATTTAACTCAATTAATTTAAGAGCTTACAAGATCAAACTTTCTCAACAGCAGCACCAACCCCCTGAAAAATTGTAAATGGTATCACCTCCTTTGTAATACCTCAAAGGAAAGGTATATATCTTGACCACAAATTCGGCTGTGTCATTGAATTTGCAAGTTGGTAGAGAAGATCGTAACACAACATGCAGATAAGAGTTCCATAAAAACGTAGTGTTCAGCAAAATAAAATCTTCACTTTAGAAGAATATGTAGTCTTAAAACCAATTCCGCATGAAAGTTAAAAACACGCCATCAAACAAGAATAACAAAAAGATCCTACCTGATCCGTTGATACGAAATATTTTTGGTAACACACAACAACAGTTCACGTCACTCGCTTCCCACATTCAACTATACTTATCACGTTCTTTCCCACCCCTGGTTTATATACAATTGGCCTTCACTGCTGCATGCGCTTGCGCATATCAAGAAAACATTTTTAGGTAGGGGAACTTATACACGATTTCTCTCATCATAAAATACGTAAAAGTTTAATTGTTATTCATTGGAAAATTTGGGAACACAAATATGATGCTCAAAATTAAAACCAAAGTAAAAAATGCTAATACAGTGGATAAATTTCTTACGTCCTGAAGAAACAAAAAATGAGCACCACAAAAGGAAAGTGCGTACAGCTATCACATTTTCTTCGTAAATTCGACTTTTATAGCTCTTCTTTTACATTTGTGACTAATAATATAATAATAAAACAATGTCTTCAAAAATTTAATTAAAAAATGAAGCATCCTCTTAAATTTCATTACTAGATATTTTACACATAAAAATAAACAGAATAGTGAACTCTGTTTAAATGAAAACAACTCGTTCCCCTATCTCACATTTTTCATGACTTTATTTCGTTTCGGAAATATTAACGATTTCCAAACAAATTACTAAATTCACTGCTTAGAAGTATGTAAAGCTTTGAAATACTAATAGCAAACATCCCTGACTTTCCAAGTAAAGTTGAAGAAAAAGTTTAGAAATTTTATTTATATATGTCCTCGTGGACATGGAATGAACTAAGATCAAAAGTAAACAAAAATCTCAGCGTTGGATCAATCTCAACTTTCTAGGTAAAGTTATAAACTTAAGACTAGTTTTCCCGTGTTTCAAGCAACTTTCAACAGAAAAGCATTTTAAAATTATGAAACAATAGTTTACAATCTATCAGCAAAAATGTGTCCGACATTGCAAAGAAATAACCTTAAAAGATTTTTCTAATCAAATTTTCCTATACGACTCAATTATTAACCTTTATGAAAAAAGAGAAAAAAAAGTGTTTTTTTAATAACAATTTATTTAATACATATTTTTTTGTAAATACATTTTTCTAAACAAAATTAAAAACTCTATGCATATCTAATGCAGTTTTTATTAATAAGCCAAGTAAACATGCATATTCGATTTATGCATATTTTCGTTCAAGGAAAACGATCCCATCACAAAATATTCAAAGAGAAAACAACCAGTAGTTCATAAACTGGACTCAAACGATTAGTTTCCTATTTGAAATTGGTTTTAAATGACCATTTAAATCCTTCCACTTTTATAAGTTGTTACCTGCAGGGCCGGATTACCCATTAGGCTGCCTAGACTGAAGCCTAGGGGCGCCAGCTAAAATGTGGCGCCGGCGAAAACAGGCTGTATTGAACAAAAGAAAGGAAAATTGCAAATGAAAATAAAAATGAAATTATTTTTTCCGTAAAATAAAAAAACATTTGTCAGACGTTAGACGAGTGAGGCGCGTTTGTTTTGCACACGTAGTCGTTCTAAACGATTTCAACGTGCTTGATTAAAAATAACAAATGAAGTTACTGATAGCGTTTACAACAGGAACAAAGTGGATTGAAATCACGTAAGATGCATTTTTTCAAGGGAAGTATCGCATTTCTCATCGAATGAAATCAACGAAACCGTAAAACGAAACACTACGAAATTAAATTCGCTGGTGCATCCATCTGCAAAATTATTTTGCTAGTTTCGAGAATTTTTATTTATTTTTCATTGACTTTTGCAAATAGAGAACGGTCGTTTTCAAGGTTAAAATTAATTAAAACGTGTTCACAATAACACAATATCAAAATTTCTCTAAATTAGGATATGAAGGGCTTATGTGCTCCAAAATTTTACATTTTTCTAAAAATATTTTTTGGGAGGCGCACAAAAAACGTTTTCCGCGGAGCGGCAAAATCCCAAGTTCTGTCGTTGTATTACGTGTACATATTTAAAAAACAACCCGAATCTTTTAAGAAAGCGTAAAAAAATTAAAGGGACACGCATCAATAATAGAATAAATTTGTAATATCGGAAGACCGAAGACATATACAGGCTGATTCTTTTAGAGCCTACATTAAAAACTTTTTAACTTCTATTATAGCTGGAGTTTTAACATTTTGTGTACAATCCAAATCGACCATTCTGAGTTCAACTAAATTACTTACAAAATGGCTGAATTTTCGAAACTACGAAAGATTAGCGTCAACTTTGAAATTTTCAATAGTAAGCAGTTAATTTTATTGCATTTTTGAATTCGCCTTTTGAAACTGAGTAAAATGTACCCTGTTGTTAGTACTTATCTGTCATAGTTTTTGAGTCATGTCAATTTTTTGATACAAAGGACTAGGCACACTTCTTATGGGAATTTAAGGACCACTCAAATTGAGTAATTTTTATATCAATCGATGCGTCATAAAAAACTGAACAAATCATATCATTGCGCCAAACGTGTAGCTTAATTAGGAACGCGGGAAATTGCAATCAAAGTGAAGATTTGTCCCATAAGAAAAGCATTGGGCGGGCTTTTCGGTGAGTACAAAGAGCTTGTAAATCTTCGAGATTTACAACACTGCAATTACTAGATTGGGGGTCAGGTACGGGGAACAGACACTTTTATGGAAATAGGGATTTAAGCGGACAGAAGTAATATCTCCAACAATAGGAATAATTTAAATTCAATCGCGATTTCTGGCTTTCCTAATCAAGCTACATGTTTGGCGCAATGATATGATTTGATCAGCTTTTTGAAATGCATCGATTGATATAAAAATTTTCCAATTTGAGTGGTCCTTAAATTCCCATAAGAAGTGTGCAGGGGTTCATTTAAAATATCACGGTCCGTGAAGTCTTTATAATAAGTGAATATTTTTTTTGCACTTGATAGCCAAAGGTTTGAAGGCTCTTCTTAAATCTTCAGTATTGTCAACTGTCAAATTGTAAGGCTACTATGATTTTTTGAGAATGATGATTAAAAAATGATTATAAAACAGTTTTTTCAATGGCAATCATAAGAACATCAATTTTTGTGCAGGATTTTATTATTATTTTCTATATCTATCTCTTACAGTTTTGAAAATAATCGCAAAAAAACGAATTTCAGCTCATTATTTTCATTTTTAATCAAGTAAACTTTAGAAAAACACGACAAAATTGTGGTAGCTATTAATTAAACGAAATGTTCGATTTGTTCATCATTTTAATTCAACAAGTTTAAAATTCGATGGTGGACTGACTGAGTTACTGTACATAATACTTTAAGTTATAATAAACCATAATTAAATATTATTTTACTGCTTATTCGCTAAAAAGTAAATAAAATGTTGATGTTTGACAATTGTTGACCATTTTGCAAAGTCTACTTGATTAACTATGAAAATTAAGAAATAAAATCTGTTTATTTGTGATTTTTTTCAAAAACTGTAAGAGATAGGTATATGATGTATTAATAAAAGTCACCATAAATATCGATGATCTTTCGATTGCCGTTAAGAAAATACGGTCGTTCCACGTAAAAAACGGAGTTATAGGAGATGTTTTGATAACCATTTTAAAAAAATCATACTAGCCATGAATTTTGACAGTTGACAATTTTGAAAACTAGAAGACTCTTCAATCCTTCGGTTACCGAATGCACCAAAAATTATTCATTTATCGCAAAAGGTTCAAGGGCTGTGATGTCTTAGATAAATCTTTGCAAATGAAAATTTTAACAAAAAAAATAAATGTCAAAAACTATGACAGATAAGTGCAAACAACTTGACTACATTTTACTCAGCTTGAGAAGGTGAATACAAATATGCAATAAAAATGTGTAGTTACCATTTAAAATTTCAAACTTGGCGCCAATTTTTTGTAGGTCCGGAAGATCATATATATTGAAAATAATTTAGTTGAACTCAGAATGGTCGATTTGAATCGTATACAAAATTTTAAAGCTCTAGCTGTAGTAAAAGTTGAAAAGTTTCTAATATAAGTCATAAAAGAATCACGCTGTATATACATTATATAATAAGATAATATAATAATAATATATAATATATAATATAATAATTATAATAATATAATCTATAATATTACAGACATTAAGATGAGCGAAACGGAGATTAAATACGAGTATCCACTTAAGAGCAATAGGAGAACTTCTGTTTATATTTATGTTTAAAACAAACTAAACAAAGACTCATGAAGAGTTGAATTTGATCAATCGGTAATTAGAGTTCATGTGTTAACTTTCCGTCTGAAAATATTGTATGCATCGTGAAAAATAAGTGGTCTTAGATTTACAGAAAGCTCTGTTAAAATTTAATTCGTTGTTAAAAGTTAACTACGCGAATAGACCAATGAAACTGCTTCAATTTGGTCACGTGATCGGTTAATCACGCATTTAATTGTAAATTAAATTAATGACTCTTCAATAAATCGGCCCTAAGTCGTCTTTTAACATTTGTAAAAAATGTCCAGAAAAAACAAATTAAGTGGTACACAAAGGAGAAAATTAAATAAACTAAAGGGGGAAAAGCAAGAAGAAGTTTTACAAAAAATTCCAAAGTTAGAATCTTTTTTTGGAAAAAAACTGATGGTGAGCCTAAGCAAATTTTTAATTTTTAATTTTGTTTCTACTACGTGAATTATATTTAGAAGCTAAATATAAAACAAAACCAAAACAAGTTTCTTCGATACCGAAATTTTCTGAGACATCATTACCTGCTATATCCAAAGAAGTTTGGTCAGACGAATTAAGACACTCACAAGATCAATCTGAAGGTACATCCTTATTGGACGGTAAGAAAACAATTCTTTTCTTATTTTTGACTGTAATTTTTATATATCATTAGTTCATGAACAACAAATTCACTCGTGACACAAATAAGCTACGATCCTGCTCATTGGACTTTAGATAATATCAATCAAGCAATCGATTTTGTTATAAAAAATCCAATTCACCAAAACTTAAATGAAATCTATTTTGAAAAGTAAAAGTTAAATGTACTAAATATCGAAAAGTCTACTCCGATGATAGTCACACACAAGAAACAAAGTTCCATGGCTCAAGCAACATGAGAATCAACACCTGCTATGTTGTGATTGATAAAATTATCGAACTGACAAAAAGAAAAAATGCTCACGACGTTATCTCAAATAATTTCGGATTTTTGTTTAATTTAGTTACACTAGATATTTTTTTTATTTATTAAATTTATTTACTTTTTTACTTGCGTTTTTTGTTGTTAAAAATCATATAAAACCAGAGAATATTAAGAAACTGAATTTTAATGAATTTTAGAAAAAATGTTCAGAGTACAAGAGGTGTCGTTGTATGTCACAATTTCCTATTCGACAAATTATGAAAAAACTAAATATTATTATTTACAAAATGTTGTTATATTTGATGAGTTTTATTACGTGTTAAAATTAACACACGTATTTCTGATACACCCTGTATATTTTCGTTCAAGGAAAACGATTCCATTACATAATATTTAAAGAGAAAACAACCAGTAGTTCTTAAACTGGACTCAAACGATTAGTAAAACTTGCTGAGTGTTTCTTTTTTGAAATTCGTTTTAAATGACCCTAATCCTTCCATTTTGATAAGTTGTTACCTGCTAATGCATTTTTGAGAAATTGTTCAGACTACATGGGGTGCCGTTGCATGTCACAATTCTCTATTCCACAAATTATGGAAAAACTAAAAATCAAAGTTTAAAATTCTCTGACGAATCTATGGTTTTTGAAAAAGTGTCAACTTAATTAGTGTTTATTGCTATTAAAATATTCGTGAATCGTGTCCGAAAGAGTTTTTCAACATATCCATATACGAGAAAATTTTACAACGTTAAGAGTATTTTAATCTTTGAAAAAATTCCCATTTTTTACAAGAAATAAAGAACGACATTATTTAAACCGCTAAGGTGATATTTTGTTAATATAGTCATTAATATTTGAAAAACACAATTTCTCTAAAACTTACGTAAGTTTTTTCTCTAAGTTTATTTAACCCTTTCTTGCATAATTACGAAAAAAATTAAAAACATGTTCCAATAGTGTACAGAATCAACAATTAAATTTGCGGCAACAGACAAACAGTGAAAATTTGTAAACAAGCGACATTAGAAAGTACATTCCATTATAACGTACAGATATAAAATACGCTTTTCCAGTAGGTAAGTAGCGTCCTATCTTCTTATGAAAGATTAAAAAGAATTGCGAATTCTTTTCATCCGCGAGGGGCCCATCCAATAAATTAAAATTGAGGATTTTTCCAAGAGAAACGACAAACACCCAACGCGTCGCAATTTTTCTATTAATTTATATTTTTATTTTTGACGTTTTTTGATTTAAAAATGTATATGATGACTTTATTTTATTTTTTTACTATGTATTTTGATATTATCTATTAATTAATATTTGAGGTTAAGTTGAATAGCTTCAAGATAGACTTCGCCTCCCCACCTGTTCATTATTCTTTAATTTTATTTAATAAAACCCCTTTTTGATCGATTCTAGTACTATGAAATAGCAGAAAAATAACGACCTTTGTTTATAACGAAACGTAATGAAAATGATTAGGTATTAATATATTTCCCAATTACCAACATACCGTTAATGTTGGTATAAGTTCGATATACGCATCGAAAACCCATTTGTAAGCATAACCTAAAACTTCAAAACCCCATTTAAGAAGTATTTAACCACATAGGATTGCATTGTCACGCAGATTAAGTAAGTATGCAAAATTTCAGTTCATTGGGACAACAGGAACCCTTTCAAATTTGGCTCCAAAAATATAAAACAGACAGACAGACGAGAAAGGAAGTTAAATAAAAGCTTTTAACAACGGGTGAAGAACGAAAAGACCCACCACCATATTTTGATGAAATGAATCCGATTTTGGATATTAAGCATTAGGTGAACCCCCCATATCTGGAAGATTTGATAACATGGATGAGCCATCAGCAAGCTGTTCGAATGCTTCCTCGCCTGGGAGCAGTGAAGATAGTTCCAATTTATCAGGTGTCACGAACAAAAAGAAATAAAAAATCGGTTTGTATTGAGCTAGTCTAGAGATAGAGTCTAATATTTATGATGATATTTCAGATTTAGTTCATCCCACCCTACTTCCATTCGTACGAATTTGAATAAGGTAGTGGAGTTACTTAAAGAGCAACATGAACAGTTATACGACAAGATAAGGCACAACATATGAAAGTATTAGAAGATGCCATAAAAGTACATAATGCACAAAGGGAACAATTTTAATGTTTCTGAAAAAAAGCTGTAAATACTGAAGGTATTTTTTGTGGTATTAATTGTTTTTTATACTCGTACCTGCCCTACTTAAGAAATGTTATTCCTTTAGATACTTACGTAATACATATATGCATTAGTTTAGTTTTTATATTCCATAAGAAATATTTATTTAGTGTAAAAAATGCGATTCTTTTAAATTCTGATCTACTCATCCATGACAATTACCTCAGCAGTGAAACGTATTGCGTAAGTAACTTCAGCATCGCCTTACCTGTCAACATGTCCAGAATATTCACTGAAGAAAATAAAAAAAATGTTGGAATCTTATTTACGTAATGGACATCGGGTTAACGTAACTGTCATGGATAACTAGATCAAAATTATAGGAAATATTATACAGATTGATTTAGAAATACTGAGTCTGTGGGCAACACTAGACTTAAATTTTTAAGGATACCAATGGAGTTCGCTTTCAGTTAACAACAATTTAACATTCTTGTGGGGTTGTACGTCAAATAATTGTCAAGAAAAATCGAATTCCGTTGCAATGTTACAAATTACGAGCACAAATACTTTCAAATGTGTTGCCAACAGACTCAGTATTTCTGGATCAGTCTGTAGTATTATTGTATAATATTGTATTGTAATTCATTTACACGTTTTATTTTCTCAACACAGTTCTTTATTCAGTTTATTCATATTAAAGTTTCAAAAGTGCGGGAAATTAAATTAAATTAAAAAATGTACGGCCCTTGCGAATTGCAATAGGCACTACCATAAAATACCATCGCAATTATTCCACTGCAAATCCGCAACACCTAAAGTAATTAGTTGAGATATAAAAACCTATACTTCTGTTCCGAAAACAGAAGAATTGTTAAAACATGAATTTGATAATTTGTGCTGTTTTAATTGGAATACATAACCTCAAACTCTAACTACACACACATGCTAAGAAAAGTAAAAACTTACCGTTTTTCGAAGATGAGCCACTTGCCAAACTGAGTGTTTTAATTTAAGAGCACATCACTGTAACAATGCACTAAAGTTTGTGAATTTGTTGCACTTTTTGTTGTTGGAAATGCTACTAAAATGTCAATTTTCACGAGGGCCACCTGTGTAGATTCCGTCCTTACCGACACCTGCCGACTTACATACGCTAGCGCCACAGCATGCGGCGATTTAGTACTAAAGCCATTGGCGGGAGAACTTTAGATAAGATTTTCCTGTATATTATTTAATCCAAATCACAACAATTTGTTAATATGTTTGTCTGTAATGAATTGTGGAAGTTTTTCGTAAACTAAAATTTTCAATTTTTAAAATCAATGTGAATCGACCTGTTTTATTCAAACCAGTATAAAAATATCTTTAAAATGATTATAACTTATGTAAAATGATTGCAAAAAAATAGTTTTGAATTTATCAAAAACTTTTGATTTTACTTAATTTAACTTTAGATATTTTTGCAAATTTCTCAACAACTAATAGCCGCAAAGATATCATCAATAGATAATTAAAACAGAATTTGCGTATAAAAGCAGAAAATACCACATAATTTTGAACTACATTTTACCGCTCAATCGAAAAAAATAGTTTTAATAATGATAGTCATTTGAAAATTTTAAATGTTGTATTGTAAACAATGAGCCAGTTCACGACGGTTTGCGTGCGGCTCGGTATTTTAAACAATTTTGCAAAACTGTGGCAAATGTAATGTAGTTTTCGGCATATTATCTGTATATAATAAAACATACCGTGATTAAATGACAGACAACGCACAGCCTAGACCACTGAAACTAGAAACATGAAATTTGGAAGATACGTTCCTTAGAGAGTGTAGGGTTCCGTTAAGAAGGGATGTTTCAAAAATCCTTTACTAAAGGGGTAAAATTTAAATAACAATCCATCATTTTAAGAGAAATATTAAAGTTAGATTCATGAAAATTGGTACTTAGGCCTTACGTTGAAAATGAAGAAACACGTATTTTAAGATTTTCGAAAAACCAACCTCTAAGGGAGTTAAATAGGGTGTTAAGATTTGAATTAAAATCCGTCATTTTGAAAGAGATAATAAATTCATAAAAAATGGTATTTAGGCCTTACGTTAAAAATGAAGAAAGCATTTTTTAGAATTATCGAAATATCAATTCCTAAGGGGATTAAATGTGGTGTTAAACTTTACTCTAAAAATTATTTCCTTGCAAATTGGTACTTAAGATTTTAGTAAAATACAAAAAACGCATGTTTTAAGTTTGAACAATTTCACCCCTAATGGGGTTAAATATAAAATTTCTTCATTTTTGAACTTATTAGGGCTTTAGGCTAAAATTTAAAATTCCACCCTCAAAGAGGATTAAATATAAAAATTCATCATTTTTGAACTTATATTTATGACAAGTTGTCTTTGGGCTTTCGGTGAAAAATGAAAAAACACGTGTTTCAGGATTTTTAAGAACTTAACCCTTAGAAGGGTTAAATGGGGTGTTAAAATTTATTTGAAAACCCGTAATTTAATAAATTATTTTCACGCAAATTGGTACTTGGAATTTCGGTTACAGATGAAAAACGCATGTTTTAA
Source organism: Tribolium castaneum (assembly GCF_031307605.1). Taxonomy (NCBI): domain Eukaryota; kingdom Metazoa; phylum Arthropoda; class Insecta; order Coleoptera; family Tenebrionidae; genus Tribolium; species Tribolium castaneum. The sequence goes on along the minus strand of NC_087395.1, from coordinate 2,841,366 downwards.
GTTTTGGCAATTTCACCCCTAAGAGGGTTAAACATAAAATTTCTTTATGTTTGAACTTATATTTTTGAAAATTTTTATTTAGACTATAAACGCGTGTTTTATAATTTTTTACAATTCCACCCTGAAAGGGGGTTAAATACAGCGTGCTCAAAAACTGGCGCACCAACTCAATGGTGTGTGGTAGAGAATTGGTTACATGTAAAGATAAAAATAGTAAAAAAAATATTTGTATTAAAGTTATTGATAAATAACGGATTTTAGATAAATGATATGTGGCAACGTTGTCTGGCAGTCATGATCGCAATAGAATTTGAGCATAATAAATTATTTTTGAAACGGTTTCCTAAGAAATAATTCCCAGTGTTGGCACATCTACACATTGTGATTTTTGGATAAATTTTAATTTTTTTAAATTAAAAAAACTGCTAAAATCTGATATTAAATTTAAAAATAATTATTGATCGTTTTGTTACGAACGATTACCTGGTATGAAACATAAAAACATAGAAAAATAATGAAAACTAAAGAAGTTAACACAATAAGTTTGTAGCTCCAGATTTTTTAAAATATGACTTTAAGAATTTTTTCAACATTTTTCCCGTAATCTGCACTTGCTTCTCAATAACGTACCACTGAGTTGGTGCGCCAGTTTTTGAGCAGCCTGTATTAAAATTTGTCATTTTTGGACTTATGTTCATGAAAAGTGGTATTTGAGGTTTCGGCGAAAAATGGAGAAACGCGTGTTTTGTAATTTTTAAAAATTCCACCCTCAAAAGGGGTTAAATATAAAAATCCGTCATTTTTTAAGTTATAATCATGATAATTGGTATTTTGGCTTTCTGTTAAAAATAAAGAAACATATGTTTCAGGATTTTTAGAAATTACATCCACAAACGGGTTAAATGGAACATGAAACTTTGTTCGCAATTATAATAATAAGCAAAACTCGGGTCCATATTGGGTCACGGTTTGAAAGTTCACAATAAAATTGTGTTCCTACTTTTTCTTACTAAGTTTTGTTGAACTTTCCCGCTTTTCAAAATAGATGTGGACATGCGTGCAAAGCAGCGAGTAGTATCTACCAGCCTAGAAGAGTTCCGTGATTGATTTACAGAAATGCACAGGATAAACCTTCCAAGCTAAAAATATGAAATTTCGTTGACCGTTCAGAGGATTTTTCAGGCTCATTATTACTCGTGGACCACCTGTATAGTTTGTTTGTAAAAAAAACATTACTTAGTTTTTATTATTAGTGTTTTAGTCTTCCAGTTTTGTATTTTTTTTTCAGTTTTTCTGTTTTTCAGACGCTTAGATTTTTAGTCGCAATATTTTTTAATTTTTGTGTATTTAGTTTCTCGGCGTTAAAGTTTTTTTGTCCGCGACTTTTGACACCCGATAAATGACCCATATTTCCATAAAAAAGTTGAGTTTGCAGTTAAAAGTGAAAATGTAATATTCCTAAATTTCCTAAACGGAATGCAAGATCAATTTATTTTTTAATATTTATATCATTCGAATTAATAAACAAAATTGAAGATTAAATAAATTTTTCGGTAATTTTACGGTTTATTTTCGCAAAATAATTACGTTTCTTTATTAAAAACGTGGTAATAAAACAAAAACATTAGATAATGTTATTTTTTAGTTGGTGCCAAATTTAGTGACTTTTCAATTCGGTTACATAAAAACTTAAAATGTGTTAAGAATTGAAAAAAGTAAATTGAAAACTCCTTTTGCGACAAAATTTTGTCATTTTTTAGCTTATACTTAACGAAATTTAGTTCAAAAATTTTCAAAATAGAGTAAAGCAGGCAAAATAACATTGTTTCATTTTATTTTTGTGATTTTGAGGCTTGTTTTGATAAGATCCATTTTTGAGATTCAGTTTCAAAAATGCACTAAGGGTGGATTTTACAATCGTTAGATAAATCCCTAATAAGTTATTTTTAGTTAACTTACCATGGTTACAATTGTTACAACAATGTATTTTTCAAAATTTAGCCCCAGGATAAAGTTATCCGACGATTCTAAAATTTGTCCTAATTTGACTGAAAGCTGATATCAGTTTCGATTAAATTTCGTGATTGCCCAATTTAGCGAAATTTTTTGAGAAAAAAAAACAGTTTAAATTCTTGAAAAAAATCAAAAATTACAGTTTATTTCGATCTAAAAAAGACAAAATTAAATATTTTTTATTTGATTTGATGACTATTCTGTTTGTTTTACTTTTATCTCTGAACTTACAATTTTAAGCTTAATTTAACAATTTCGAGAGGAACTAACATCACTTTCATCTTATTTCGTGATTTAGATGTGCGTTGACAAGTTCTTGTAAAATTTTCGTCTTTATCCTAAAAATGATAAGATACATCAATTTCGTACCAATTCTATGAGTTTTTTACTTTAACATGATGTTTTCTTTGGTCTCTTTTAGCGAAATCTCGAAAAAAAAAACATCAAAAAGAAAGTATCTGTTTTAATGGTCCCAAAAAATCTTGATTTATATTAACTTTAGTTGAACGTGTTTTACTCCAAGCAAAAATAAGACAAATAAATGTTTTATGGAATAAAAACACAACTGTTTCATTAGTTCTTTATTACTTGATGATTTCTGGGTGTACAAAGCTTTACGTGATTTACACCTAGCTGTAGGTATAAAAAAGACAAACATACACAAAAGTAAAAACAATTTGTTTGGTCACAAGATTTGCAATAGTTGCTAGAAATTAGTGTTTTAAAACCAATTGCTTCATTGTCTGTATAGCGTATCTGTATCCTTGTGACTCATCTGTGTAAGAAGTGATAGCATCGAATATATCATTTTTCCAATCTACAATAATGTACGTTAATACGACTTGAAACCAAGTAGTGATTAGTGCTTACAGCTGCCCCTAGATTATAATTTATTGCCATATTTTCGGTAAATTGAAAACTCAATGATTTGACAAAATGTACCATAACCATGAGATAAATTTGTTTATTCCGTTTGTTTAAGAGATACCAAGGGATCGAAGACCACGTAACTAAAAGTTCTTCTGTCTACAGTACAAGCAATTATTGTCACTCTAGTACTAGTTTTTGACATACAAGATTCTCAAGCGTTTGGCCAGATGTTATTGTTGCCATAAATGTACTAACTGCTGCTATTGCCAAAGTACCAGCATGAAGGTAGTCACTTATTAGTAGAGTACCAGAAAACTGGAATCATATAACTGTTTTAAAAATTTATCTGTAATATCTTAAATAACCTTAAAATAAAACATGAGGATACTTATACCAAGTACTCCTCCCATAATGGCATACAACAATATGTAAACACTTGTTCTCCGATTAACCGTTTGAATTGACCTGGAACATTATTACAATTCTTGCATCGTGTCAATTATTCATTAGGTACTTGTGTATCATCGAAAAACGATTATCACTAAAAATAATCTTTTTTGTGATTTCTTCTTGAAAGTCCTTGTCGTTTGATAATTTCAAATCATCGCCAAATTCCTTGACTAAGTTGCTCTTAATCGAGTCTAAAAGCATATAGATTTGAAATCTTATATGAGATGCCCCATACACTAATTGGTTGCAGGTTGCTGGTAGTGCAAGTGCCATAACAATATAGCTCGCTTTATACATCCAGCAAAGCTCAGTTTTCCACTTTGGTACATAAATCCCAATAATTCTGTACACATAACATATTTTTTCTGCATTTTTTGATGGAAAAGTGTGAGCAAGACCAGCAATTAATGAAATGACTGTGTTAATAGTGGTGTAAGCTCTGATCAACTCTGTTTGAAATTTGATTCGCTTCATTGGTTGTATTTTCCACAGGTCCATTGACTGGAGCGCTTCAGGTCCAATGGTGGGTAAAGTTAAACATGATGTAAGTGAAAGAATGATCTACAAATTATCAATAGTATTTTATAATAATAAGTGTTTTGAATTATTACAAAAAATGATCCAAACCAGTAAGGCGAATACGATATGAAGTAAAGGCTGTTGAAATTGATGAGAAAATGATATCCTTGAAGTACCATAAGCACTGTGTTGGCCACCAACATCACAAATATTACAAACTTCATTAGTTTGTATTGGAAAATGTCACAACACCAGAATCGGAGTAACCTCAAAACATCATCTGAAATGTGAACGAACGAAGCGAGTTGAAAACCATACGAAAAGCTCGGTAACTCAGTTTAAAGCCGTACATACTAAAGTTTTATTTGTTTCTCTTGTGAGAATACAATTATTTTAAATAAAAGTTTGAGGAACATTAAACTAAGGAATAATAATCTCCAAAAAGTAATACAAACATTATTTAGAAACGGTAATATATCTTATGCACAAATTAAAAGTATGTACTAACACAAGTGTTCGACGTAATCCGGCTCGAGGGACCAGATTCTGGACTTGGTTTTGTTCATTTGTTTTCATTGCTTACAAGTTTCTATTTTTCTTTTGTTTGTTTGTTTTTAAGAAGAAAACTTGTTATTTGTAATTATTTAAAAAATAGTAAAAGATAGATATGTAAGACATGTTGATAAAAGTTTCCCTACAAATCAATCCACTTTCAAATCTTGTTAAGAAAATAAAGCATTTTCATGGCCGTGTTTTGAACCTCATTGACGAAAAATTATACTAGTCATGAAATTTGACAGTTGACAGCAATGAAGATTCCAGAAAAAGTTGTAAACCCTGAGAAGAAAACAACCTAACAAACAATATAAAAATAGAGAATTAAAAGCATTAAAACCAACTAAACAACAGAATTCATTTTCTGTTATAAAAAATTGTTCCGCAAAATTTCAGTAGCAACAAGCCAGAAATTCACCGCAATAGTGTTATTTCCTTTTTTTTCGAGTGTTCCAGGACGTTCAATAATTTTTTTGAAAAATATTTTTGCAAATTACTAAGTTAAGGATAATGGAAGTATAATTGTTCAAATTACATTCCAATAAAATAATGAGGGAAAATAACATTAATTAAATTTTTAAAATAAGTACTGCTTGTAGCTTTTGGTTTTACTAATCAATACTTGCGGCGACCCAACGATAGAAATAACAAATTAAAACTATTTGCAACAAATACAAGCGTTTGAGATATAATCCGGCTCGAAGGACCAGATTCTAAACGCGATTCTGTTCAGTTGGTTTTATTGCTTATAAGTTTCTATTTTGCTGTTGTTTTTTTTACAGAATTAATAAGAAAACTGGTTATTTGTAATTATTTTAAAAATTTTGTTGAGAAAATACGGCCATTGCATCCGTTCTTTGATCGTTATCAACAGATTTTATTTGGCAAATTTCGTTAAAAACAGGTTAAAAATTTATAGAATTAAAATTAAATGACTTTTGTTTTCTTGGGAGTTCTTGAGGTAAATGCTGTTTATTTTTAACTGACAATCATTCAATTGAAATTAACACCAGAATCAAACTAACTATAAAACATCATCTAAAAGGTTGAAGGTTGTAACTAATTTAAATGGACGAGGCAAGATAACAAAACATACGAAAATGGTTTCGTAAACTCAAACAACTTACTAACACAAATTTAAACCCGACACGCTAAACAGTTACAATTATTTCTAATAAAAGTTTGAAGAACATTAAACTAAAGAATAATACGATAAAACGTGTCTCTAAAAGTAATTTACATATAATTTAGGGACGGTATAAATAACTTATATGCTCAAATTAAAATTATTTGCTAGCACAAGCGTTCGAGGTAATCCGACTCGAGGGACCATATTCTGGGCATGATTCTGTTCACTTGTTTTCATTGCTTACAAGTTTCTATTTTTCTTTTGATTGTTCGTTTTTAAGAAGAAAACCGGTTATTTGTCATTACTTAAAAATAGTTGATAATAGACGTAAACAGTTGATGAAAGTTTTCCTATAAATTAATTCACTTTCAAACTTTGTTAAGACAATAACTTATGCACAAGTTAAAATTATTTGCTGGCGCAAGAGTTTGGGGTAATCCGGCTCGAGGGACCATATTCTGGACTTGATTCTGTTGATTTTATGGCTTATAAGTTTCTATTTTGCTGTGGTTTCTGTGTTAAGTAACAAGCGTCTAAAAAAGAATGACATCGTAGTATTTTATCGTATAAACTGATAAAATAACTGACATATGCCAAAAACTATAAGTATACCAACAACCTGGGTAAATTTACTTGGGTAGTGGTACTATGACCGAATAATAGACAGGTTGTGGATAAAATTATTTTAGCAAATTATTCAAGTTTCCATAAATGTATTTCTCCTGAAATTGGTCATGTCTGATATTTTAAATTTCTTGTTTCACAATTTGAATTAAATATAAAAAACACGTTTTAAGTGGTAAATATAACAAACTAAAGAAGTTGTTTTTTTTACGCTACACAAGTTATTTAAAATTCATTTTCATGGAGTTGGTTAATGAATATTATCATTAACCTCGTACTCAAGTAATTTAAAAAATGTTTGTAAATAGTAATTTTAAATTGCTGTCATGATGTCATAAAATGAGTTTTACGGGATTAGATACACTTGCGTGGCAATCACTATTTTAATAATAAATACAAGCGTACGTCATTATTTGCTCGTTTTTTTAATAGATTTTAATTCTTGGAAGCCAAGAAATTATTAGGTTTCAATTACTTTTTTAAATATTTCGTTAAAAATTAATAAAGTTATACGGGGTGCTCAAAAACCGGCACACCAACTCAATGATGTGTGGTAGAGAACTGGTTACATATTTAGGTAAAAATAGTAAAAAAAATCTTTGTATTAAAGTTATTGATAAATAACGGATTTTCGATAAATGATATGTGGCAACGTTGTCTAAAAGTCGTGATCGTAATAGAATTTGATCAACAATAACAATAACATATTTTTGAAACGGTTTCCTAGGAAATAATTCCCGATGTTGACACATCTACAAATTGTAATTTTTTTATAAATTTAAATTTTTTTAAATTCAAAAAACTGCCAAGTCTGATTGTGAATTTAAAAACAATTGAAGAAGTTAACAAAATAAATTTGTAACTCCAGATTATTTAAAATGTAAATTTAAGAATTTTTTCTAGATTTTTCCCGTGATCTACACATGCTTTTCAACAACATACCACTGTGTTGGTGCGCCAGTTTTTGAGCACCCTGTAACATACCTTGAGGATATTGTAATAATTCAGGACTGACAATGTTAGCAGTCATAAGGTAATAGGTTATTAAAAAAAATGATTCAGTTGCACACTTTGATAAAAGAAAAATGATGGAGTTATGGAATCACACATTTTATAAAAGCTGCTAGACTTGCGTACTTTCGTTGTGGATATGGATGTTGCTATGTAATTATTGTTTAAATATTCAACAGTTTAAGCCACGGTGAAAAATTTATGTGATTTTTTTTACGTTTCAAAAAGAAATGTTAAATAATTTCAATAATTAATTAATTGGCACAGTCAGTAGGATTTGCACTAGTATTTTATGTTGTGGCGTGTCCTCGGCCTGTTTTTTGCCAAAAATAAAATTTAATTTATCACTGAACAACTTAGAATAATAAAATATTCATTCTCAGGTGAACGACCGTATCATTCTATGTTATCATTATTATCAGTAATAATAATAATCATGACAAGGCAAAAATAACAATGATTAAGCATTTTTCACCATGACTAGTATTTTTACAGAATTTATTAACACAGTCATAATTAACTGTTGCATCATAAAGATGAAATCTTCCTTTTCTCCTATACTATCTATAGAATATAGTAGTGAATAACCATTTTTCACCATGACCATCAACAAAAAGATATCAAATTATAAAGTCATAATAAATAACACTTTCAAGATTTTTTTTGCGATATTGTGTCAATTTGATTGATGAAATGATTTATCTTTTTTGAAGCAAAGAAAGGAAATCTTCCATAGACATAGACAAAAAAGAAGAATGAATAAATATAAAATGTCAAGAAGTCAAAATAGAATATTTTTCTGCTGTAGCAGATGTTGTAGAGTGTGCTTTGGTTTACTCAAATACAATATCAAGTAGCACTTTAACACCAATGTTGGATAAAAATGATACACATTATTTAAAAAAAACTACCAAAAAGTAAATGACATACAGTGTGGGATTTTTAACTGGAATATAATTCATAACTTGGATATCGGCCACTTTTGTGAAATTTCCAGAAACGTGTCGATTTTTGTTTTTTCTAAACAATCATTTGGTGGATATAGTTTTTGGTTATCTGCTGTCAAAACTGCACAGCCACCTCCAATTTTTTTTTCAATTGTAACGGTATATCGTGTGACACCTCATGTGAAAAAGCATTTCAAAAGCAGTACAACGCACTATTTTTTTTAAATATTGTCAACACCCAAGTGATAAAAAAACTTAATGCACAGCCACCTCTGACTTTTTTTTCAAATGTAACGGTATGTCAAGTGTCACCTCAGGTGAAAGGGTATTTTGCAAGGAATACAACGCACTATTTGTTTTCTGAATATTTTCAAAGCCTACGCGATAAAAAAATTAAAACCAATTTTTAGTCGAAATTAGGCAAATCACACTAGAAATGTTGCAAAATGTTAGAACTTCATACAACTGTCGTTATGTTATTGCCCAAAAGAGGAACGGTGCTAATTTTAAAGGTTTGTTGCATTAAATAATGTTCAACTTAGAAAATTTGTTTTTATTTTTTTATTACGTAAGCTTTGAAAAGAATTGAAAAAACAAATAGTGCCTTATATTACTTGCAAAGTAAGCTTTCATTTGAAAAAAAAAGTTAGAGGTGACTGTACATTTCTGACAGCAGAAAAAAAACATATGCACCAAATAGTGGGCAAGGAAAAAAATTACCTGTTTCTGGAATTTTCACCAAAATCGCCAAAATCAAAGTTATGAATTTTATTCCAGTTAAATATCCCACGCTGAATTTTGTCTTATGAAAGAATAACTTATGCGTATATTTTATAGATTTTAAAATCTTAAGTTATAAGTTATAAGCAAAAAAAAAATCATCTCCGATAGAAACAGTGTACCTAGATTACTACGAAAAAGTTCTGTGTATTGTATTCTTCAATTGGAGAATTAGCTCTAATTTAAATAGAATGTTCAATGTAGAAAAATTGTTCATGATAAAATTTTTTTAAAACACATTGGATTATTTTTGGAGAAGTATAAAAATGCAACAACATAAAATTAGAAGCAACTAGTTAAAAAAAAATTTTTTTTTGGAACAAGATTGAATTAAGGACTCAAAAAAATTGTTTAATTTTTAAATCTCTTTTTTATATTTATACATTATTTCACTTCAACTACTCTTAAATTTACTCCATTTTTATTCATTAAAAATATAGCCCCCGGGTCCAACTGCATTGGAACGGTAGTAGAATCTGTTTTTTCGACGGCAAAATCTTTAAGAATGTAAGCCAAAGCAACTTTGCTCACTAACATGGCAAATCTTTGCCCTAAAACGTCAACATTAGTTATACTCTTGTATAAAGACATGAAAGTCATACCAATACATATTCTTGGACCATCTCCAAACGGCATATAGGTGTATGGAACTATTTTACTTTTATTTTCGTCACTGAAACGCTCCGGGTCGAATTTCTCAGGATTTGGAAAATACTCTTCGTCGAAATGTAATCCCGCAACAGGAATCATGATAGAGGTCCCTTTGTCTATTGTGAGTCCAGACTCTTCAAGCGTGTAATTGGAGACAGCTTCACGATTTAAGAAAATCGTCAAAGGATATTTCCTCAGAGTTTCTAAAATAATAATCTAATCAAGTTTATAGTTATAAAGTTTGCGTACCAACCACATAGGACCATTTCCAAGTACTTCATTTCTTGAATAGCTTCGTAAGTAAAGTCACCATGAGCTTCGTAACGTTTCCTAATTTCTTCACGTAGTCGGTTCTGAATATCAGTATTTAAGGCCAGTTCGTAGAGAGCGAAAGTAATTGTTATGGAGGTCGTGTCATTTCCAGCAGAAAAGAAAGACAAAGCTTGTGCTGCCATTTTCACATCGTCTGAAAAAATCAATGATACTACCAAATGAAAACTGAAATTAGGAATTATATTAATCGTGCAATTAAAGCAAAAAAAAGAATGCACAAAGTACAGTCACGATCAAAAAGAATGATACCCCTAAAATCCCAGCCACAAATCTTCTCGATGTGACACGGTTAATGTGTAAGTTTGACAAGTTTACAAACTAACTAGTTTTTGTGTAAACTACATAGATCGACAGTCAACTAACCTGTTAGTTGAAATACTTACTTGGACATATTTTGCAAAAAAATTAGGAATATACTTTGATAGTGCGAATTATGTCGGTACTTTTAACCTTTTCGAATATTTAAGTTTTAGGAATTTACCAAACCTGGCCATTATTTTTAGTATTTTAAAAAAATTAGATAAATTCGTCAAAAATAAGCTAAAGAATGAACAAACTGAGTCGAAACAGCGTCTTTCTAAGATAATAAATTATTTTTTTGCAATATTTCGCTAAGCTGCCGACAAATTTTAAAACAGGTCAAGTCTAGAGTTCCCATATTGTTCCTATATAGTCAAACTGACATTATTTTCCCTTTTTTTGAGTTATCTAGTTTTGCCAATAATAGAAGTGTAATTAATTCACAAAATGCCCAAAACATATATTTATGTTAAACCTAATTTAATGATTGTTCTGAATTTTGCAAAATTTTTGATTTTAGTAAATTACTTAACGAATTTACTGTCTTTTGGAATTTATTTTTGGATCTGTTTGAAAAACACAGTTTTACAGAAGAGTCAACATTTTACACCCAAATTAACCACATTCTAATGCCTCAAATTTAGCAAATTTCTTGCTTAAAAATGAACATCTTTTGCCCATAAAGTAGCACATTTCAAAATTAATTTGTTATTTTCTATTTTATTTGGATAAAACCGTTTGAATGCAGTGAGTTTTTTACTGAAAAACACCTTAAATCTACGAGTAATGCAAGAAGCATTTCAGATTTAATTTAGCAATTTTTTTGTTTTTTTCTTTGATATTCAAATTTCAAATATATAAATATAACTTTTCGTGCAAAAACGCTATAAATTCGTGAAAACAAGAGCAAACAACCTATTTTGAAATAAAGTTTGTGATTTTTGTTTTTTTTAACATTATTTTCATGAGAAAATAAATAATACCTACATTTTAACAATTGTAAAGTACCAAAACAAGTCAAATTTGGGTTAATTTTTATTTTCTACTTGTTTTAAACACTATAGGCAGGTTTAGAGAACCCTCATTAATTTAATCCGCAATTAAATCGGTGATTAACTGATCACGTGACCAAATTGAAGCAATTTGATTGGTCTATTCGCGTTGTTAACTTTTAACAACGAATTAAAATTTAATGAAGCTTTCTATAAACCGGCTCTATTTCTATTTTATTTGTAAGTTTCCCACTTTTTCTACATCTAAATTTACTATAAAGGCAGAAAATACTTTAGAATTATCAGAAAAAGCACATATGTCTATTTCCTGTTTCAAAACTATAAAAATACCAATTTCGCATTTTCTCTAAACTTAAGTTATAAATTATTCATGCACTTCAAAAAATTAATAGTTAATGTAATTTATAGTTTCGATCAGAGATCTAATCAATATTAACTATTTTACATTTTTATCAACTTTATTTAAAAAATGCGACTTTGACATTTATCCACTTGAAACAGCTTATACTTTGCCTTGACAAATTTTTTCAATTTAGCAAAATTTCCGTTGTAAAATGTCCTAAATTCATGGAAACAGGTTCAAAATTAATTTAGGCTTTTCTGTCATATTTTAGGTAAAACTTTAATGAAAAACTCTACCTAAAAAGTCAAAAATTTAATTAAAATAAAAAATAATTTTTTTTTAACTTTTAAAAATTTTTAGCAAAAATGAAAAAATCTGCAAATCTGGATGAAAATTCTTAATATTATTATTGTTGACTTTTTTAGCCTAAAAGTTGTTTTAAACGTATTAATAATTAAAAAAATAAAGAAGAAAGAAGGACGATTCTCAACTAAAAAACATTATTTTGTAAAATTAAATTTGAAAGATTTTTTTTGTTTTTTTTTTCAACTAAATGTGCGTAAATACCGAATTCTGTCAAAACTAGTTAGCTTTAGTTTATTTTAATATGCACTAATTTATTGATTGTCAGTCCCAGTTTTTAGCGTTTTAATTAATACATTAAGGAAATATTGTTAAAATAAAAATCAACAAAATGTGGGTCGGGTAAGGTCAGGTCAGGTCATTTGGATAATTTTGTAAAAAATAATCTGAAAATCTAGAAATTGAGTAAAAATAGTGTTATTTGTGCCAACTGCTGGCATTTAAGAACTTTTGAAGTAATACTTATACTTTAACTTTTCTCAAAAATCTCGCTAAACCAAAAATAGTAAAAACTGACTTTGTTTGTTCTTTTTTTATAACATAAAGTTGTTTTTAAAATGATTATAGTTGGCTAGAACATTTTTGAATAGTTTATTTTTTGCTGATCAAAAAATATACAAATGGATATAGTTTAATATTTTTATATACTTTTGATTAAAAATACAAGCTCTCATAATTTCCTTATTTTTTTAAATTATAAGCTGTGTTTCAGCTTCAATTTTTAAAAATATTGCGTATATATACAGAGTGTCCCAATATTAAAAAACATTAAAGTTATGTTTTTTAAATGAAACAGCTTAAATTTTATTTGAGATTTTTTTGTAAAATAAAATTTTATTGACAGGAAATCATGATACAATTAATAAATATTTTCGTTTTCCGACATTTCATGTTGAATTAATAAATTGAATGGCAATGTAAGCTTCCAATTATTAATCTACCATTAAATAAGTTTTATTAATCGTAAAAAAGTTAATCTAATAATTCATTATACATCAGCAAGTCATTTATTTTAACTTGCTTTGTTGTCTGCCATATTACGCGAGTTAAATTTGAAATTGTTCCTGTTATCCAAACAAGCTGAAATTTTGCATACACACGTAATCACGTAATGTATAAACAAAATATTAAAAAAAATCGCTATTTGGAAGAGTTCTTGTTATCCCCAGCCAGCTAGACTTTTAGATGCATAAACATTGTGAATGAAAATAAAGAAGTGATGATAGAAAAAAAAACTAATAAAAAGTACAGACTAAAGAGTTATGAATCAGACCTATAAGAAAGTAAAACAAATATTAATTAATATTATAAATAAATATATCATATATTATATATAATATATTATATATTATATATTATATATTATATATTATATATTATATATTATATATTATATATTATATATTATATATTATATATTATATATTATATATAAATAATATTAATACTATTTCCTACCGGATGCGATTTTTTTTGTTATTTTTTTGTTACTTTTTTGTAGTATTTTTAAACATATTTATTTTATTTTTTTATTTGCAGTGTGTATCACTTTTTTTATCTAACATTGAGGTTAAGGTGCTACCTTATGTAGTAACTTAAGTAGAATAAAGCACACTCTAATATAAAAAAGTAAGCCAAAAAAATTGTTTGTGCTAAAAAACTTTATCTATTAATTAATGATAGTTAAATATTATGTTATGTTTCGGCTGCTAACGATACACCTTCGTAAATATTTTTTTTTACTTACAATAAAGTTTGATTATTATTATTATTATTATTATTATTATTATTTTTATTTTTATTATTATTATTAAAATATTTGGTAACTAAGTTTAATTTAGCTTCTTTAGATTTGTTGTTATTTATTGTAACTTTGGCTCCCAGATCTTTATTTAAAACTACACAAATTTATATGAATGGACGTTTCGGCATAAAACATGCCATCATCAGCTATTTTTGACAATTTTTACAACACTACAAAATGGAATTTTTTAGTCCATTAACGTAAAATTGTGTTTTTTTTTTTCAAATAAAGGATCTGGGAACCAAAATTACAGTAAATATTATTAAAATAATCATAACTTACCAAAGGTGAAATCTGAACTGCTACTATTTTCCTTTAAATTGTGCAGCATATCAATCAGGTCGTTGCGAACAATTGTTTTTTTCCGACGTTCGTTTATAGTAGTTTTGAAAACATTCATCAAATATTCGGAAGCTTTCTTGTCCGCAAAAGTTAGTCTAAATATATCGACTAGTTTTGGCATGAAAAAGAAACAGAAGATTGAGATGCTTCTAATAAACGACTTGAAATCAACGAGTTGTGTTGCAATTTGCATAATTTCAGAGTTGTCGTCTTTCAAACAATAAGAATTTATGCCAAAAGCACATGATGATATTATGTCTACGGCATATTTCTTCGTCACATTTCTAGCTTCTATAACTCCACCACTCCGCTTCTTGAAATAGTTGAGCAAATCAGTTCCGCATTCTTTCATCAAAGGGAACATCAGTTTGATTTTTCCTGAAGTGAAAACTGGGGAAATTTTTGCACGGAGATTGCGCCAGTTGTCGTTCTTTGCACTGAAAAGTGTGTGGAAGAACACTGGATCGACCGATTCGTTGGCTGCCACTTTGCGGTTTATAAATTTGTCGAAATCTTTCACTAACACTTTTTTCAATAATTCGGGACTTCGGATCACTAGAGTCGGTTGGTTGAAGATGTAGATGCCAACGTAAGGGGTTGAAAACTTGTCGTAGATTTCTCGAACTTTGTGAAACAAGTGTTTTCTTCGAAGGGCCACATCGTAGAAACTTCCAAAAATAAAAAAGGGTTTTTCAGTCAGAACTCCCTTTGATTCCCAATATTTGTAATTTTTTCGGTAGAGATAGTACAAAAACAGAAGGAAACAACACAAATAAACAAAAATCATCTTGGATGGTTAATAAATCGGTTACTACTCTGACTGCCAGAAATAAACTGTATTTATATGTTTTGATTCGAACTTTTCTTATCTCTTAATTTGTATTTATAGTTTTGTAATAAGTTGTGATAAGTACCCAAACAATTGTAATGTACCCATTATAAATATCCCTTTAACGTTATAATTATCATTATCATTAGTAAACATCTTTCATTATCATTAGCAAACGTCTTAAATTTAATTTGTATCATCTACATCCGGCATGTTCAACTTTGTACCTAATTACTTTACTATCTCGAGTTCACTTTTATTTGTACATTCTTCCGCTTATCGCCTTTCATCCCTCTATATATAAGAAATCATTTTTATGTTAGAGAGCAGTCAGAATAAGTTAGTTGTTACTGTACGACCTAATGTCAATTCCAAATTCCAAATTTTAATAAATTATAGTAGTAGTTAGAAGTAAAGAGCTGGAGTTTCTCTTTCCCATCACCGGACCATCACAAAATTGGTGTCAGAAGTGGGATCGTAATAGTGCGGTTGGAAAATTTATTTCAAATTCAATTTGAAATTTCAATCAGCAAGTTTGGGAAACTTCGATTTGGGCTATCGTCCATCATCCAGTGGTGCAACATCCAGGTCTTCAAGGTTCGTGTATTCGTGCTACCTGCTGCATCGTCGCTACCATAGGTGACAAACGGCGATATTCAACCCCAGACGTGAAGGTTTTCGAAAATCGTGTGGTCCAGTGTAACATAATGGGATTCCAGCAGTTATCTTCCCTTGTGTAAGTGAATTTATTTGTTTGATGCCAACAACGAGATCTATGTCAAAACACAAAAAGGAAGCTACGACGAATTTAGAAGGAGCTACCGCGTCTAATCCACATTCAATCGGTTCAGAAGAAACTAACACGATTGATTCCGTTACGCCCAATTCGGATCAAAGTAGCCTCAATAATTTAAGTATTCAATCATCTAGTAATTTAATTAACCCTAACTTAAATCTCACCAACATGTCGATTTCACTAGAGTTAGCAGAAAAAATGTTAATTAAGTTTGATGGAACCAAATCAATGTTGTTCGAATTTATAGATAATTGTGATCAAGCTCATAATCTTGTTGGAGTTGCAAATCAACCACTTTTACTTTCAATTATTAAAACCAAATTAACGCATAACGCGAGAACTTTAACACGTAATAGAGAATTTGCAAATTGGAAACAATTAAAGAAACATTTACTAGATTTGTATTCAGATAAACGTACAGTTGGTCAATGGCAATTGGAGTTAAATTCCTGTCGGCAAAATCACAATGAAAGTGTCGTTTCTTTTTCAAATCGTGTAGAAACATGCTACGTAAAATTAATAAATTCGTTAAGTGACAATTTAACTGAAGAAGTACGCAACGGAAACATTGATTTACTGCAAAATGAAGCTTTGAACGTTTTTATCACGGGATTAAATAAAGATTTGTCAATTTTAGTTAAAGCTCAAAAACCGGATACATTAGAAAAAGCAATCTCGATCGCGATTAACGAGGAACAGGAACTTAAATCCAAATACGAAATTCATAAATATCAAAACGTAAATAATAATTCGTCAAGTAGATTTTGTAATTATTGTAACAAATCGGGTCATAATTCATTTAATTGTCGGAACAAAAATCAACAACACAACCAGAACAAAAATTTTAATAATGTTCACCGAATTCAGAATCACACACATATCAATTCTCCAAGTACCAGTAATTCCTCAAAATTTAATCGTAACAATTTCCATAATAATAATTCTTCCTCTAAAATCCAGCCAAGATCTAACAATGATTTTCAAAGAAAATTCTGTAATTACTGCAAGAACAATGGTCATTTAATTAACGAGTGTCGTAAATTACAATATAACCAGTCGCGAAAGGAACAAAATAATAATTCCCGCATTAGATCTTCATCACAGTCCCTACAAAATTCAAACGGCAGTAATTTAAACTGCCCGGGCTCTTCGACGTTGGCGGAGAACTCGAGGACTGCCCACCAAATTTCCGCCGAATTGCAACATTAAACATTGCTGCTGTAACAAGTTATATTCCATTAAATATTGCTCAATTAAAAAATCATCCAGGTAAATTCCTTTTAGATACCGGTGCTGACATTTCGCTTGTAAAAATTTCTCATCTTAAAGGTCAAACTCATTGTTATGAAGACAATCTTATCACTCTGAAGGGTATTGATATAAACGTGACTCAGCATACGAAAACATTGTGCTATACTTATTTAGATTTCTATATCGGCAATCAGAAATTTACACATATTTTTCATGCAGTTCCCGATAATTTTCCGATTCCTTTCGACGGTCTTTTAGGTAACGACTTTTTAAAATCGTTCAACTGCCTAATTGATTATCAAAATGATAAACTATTTATAAATGATAAACATCTAGATATATTCCATTTAGAATATCCCATACGTGCGCAAATTCAACGCGATTACAAATCAAAATTTTCACAATCTAATTCTAATCCTCCATTAAGTCAGAACATTCCTGCTTACAATGAAAAATTTTCTTCAAATAAAATAAAAAACAATCAAACTGATTCAAATGTAAAATTTCAACTAGCTCCTAGAACAGAAACAATTGTAAAAATTAAAGCCATAAACGGAGAAATAAAAGAAGGCATTTGTCCAAATATTGATATACTTGAAGGCGTTTATCTCTGTCCAAGTTTTGTAAAGGTTGACAAAGATAGCAACATAATAACCTCAATTTTAAACACTACCGAAAAAATCGTTAATATTAAAAATATCGAAGTCACATTAGATCCAATCGATTATAGTGAAAATAGTGCGAATATTTCCTCATTACGTACGAGTACCTCTGATAATAATTTCAAATCAGAACGTTTAGAAAAAATTTCAAATTTATTACGAACTGATCATCTAAATTCAGAAGAAAAACAATCTTTACTACAAATTTGTCATGAATTTAATCATATCTTTTATATCGATGGTGACAAACTAACATTTACAGATACAATCGCGCATAATATTCCTACATCATCGAAAGTACCAATTAACGCTAAAACATACCGATTTCCAGAAGTTCATAAAGAAGAAGTCAATAAGCAAATTAATCAAATGCTCGATGAAAATATTATCGAACCATCTAATTCACCATGGAATTCTCCTATATGGGTTGTACCTAAAAAATCAGACTCTTCCGGAATGAAAAAATGGCGAATAGTTGTCGATTATCGTAAGCTCAATGATATAACTGTCGGTGACTCATATCCGCTTCCTAATATCTCTGAAATTTTGGACCAGTTAGGACATTCAAAATATTTTTCAACAATAGATCTAACATCAGGTTTTCATCAGATAAAAATGTCTACAGAAGATGCTCCTAAAACTGCTTTTTCTACTCACACAGGTCACTATCAATTTAATCGTATGCCATTTGGATTAAAAAATGCACCAGCGACATTTCAACGATTAATGAATAATGTTTTATCTGGAATTCAAAATAACCGTTGTTTTGTTTATTTAGATGACATAGTAATTCATGCAGATACTTTAGAAAATCATAATAAAAAATTAAGAGAGGTATTTCAAAGACTATCAGAACACAATTTAAAAATTCAACCAAACAAATGCGAATTTCTACGTCACGAAGTAATGTATTTAGGACATAAAATCACTGATCAAGGTGTTAAACCTGATCCCAATAAAGTTAAAGCTATTTCAGAGTATCCTATTCTAAAATCACAAAAGCATGTCAAAACATTCCTTGGATTAATCGGATATTACAGAAGGTTTATTCCAAATTTTTCTTTTTTAACACAACCGTTAACCAAATTATTAAGAAAAAACGCAGAATTTATTTGGACTAGTGAACAACAACGCGCATTTGAAAATTTAAAATCAATATTAACCAATGAACCTTTATTGCAGTATCCAGATTTTACACAAACATTTTATTTGACAACGGACGCAAGTAATTTTGCTATCGGGTCAGTTTTGTCGCAAGGTGAACCTCCTAATGATTTACCAATAGCTTACGCTAGTAGAACTTTGAATAGGGCCGAATCAAACTATTCAACGACGGAAAAAGAACTTCTTGCTATTGTTTGGAGTGTAAAACATTTTCGACCGTACCTATATGGTAGAAAATTTAAAATCATAACTGATCATCGTCCATTAACGTGGTTATTTAATGTGAAAGATCCGGGTTCTAGATTAATACGTTGGCGACTAGCATTAGAGGAGTATGATTACGAAATTCTCTATAAACCAGGTAAATTAAATAAAAATGCAGATGCCCTCAGCCGAATTCCTCTAGATAATCTGTGTGTCAATCATTTCCGAACTGAGGACGACGATGAATCATATGCGAATTTCTTAAAAAAAATAAGAACAACTCTTATCACCAATGATAATATTGAAGAAGTTAATGGTAATATTATCGACTCAACCGATAACATCTGTTTATGCATTTCAAAGGATCTCGAATGTAAGGAATTAGTCCAAATACAAATAAAAGAGAAATTTACTAACAGCTATCAAATGTTACAAACAGAAACTTTAAACGTCAACGAAGTAATCAAAATACCAATAAATTCAGCAAATAACAAAAATATTTACTATATGATAACAAAAGAACATTATTGGGAATCTATATCATACGAAGATTTGTTTAATATTTTACAAAAATTAAAAAACCGATTAATTGCTGATAACGTAAAATCCATAAGCTTACCTAAATTAAACTCTTCCTTTGATAAACTCCATTTTCACAAAATTCGTTCAATGATAAGATACATTTTTAGAAAAACTAACATTAAAATTTACATACTTTCAAATGAAATCGTAATTCCGAACACTCAAGAAGAAATTAAGAAGATTTTAACGGAATATCATTCAAATCCTTGTGCTGGACATTCGGGCTTTCATAGAACCTATAATCGAATCAAACAATATTATAAATGGCCACGAATGAAATCTGATATCAAGAATTTTATAAAAACGTGTGAGTCATGTCAAAAAAATAAATTGGTTCGAAAGAAAAGTAAAGAACCAATGGTGATTACAACAACAAGTGAAACTCCTTTTGAACGCATATTTTTGGACATAGTAGGACCGCTACCGTTATCAGAAAATGGTAATAAATTTATTTTGACATTGCAGGATGATCTTTCTAAATATTCTCAAGCTTATGCAATTCCAAATCATGAAGCAGGAACAATTGCTAAAAAATTAGTTCACGACTTTATTTGCAAACACGGTATACCTTCAACAATTGTAACTGATCAAGGAAAAGATTTTACCTCAAATTTATTAAAACAAATTGCAAAACTGTTCAAAATTAAACAGATAAACTGTACGGCATACCATCCCCAATCTAATGGTGCATTGGAAAGAAGTCATCACACTTTAGCTGATTATTTAAAACACTACATTAGAGAAAACCAAACAGACTGGGATGAATGGTTAGATTTTGCAATGTTTTCCTACAACACAACAGTTCATACTTCAACCAAATATACACCTTTTGAATTAATTTTCGGAACTAAAGCAAATTTGCCTACAAGCATAACAAAATCTCCTGAATTTAAGTACACTTACGATGACTACATGGATAACTTAACTTTAAAACTGCAAAAATCTCACGAAATTGCGAGAAAGCACATCTTAGATTCAAAAGAACAATCTAAAAAATATTATGATAAGAACTGTCAAAACCAAAATTTTAAAATTGGTGACAAAGTATTTCTATTAAACGAACAATCAAAATTAAATAGGTCAAGGAAACTTTCTCCAAATTATTCAGGTCCTTATGAAATTACAGAAATTAATTCACCAGTAAATTACACTATTTTGATTAAAAATAAAAAACATAAAGTTCATAGTAATAAATTAAAACTTGCTTATATTTAAGGCATTTTTATACTATTTTTACTTATCAATTTTTATCACTAATTTTCCTTTATTATTCCAGGCAACTCATTCTGTCTATCAGCTTATTAGCAACACTTGAATACGCACAAATCACCGATCAACAACAGTACACCGTAACACCGATTAACCATTTCTCTGGTATATATTTTGAACACATAAATAATGTGAAATTTCAAGAGACACATTGGCAAATAGTATCCTACCTCGATATAAGTTCATTAGAAGATAAGTTATCGTTCATTGATCATGCTTATAATCAAACTTTGCATCTTTGCCAAAGTAATCAACATTCATTAATGGCGTTATGTCAATCATCGTTAAAACTATTAAAACATATAGTACCTTATTTGCATAAATCAGAAGTAGATCTCAAAAATCTTATTAATAATAAGAGAACTAAACGCGCTTGGTTAAATATCGTTGGCGATGCTCTAAAAACTGCTTTTGGTACACTTGATGAAGCAGATGCTAAATATTATAATGGAATTATAAATCAGATAAACAAAAACGAATATAATTTAGGCAAACTTTTAAAACAACAAATAATGGTAGTAAATTCGACAATAGCGAACTTTAACAATACCATCACAGATTTGAATAAGAACTCCAAAATTTTTGAAGAAAATCTTATACAAATAAGTAACTATTCCCGTAAAATAAACAATAGGTATCTTGCATTAGAATTAAAACAAAATTTAGACGAACACTTTTCTTTATTAAATCTAGTTATTACAACATTACAAAACGAAATAACGACCGTTATGGACACGATTTTACTTTCTAGATCAAACATTTTACACCCTTATGTCATAACACCATTTCAATTGATCGAAGAATTGAGTAAAACAATTCCACATTTACCTAGTTCATCTACGTATCCTTTACCAGTTAGCCGCGAAAATGCACACAAATATTTAGAATTACTCACAATCAAATGTTTCTTCACCGACAACAGAATTGGCTATGTTCTATCAATACCTCTTGTAAATCGAAATCAATTTAATCTTTATAAATTAATTCCATTACCGGTTTTAGACAACTCAACCTCTTATTATAAATTTATTTTACCGTCATTCAATTATCTAGCAATCTCCGAAAACCATAATTTGTATTTAGGTTTAAATGAGTTAACTAATTGTCAAAATTTAGATGAATCAACTTTTATTTGTGTAACTTCGGAACCTTTCTACTATACAAATTCTAGACCTATATGTGAAACCGAACTTTTAAAATCTCCTCTCAATATCCCAATAAATTGCAACATAAGAATTATAACCTCTCGCTTAGAAATTTGGCATAAATTGGATAAACCGAATACATGGATTTATATTTTACCCAAAAGAACTGATATCACCTTAAATTGCTTTCAAATGTCACACATAACCCTTTTCTTAGAAAATACTGGAATTTTAAAAATTAACTCAAATTGTAAATTATACACAAGTTCCGCAACTTTCTTAACCGATAAAACAATTCGTAATAGTACACACAATGCTGTTGTACCTCAGTTAAAATTAAATGACGATTGTTGCATTAATTTAACTAAAACAAAAAATTTTTCTTTAAATCTATTACCTATAACACCTACTAATCTTCACATCGACACATTAAAAGAAGCAAGCCATAAATTACAAGATATTGCCAAATCAACAGACGAATTATTATTAAATAAAGATTTAACTTTCTTCCAGGATACTAGTTATACTAATCATATTTTTCTTTTGATTTTCGTAATTTTCATAATATTCTCATTATATTCGCTGTCTAAATATTGTAAGAAACGTCACTCAAATCACTCGATATTTAATCTATGTAAAAAATCATCATCAGCTCCATCTTATAATGTAAAATATGATAGTTCAGCAGGCTCACATTCAGAATCTCATTCATCAGCAGTAGATATAAGTCCGGTTGCGCCAAATACATCGTCATCACTACCAAAATTAAGAACCGATAAATCGTATTCTTAATTTTCTTTTACGGAGGGAGGTGTAATGTACCCATTATAAATATCCCTTTAACGTTATAATTATCATTATCATTAGTAAACATCTTTCATTATCATTAGCAAACGTCTTAAATTTAATTTGTATCATCTACATCCGGCATGTTCAACTTTGTACCTAATTACTTTACTATCTCGAGTTCACTTTTATTTGTACATTCTTCCGCTTATCGCCTTTCATCCCTCTATATATAAGAAATCATTTTTATGTTAGAGAGCAGTCAGAATAAGTTAGTTGTTACTGTACGACCTAATGTCAATTCCAAATTCCAAATTTTAATAAATTATAGTAGTAGTTAGAAGTAAAGTGCTGGAGTTTCTCTTTCCCATCACCGGACCATCACACAATGAATTTATATTTTTGATTAGAAGCATCAGTCAGCATGAGTTTAATTTTGTTCTATAAAAAGCAAGTAGCAATCCGAAATATTATACAGGGGGAACACAAAAAATTGAATTAAATAAAAGTCATTAGGAAGCCCATTTTTCTAATTTTATAATACATATTTAAAGATCGATATTTTTTTACAAAACTCATAGGTATTAACCCCCTGACTTACCTAAAATAATTTTGAAGCACACAGGGCGTTTTCGAAATAAGCTACATTACATTTGTATTTAAATGGAACACTCTAAATATTTTGCATTTTTGGATGTGTTCCTAGTTTTTAACACTAAATTGTTATTGGTCGATTTTACATAGTTTTTGAAACAATTTTCATTTCTTTGACGTAAGCACGCTTTTAAAAAAATTATTACATGAAAACTAAGAATCCTAGAAAAGTAGGACTTTCTCCACTTTAAAAAAGAGTTCAAACCTTAAGGACATGTTTTTTAGGTCATTCCAATCAAGAAGATAAAAAATAAAGCAAAAAGTAAACAGTTTCTGTTATCCAAAACAGCTGAAACCTTGCATACATACGTAACCACGAAATAAATAATAATTGATAAACAACAATTTATTAAATCACTATTTGGAAGAGTTCTTGTTATCCGAACAAGCTGGAATTTTGCATGCACAAAAATTGTAAAAGAAAATGAAAGAAGTGGCGTTAGAAAGAAAAAATTACAAAAACATTAAGTAAAGACAAAAAAGTAAAGAATCAAAACCATAAAAAAAGTTTTTTATCAAACGTGCTTTGCTACTAAGAAGTAATAAATATTTTTACTACCGGAGATGAAGTTTTTTGTTTATAACGTAAAATTTTAAAATGTATAAAATTTAATCTTAAACTGTCGCAATGTCTATTTCTTTTTGATGGTTTTAAAAAAACATAATTTATGTTTTTATTTACAATATGTATCACTATTATCTACCATTGAGGTTAAAGTGCTACGTGATGAGTAATTTGAGTAGAATAAAGCACACTCTAACATATGCTATAGAAAAAAATATTGTGGCACTTTACTACATTATTTCTTTTTTTTTTCTTGCCTGTTTTTAAAATATTTCCTCTTTTTGTTTTGATACAAAATTGTAGCTCTTTTGACACAATCACGCAAAAGAAGTGTTTTTACACTTATCTTATGACTTAAAAATATAATTTGTTATCGCTTTGTTGGTAAACATATTTATAAAAAGATGCCAATCATAGTAAAAAATGCTTAATCACTACTATTTTTGCCTTGTCATAGGTATCTTAGTCATCACCAGTGTGAGGAAATTTTATGGGATGGCCATGAGGCCACAACCGATCAGCCGACTCGTCGTAGCGCTCTCGCGAGGTTCATATTTATCGATGAAATGGTCCGCTACAGCGTGTGCATTGGCGTAGTTTACTTGGGGTTTATACAATTAATGTTACCGGTCGCTTACAAAAATCTAATTAAAACATAAATATTATTGTTTTATTATAATTACGGAGTACCCAAGAAAAATTGTGGCAATAAAATAGTAGCTAATTTATTAAGACTGCGGTATATTTGTTGAGATTATTTTCTGAATCAATTTTAAAATAGTTGCGAATATCAGCTTCTGATTGGCTAGTTCAAACCCTGACAAGGCACCTAATTTGACATAATCCTTAAAAAATAACTTCATTATTTCCTCAATCTTACACGGACACCAATGAAGATGTTTAATACAGGGGAGCGTAAGTCACTATTACATTTTGAAAATGTTGCGTTTTAATTCCAGTGGAAATTAAAATTAAAAACTAAATAAAAATATTTTAATCATTTTCTCTGAGAAATACGCTTGAATAACTGTGATTCTTTCTAAATTCTCGAAAACTGATTCCGTTTTGCGGTTAAAATATCTTTGAATTTCGAAAAAGATCTTTCTACATCACAGCTGGTTACAGGAGTAAATAAAAAGTTTGGTGCTAATGCAAAATATGTCGAAGATGGTACATTATTCGCTATTTGTTTTAAAACTAGAAAATCGAGATTTCTAGTAACTGCGTCAATTTTTGCATTAAATTTATCTTTAATAATTTAACGACCATTCTACAGATTTTAACTCTATCAACGTAGACTCAAATTTCTCAACTGTAATGGATAATTTAAAATTTTACGTTTCTAGAAATTTGATCGTAGTTGGAATATTTGAAAAATTGTTTTCAATAAAATTAAGTTGAGAAACTAAATTTGTGGTTAAAACTAAAGTTTTACATTGTTTAATGCTTTGTGCATCGTCGTTTAAAGCAATATACAAATGATTTTAATTGATTAAAATTTTTAGAAATTTGCTTCTAACCAAGTCCCCAGCGTGTAACTACAATTGTTGATTCGTCAGAAACGTTACGATTTGTATATTTTTTTAAAAGGGACTTTAAAGAAGGATTATTTAGTTATCTACAAAATGTGCTCGAGGTGAAATCGCAGCGTGGTTGAAACGTGGAGTGGTTGAAAACATTTCAAGGGCTAAAAATGGTAAATAATTAAAAAAAATATTAATGTCACACCAAAGAATACTTTGAAATGAATTACAATTTCGTAATTTAGTTCTACTGGGTCACTTTTATGCTTTTTAAATAAGTACATGAGATAAAAATGTTCTTTTGACTTTTTAGATATTATTAAAATTAACAGAGAGTTAGGGCGGTTAAAAGTAAAGGTATAATATTAATAGATAAGTGGCATTAATTATTTTTTAATTATTTACGAATTACGATTTTTAGCTCTCGAAATGTTATCAAAGGCGATGAACACGCTTCAGAGGGAAATACGGTTTCATCTTAGGCGCATTTTGCAGTAATTTTAAATTGCAATAACTTGGTGAGTCTTACAGATAACGAAATGATTCTTGCACCAAAAATTTATTTCAAGTATTAGCTTTATTTCGTCTCGATTATGTGGGAGTCTATCTTTTAAATTAAAAAACTTTCTCGCATCTCGAAAATTTCACTACACAATTATGCAACGTTACAAGAAAATGTAATTTTTTTGGTTTCCCTTTATCAAAACTCAACCTTGTTAAACTACGTATAAATCTACATTTATTGAAAATTTGTTTGCAAAAAAAAACGGATTTTCTAGCTTTATCCAGAAGGAAGATATGAGTATGTAAACGCAAAATGTGTCCAATTTTAGGTGTTTGCAAATTTTTAGTTAAAACGCCTTTTCAGCCCCTTCGCGAGGGTTGAAACAAAAAATTCTTTGTCTAAACATTTTTTAATACTCTTTCCTAACTTATATCAACAATGCAAGCTGTTTCACAACATTTCGATTTAAAGGTTTATCTGACTGCAAGCGCGCGCCCATGCACTAACCTTCGCCCATAAAATTTCCTCACACTGGTCATCACTGATAACAATGCCATTGGAGCACAAAATGAGAAGTAGTTTTCACATATAAGATTATGATTTTATGTTTTAACAATTTTTTATGGCTGTGTTAATAAAACAAAAAATAGTAGTGAAAGATGCATAATCAATGTTACTTTTGCTTTGTTATGATTATCATTATTGTTGATAATAATAATAACATAGAATGTTTGAATAAACTGTTTTGTCTCCTGAAAATAAAAATTTTGTTTTTTTATTCTAAGTTGTTGAGTAATAAATTAAATTTTTTTTGTCAGAAAAAGAATGATACTGTTGACACGACAAGGTATTGCCACAACACCTAATACTAGTGTAAATCCTACCGACTGCGCCAATTAATTAATTATGTAAAATGTGAAAAAGGTTATAAATAAAAAGAGAGTCTGTATTAAGATATCTATTTAATGACGTTTTAAGGGTATAATTTCTTTTTTCTTCAGATTAAAACAAGTTTACAACAATAATGTACGTAACAATTATAATAATTTAAAACACATACCTAATATAAAGGCTTAGACACTTGAGTGGTTGAAGGAAGACTAAGAGTTAAAGGTTGAACGGTCAAATATTAGAAAGAAGAGAGGGGGTTTTCATTATTCCACCACCCAAATGCTTGTTACTTACATTACTGTTGTAGAGTTGTTTTAATCTGAAAAAAAAGAGAAATTATACCCTTAAAACGTCTTTAAATAAATATCTCAATATAGACTCTCTTTTTATTTATAACTTTTTTCATATATCAATATTGAGTCTAAGAAACCAACAAGTTTTTAAATTATGTAAAAGTTTCAAAGTTGCTATTTAAAGAATTTTTGATATCCGAATTACTCGTAGCTGAAACCCTGCATGCGTAAAAATTGTGAAAAGTGACAGAAGTGGTGATGAGAAGAAAAAATTCTACAAAACAATAAGACTAAAGAATAAAAAATCAAACCTATGCATAAGTAAAAAAAGCTTTAAAATAATATACTAAAAAAATCGTAGATGAATTTTTTTCTTATAGTTTAAAATTTTAAAATTTGTAAAATTAAATATTAAAAGAAAAAAATCTCTGATAGAAAAAATGTCCACTACGCTTTTAGTACCTAGTTTTTCTTAAAGAGGTTAAAGTGCTAGTTGATCTAGTAATTTGAGTAGAACAAAGCAAACTCTAACATCTGCAACAAAAAGTAATATTTTATTTTGGCATTAAACTTATATATATTTTTTGTCTTTGATTATAAGGAGGTAAATCACAAAAATTTGGCTTTGATTAATACTGTAGCTTCTTTAGATAGATTCTCGCAAAAGAAGCGACACAATCACACTTGTTTTTTGTTATCGCTTTACGTTTACGTTATCGCTTTGTTAATAAACATATTTAGAAAAAAATGCCAGTCATGGTGAAAAATGCTTAATCACTACTATTTTTGCCTTGTCATAGTTATCTTAGTCATCATTGATAACGATGCCATTGAGAACACAAAATGAGAAGTTGTTTTCATATTTATGATTATGACTTTATGATTCAACAATTATGGCTGTGCTATTAAAACAAAAAAATCATAGTGAAAAATGCATAATCAATGCTATTTTTGCTTTGTTATGATTATCATTATTGTTGATAATAATAATATAGAATCGTTTAATAACCTGTTTTGTCTCCTAAAAATAAAAATTTGTTTTTTTATTCTAAGTTGTTGAGTGATAAATTAAATTTTGTTTTGTCAGAGAAAGAATTATATTGTTGATACGACAAGATGTCGCCACAACACAAAATACCAGTGTAAATCCAACTGACTGCGCCAATTAATTAATTATGTGAAAGTTTCAAAGTCCTTAGTTAAAGAGTTTCTGCTATTCAAATTAGCTGAAATTTTGCAAAAGTGGTGATGGAAAGAAAAAAATTCTACAAAAAAATAAAACTAAAGAATAAAAAATCAAACCTATGCAAAAGTAAAAAGCTTTTAAAAAGTATACTAAAAAAATCGGAGACGATTTTTTTTTTCTCTTATAGTTTAAGATTTTCAAATTTGTAAAATAAAATATTAAAAGAAAAAAATCTCTGATAGAAAAAATGTCCACTACGCTTTTAGTATCTAGTTTTTCTTAAGGAGGTTAAAGTGCTACTTGATCTAGTAATTTGAGTAGAACAAATCAAACTCTAACATCTGCAACAGAAAGTAATATTTTATTTTGACATTAAACTTATATTTTTTATTCTTTTTTTGTCTTCGATTATAAGGAGGTAAATCACTCAAAATTCTATAGCTTCTTTAGATAAATTCTTGCAAAAGAAGCGACACAATCGCATTTGTTTTTTGTTATCGCTTTACATTTATGTGATCGCTTTGTTAATAAACATATTTAGAAAAAAATGCCAGTCATGGTGAAAAATGCTTAATCACTACTTTTTTTGCCTTGTCATAGTTATCTTAGTCATCAATGATAAATTCCATTGATATCACAGAATGAGAGGGAGTTTTCCTAGGAGGTTAGATATAAGTCCTTGGAGGTTTCATATTTATAACTAGTCATGATGATGAAAAATGCTGAATCATTGTTTTATTATTTTTGCCTTGTCATGATAATTAATGGTCTATAATTGATAATAATGATAACATAGAATAGAATAGGAAGGTAGTGAATGTGAAATGAAAATTTTATTTTATTTTTGTCAAAAAAAGAAAGGTATGTAAATAGTATGAACTTATGTGCCTGTGCATATACATATGATTCGCTTCTTTCTCAAACAATTTTCTTCTTAAATACCTTTGTCTTTATAATACAGACCGAGGAAATAGAACTTTATCTACAGCACACAATATTTGTGAAAATCCTACTGACTGTGCCAATTAATCGTAAGTTTACAAACACAATAACTTGTTTATAAAAAAAACTAAATTACCAAATTCGGAAGATGTTACAAAAAATATATATGTACCTATCTTATCTATTTTTAATAAATTGTTTATCAAATGGTGCAAAAATATAACCAGGTTACCATTTTAAAAAATATTGTTGACAATCACTTCGATTTTCAATGGATTTTGTCAATATGTCAAAATTAAGTTGTCTGCACAAAAAATTATTTATGGTATTTTAGAACCAATTAATATTTTTCTGTAAAAAAATCACTAGTCTCCTCCACAAAAATTAATTAATTTTATAAAAACTAAAAATTAAAATAAACATAATTTTGCTCGGCACTTCATGTAAGCATCATTTATTTTATACAATCACTAGGAATAATAAAATTTCAGTCAATTAATATTTTAATATTTTTTTCAATAGCAATGTTAAACTGTTTCTTTATCAACTCTTTCGTGCAGATAAGATGTTTTAAATTTATTTTGTTCAACTAAATTTACAAATTCCAACATATTAATTTGAAAGGTTAACAATAACTTTTTTCTCTTAAACTTGAAGTCCTTTTAGAAAAAAAAAGTATTGTACAGGATAATAAAGATTGTAAGTATCAGCATTTAGTTTCCTGAATATTAATTTTAAATAAACTAAAGATACAGGAGATAAAAATATAAAAAAATAAACGATTTTTTCATTAGTATTTTATTGCATATTTTTGGTGTAATTTAATTGATTTTAAGTAACAGGTCAAGTGTCGGTCTCTTTATTGCAAAAACAGGAACTAACAATAGTGTGTACTGTGTTTGTTATTTCATTGATCACAACGTACTGACATCCTTGTCACTCATTTGTGTAAGAAGAGATAACATCGAATATATCGTTTTCGCAATCTATAATAATACAACTTAAAATACTTAAACACAAATAACTATTAATTATAATACTGCTGCTCCTAAGTTGTAGTTGACGCTGGAATTTTCCGTGAATCGAAAGTTGATCGGTTTGATATTAACCATAATCATGAGGTAAATTTGTTTATTCCATTTGTTGAACAAATACCAAGGAACCGAGCACCATGTGTAGAGAAGTTCTTCAAACTAGAATGCAATAGTTGTGAAAAGACTGTTTTTGTTTAACGAGCACAATGTTTGCCAAAACGAGTGAGCGCAACGAGTTAAACAATAACAGGCTTTTCATGTATTACAATATTTTTACTAATTCCTTCGTAAATTGAAAATGCATTCCCGCAGTTTAATTTTAACCTCGGCCGTTAATAAGTGACATTTGGTAACGAGATTAAAAAAAATATTTTTCGCCCTTGTACTTTTATTACATACAATATCCTCTAGTTTCTGTCCAGATGTTACTGTTGCCATAAATGTAGTAATTGCTGCTACTGTTAAAGTACCAGCGTGAAGATAGTCACTTATCACTAGAGTGTCTGAAAACTGAATCTTTGCGTTAAAAAATTAAACTAAAACAAAGGAAACAACCTTAAAATAGAACATAAGGATACTTATGCCAAGCAACCCTCCAATAACAGCATACAACAATATATAAATTGCTATTCGCTGGTTAACTGCTTGAAAAGTTCTGAAACATTATTAAATTTGGTCTAACGTACTGTACTAGACTACAGTCACGACCAAAACGAATGACACCGCTAAAACCGTAGCCACAAATCATTTCGAGTGTTATAGTTAATGTATATAAGCTAACTGGAAAGTTTGTAAACTAACTGGTTTGTTGAAATTTTGACTTAAAATGTTTTAGTCAGGCTTTTACTATCCGACCCGGTTGGTAGGCGCGTCATTCTTTTTGATCGTGACTATACGCTAGGAGACAAAACGATGTACACGGTCTAAATAATTCAGCGGTTAGCACAAAGCAAACAAAAACCAAGGCAGATAAACCATTAAATTCTTAATAGTAAGAGACAAAAATAGTGCAAACATTAAACTACAGGGTGAGTCATTGATATGGGCGTGCTTGATTGCTCCTACACTGTCAAAGATATCGAAATAAATCAAATGGCACTGCAAATGGAAAGTCCAAAAATTATTTTGCCCTATACAAGATGTTTCATTTTTACAATGGAACCCCCGGTATATTTGTACATATTAAAATTTGCAATTTTTTAGGTTTTATAAATCAGTTTAGTTTTTGCCATTGACTTTAACCGTTCAGAAATTATTTAATTTTTTCTATAATTTAGTGCGTCTGCAGGCACCTTATTAAAAAAATCTCAGCGTCCTTAGTATTTAGGATATCAAGTTGAGACTTGCATTGTGGTATCACCTTGCAGTGGCACATTAATTTTGGTATACTTTGCAGGAGCATAACATGATTTTTTAAATAGCACT
Organism: Tribolium castaneum; assembly: GCF_031307605.1. Lineage (NCBI taxonomy): Eukaryota > Metazoa > Arthropoda > Insecta > Coleoptera > Tenebrionidae > Tribolium > Tribolium castaneum. The sequence goes on along the minus strand of NC_087395.1, from coordinate 2,809,613 downwards.
GTATTTTATTACTAATTATTATTCAGCTTCTCATTTTACATTTTTTTACTTCATTAGTTTTGTCCAAAAGTTGATATTTAAAGAGATAATTCGATTTTTCTGAAAAATACACACAAAATTTCTAGGATACTAATGTAGCGTGCTATGAAAAACAAACATTTTGGCCTACTAATGTCATAATGGCATTTATAGTCAGTCATGTTTTAATTTTATTGTGAAAATGAATTTTTTGTGTAAAATGCTCATCTAGACACAAATTTAAATAAAATTTTGACAAGAAATTATTAAATAAAAATGACAGAAGTTTACAAGGAGAAATAAAGAAATAAAAAAACTGAGATACAACAAATCAACAGCGATAACATATTACTTGCAGTTACAAAACTGTTTAAAATGACGGCGTTCTTAATCAGTAAAGTAATACATTGGTCAATTCTTATTCAAAATTCGCCGCTTCTAATATGGCTTGATCAATTCTACCAGAAGTTTATATAATTCTTTCTTGTATATTTTCTCTGGTAGTGCCGTCGTTTTTTTTCTTTTTTGTTTCTTTTAAGTCTATATCTTGATGAGATTTGTATGAAAAATTCATTTTTACAACAAAATCAAAACGTGATGTACAAAAAACTTTAGTCTGAAATTGTTGTGTTAGAATTTATTATTTTACATGGCACACTACGTTGGAATCCAAGAGATTTTTTGTGCATTTTTCAGAAAAACCAAGATATCTCCGAAACATATAAACTTTTGGAAAAAAATTTAAAAGGTGAAAAAGATGTAAAATGAGATGCTGAATAATACTCAGCAATTGAATACAGAGAGTGCTATTTAAAAAAAATAAGTTTTGGTTCTACAAAATTTACTAAAAGCAAATGGACAGTCTTGTTGCCAAAAAATGCCCTTGACAGTTGTCTACAGACAGACAAAATCCCAACTCCATATCCCAAAAACCAAGCGCTCTGCGATTTTTTAATTATGTGCCTGCAGACGCACAAAATTGTAGAAAAAAATATATAACTTCTGAATGGTTCATGTAAAATGCAGAAACTAAACTGATTTATAAAGCCTAAAAAAGTGCATATTTCAATTTGTACAAACATACTTGTATGTGCCATTTAAAAAAACTATGTTAAAGGGTGCACTGTAAAAATAAATGAAATACCCTGTATAAGGAAAAATAATTTTAGAACATGCAATTTGACTTCCCATTTGATTCACTTCGATATCTTTGACAGTGTAGGTGTAATCGAACACGCCCATATCAATGATTCACCCTGTATATTAAAAAAAATTAAAATAAACTTTTGCCAATTTTCGTTCCGTTCCATATTTTTGAAAATCCTGAATATACGGTTGAAGATAGAAAAACAGTGTAAGGAACAAAGTTATAGAGAATTAAATTTCCCTTAAAAATTCCGCGCCAAAATAAATCTTCAACGTTCAACGCGAAACGAAAACTTTGCATGAGGGTCTCGCAACGTTTTTGGGGCCTAAACGGTTGAAGATAAAAATATGGTCTTGCGGACTTTCTTACAGTAAATTTTATTCTCCACAACTTTCTTCCTAACATTTTTCTGGTATCTTTAGTCGTGTTTGTACTGTTTTAAAAAATACTGAACGAAGCGCTATTTGTAAATTAAAATTTTTTTTCATGTTTCTTGTGAAAATTATACTCGTTAGTTTTTCTCAGTGTGCTAAGAATGCAAAGGTCAACGTTTCAGTGTTTTTTTCTATGTAATTAGTAAATTAGTTGAATTTCGATTAGTTTTAAAAGATTTGACGCCGAATAACGCGCCCTGGTGTTTGCTCTGCAGTACTACTTTTTTTGGTACGATTTTGTGTCTCGTTTCGTCTCCTAATCTATAGTCCTCAGTAACAATTAGTTCATTACCTGTGAAATTCTGTGTAACGTTTTACAATAACAATAATGTTTTTTGTAATTTTGTGCTGAAAATCCTTGTCGTTGGGCAATTTTAAATCATCGCAACCCGATTCAATAATGTTGTTCCTTATCCAGTCCAAAACCAAATAGAATTGAAATCGTATGTGAGTTGCCCCGTACACCACTTGGTTGCAGGTGGCTGGTAGTGCAAGTGCCATAACAATGTAGCTCGCTTTATACATCCAACAAAGTTCAGTTTTCCATTTTGGAACATAAATTTCAATGATTTTGTACACATAACATATCTCTTCTGCATTTTTTGATGGAAAAGTGTGGGCAAGACCAGCAATTAGTGCAATAACTGTGTTAACAATGATGTAAGCTGTGATTAATTTAACTTGAAATTTGATTCGATTGATTAATTTTGGGTCAGTGGATTTTATTTGCCACAGCGTTGCTGATTTAATGCCTTCAGGTCCAATGTTAGATATAGTTAAACATGTTGTAAGTGAGAGAATGATCTACAAATTTTCAATTGTAATTTAAAATATTATGATGCACTCAAGTTTTTCGAATGTATATTACAAAAAAGGATCCAAACCAGTAAGGCGAATACGATATGAAGTAAAGGCTGTTGAAATTGATAAGAAAATGATATCCTTGAAGTACCATAAGCACTGTGTTGGCCACCAACATTACAAATATTACAAACTTCAATAGTTTGTACTGGAAAATGTCACAACACCAAAATCGAAGTAACCACAAAACATCATCTAAAATTTGAAGGTTGTAACTAATTTCAACGAACGAAGCGAGTTAAAAAAATATTTCAAATAAAAGTTTGAGGAACATTAAACTAAGGAATAATACTACAAAACGTGTATATACACGTATTATAGTATTATTCCTAAATAGGAACGGTTATAACATCTCATGCACAAATTAAAATTATTGACTAGCACAAGTGTTCGAGGTAATCCGGCTCGAGGGACCAGATTAGGGACTTGATTTTGTTCAGTTGTTTTCATTGCTTACAAGTTTCTATTTTTTTGTTAATTTCAAACTTTAATTAATCACACATTATTTAGAAACCGTAACTATACCTTAAATACAAACAATATTTTAAATTACTTCTAGTAGATGAATTGATGATAATTATAATGTTCTTTGACTAGCTCTACATAATGAAAGCATTATTATTCAATTTACATTCAGTTAAATAACGAGGGATCATTACATTATAGTTATTAATAATACGAGTGCAAAAAGACAAGCTGAAAGTTCGAGAGCTGTCATTATGCAACGGGCGTATGCGAGTTGCATACTTAGACATCCAAGAACTTTAAACGTTATCGCAAAACTGTTATTAATTTTTTTTTGTTGGAACATGATAATTTAAAACAGTTTGCTATGAGAAGCGTGTTTTAAAATTGTGAAAACACGTTGCTATCGAAAACGTGTTTTAAAATAGTGTTTATAAACTAGGATTCAGATATTAAAAAGAAGGCTTAAAATTTTATCACAAAAAAAAGTTTTAAAAAATGCTAACATTTCACATGTAATCCGGCTCGAAGGACCATAAATGGGTTTTGGATTTGAATCTGTTCAGTTGGTTTCATTGCTTACATCTTTTTACTTTCTTCATGTTTGTGTGTTTTTTAATAGTTTAATAACTTGAAAAAAACTGTTTTTTGCTGTTTTTTGAAATTTGAAACTTGACAATATTCTAGAAGATAACTAAACAATGATTTTCAAATTTTACAAAAACTCAAAGAGTTTAAAAGTCATCCGGAGCAAAATCTCTTATGGGAGTTCCAATGTCAATGACGGGGTAGGTGTACGTACCTCAAAAACTACCAAACATATTTTCATAAACTTGCTATTATGTAAAAGAGATTTTTTTTCCTTTTTATCGGTCGTTTTATATTTGCAATAGATTACCTACAAAATGTAATAAAGCTAGAAAAACAAAAATTGAGGAAACATATTTTAAGAGGTTTTTCGAATTTTTAAACGACCTATAAATTTAAGCTTGTTGTTTAACCAGATAATTTTAAAAGTCCGATGAAAAACTGTTTATAAATAACATTTCCACAGAGGTAGCCTTATTTGCAATCGAAAATCGAATGAGTAAGAGATAATTACAACCCTCCCATAAAAAGTAACCGCAAATAATTAGACTCAGACTTTGTAAATAAAAATTTGAACAAACAAATTGATATAGTATGCCAAAAACTCTGACAAATAGGGACTAATAATGTGTATGCGTTTTACTCATCAGTTTCTGAAGACTGTGTTTACATTGTAAGTTGTAATGACTTTAGTGTATACTCGAAAAGAATTACTCAGTACAAGATAAATTAGTTAAATTAGTTTGGTTGTTTGTTTGAACAGATGCAAGCCCTGAATCTGGTCCTTCGAGCCGGATTACATCGCTAGAAAATAATTTTAATTTGTTATTTCTACTATTTGAAGTCACCACAAATCAGTGATCAATAAAATCAAGTACTATAAATAGAAAACTATTACTTAGTTTAGATTTATTTTAATTTCAATATTGGCGCCAGTTTCCCGTAGTTCGCCATTTAATTTAAGTAATTTAATAGAATTTAGAATGGTCGATCATGTTCCTAAGTAAAATTTTGATGCTGTATCTACACTGATAATTAAAAAGATTCTAATGTGGGCCAGAAAAGAATCAGCCTGTATGGGGTAAAACATTGTTAAATTGTTTGATTGTATCCCCATTGTCACCTGACCTGACCTGACCTGACCTGACCTAACTTTTTTTTTTTTTTTAACGAGGTTTTGGGGAAAGCTCATAGCCTAACCCCCGGATCTTTGATGTTCCAGTGATCCGGGGAGTGTGGGATTCTAACCCACTAAAACCCCATTTCCTCTGTTTATTTCCGCAGTCGCCACCCGGGGTAGGGGACCTGACCTAACCTGACCTGACCTGACCTGACCATGATCACTTTGTGACTGAAACACGTTGTGATTTTAAATAACAGTCTTATGGGCCGGATTAAATAAATAAAACAAACAACAGTAAAAGAAAAAGTTATGGACAACAAGACCAAATAAACAGATCAAGTCCAGAATCTGGTCCTTCGAGCCGGATTACATTTTGAATGCTTGTGCAAGCAAGTACATAGTTTTAATTTGTTATTTCTATAATTTGGTTAACGCAAATATTGTTGACTAAACTCAAACACTAGAAAAAAAATTTACACTTATTTTAAAATTTTAATGTAATGTTCCCTCATTATTTTAATGGACTGTAAGTTGAATAATATAACTTCCATTTTATGGAGCTAGTCAAAGTAGATTATCGTTAACTAATAGTAATTTAAATAGAGACCAGTAAATTGAATACGTTTTACTCAATTTTTGAAGATGAATTCAGAAGTGTCAAAAAATAGGTGGTTACGATATTTAAAATCCCAATGTTGGCGCTAATTTCCCGTAGTTCCGCCATTTTGAAAATAATTTAATTACATTTAGAATGGTCTCATGATAATATCTAAAATTTTGAAACCTTGTCTGCAATAAAAATTAAAAACATTCTAATGTCAACACGAAAAAAACACCCTGTATAAGGTAAAACATTGTTAAATTAGTTTGGATGTACGGATGTACCCTTATTCTCACCTGATAATGACCAAACAAAAACAAACCGCAACAAAACATAGAATGTTATAAGCAATAAAAGCAACTGAGCAGATTCAAATCCAGAATCTGGTCCTTCGAGCCGGATTACATCTCGAGTCCTTGTACTCGCAAATAATTTTAATTTATTATTTTTACTATTTGAAGTCACCGCAAATAATCAGTGAACTTAAACCTATAAGCAGAAAATTGTCACTTATTTTAAAATTTTAATGTAATGTTCCCTCGTTATTTTACTGGAATATAAGTTGAATAATGTAACTCCCATTTTATGGAGCTAGTCGTTAACTAATAGTAATTTAAAAAATGTTTGTACATAAAATATTATTACCGTTTGTAAATCATATTTAAATAATTGTTTAATTTAATATTCTTTCAATTTACGTAATGTTTTTAAAAATTAATAACGACCGTACCTTGAGGATAATTCATTAATGCAAAATCCATAATATTTGCAGTCATTTGGATATAAAACAGTAGTTAAGTATCGATTAACTAGACAAGATTAGAGCTAACGAATTATAAGTGTGTATCATTTGAACACTTCTTCAAATGCCAAATATAAAAAGCGGGAACATGAATTTATGGAAGTTGAAGTACTTGCGCATTTCTAGTTGTGGACATAAACGTCGCTAAGTAACTAGTCGTAAATAAATTTTAGTTGTTATAATTAAGAGTAATTATCATTACAATTTATTAAAGACGTTTTTGTTAATAATATATACGAGGGCAAGGTGAGAAATTCTCAACCTACCACAGAATTAACATTGTAATCAATAAAATTTTTATGCGGGAGCAAGTCATCATGTTTCGTCTTAATCGGACAAATAGTTATTTTTCTCAGCATTTTTTTAAGTAAAGGTGCATGTCTGTTTCGAACAATGGATAAAATGGATAATTTCGCCATCATTCTTTGTTTTGAAGGGCTTATTGCTTAGAGAAATTTATCCAAATTTGGTGAGAGTTTATAAAGAGTCAACCTCTTCATATTCTACTGTAAAAAATGGCCAGCTGAATTTGGCTTTGGCAATGAGAAAATTAAGAAATTTAAAACATGAATTATTAGAACATTCTTCATATTCGCCTGATTTGACTTCCCCAGACCTCCACTAACCACGAATTTAAAAAAAAATGTGGTTAGAAAAAATTATCACTCAAATGAAGAGGTGATTGTGATCACAAAAAGTATTTTGCAGACCTACAAGAAAGTCACTTCAGGGATGGGACTAAAAAACTAGACAAACATTGCACTAAGTTGAACTAAATGCAGATTATACAAAAAATTAATGTATATGTGAAGTAAAAAACGTAATCTTTCATTCTTAAGCCGAAAATTTTTCACCTTGCCCTCGTATATTCAGTAATTTAGGTAGGTCAACAAGTTGGTTGGACTCATTTTGAGATATTTACAAAGAATGAGAAAGACCACTTTAAACCGAAATTAATTAAAACAATTAAGCAGCAGATGGGGAAATGTTGAAAAAAACTTTCTTTTTCAATTTTTAGTTCAGCAATAACTGACGTAAGAAAATTCAAAAAGTTACATGATGCCATCCTACAGTTTTAATTGGTTCCAAAAGTAAAGGGATAGTATTGCACCTGAAGTGTTTAATACTAACGACTTGGGTAACTTTTACTCAGCTTGAGAATGAGAGTTGTGTGCTTACTGTTTAAAATTTGAAAGTTGGCACCAATTGCTCGTAGTTCCGGAAATTCACGCGTTTTGAAAATAATTTAGTTGAACTCAGAATCATCGATTTAGATTGTATAAAAAATCTTAAAGCTCTAGGCTATAATAGAAGTTAAAAAATTTCTAATGTAGGCCCTAAAAGAATTAGCCTGTATACATTTTTTATTTCGACCTAACTCGATAAAAAAACTGATATTCTCAAGCTCAAAAAACCGAAAAGACCTTGCTTTGTGCACTTAATGTAAAAATAACTATTTATAAAGGACAGGTTTGAAAGGAAAAACTGTACTTTTCATTTCTAAATATAGCGAGACTCTCTTGCGAGAACACTGTAAAAGTTTAGCAGTGCATTTGGTCTCACATTTTTGAAGTAATAAATTGAGTTAATTAGTGCATTTTACATCAGTGTATTGCTTATTTTTTTGTGCATCATTTGATGTAACAGTGATTTCTTATGTCATCTTGAGTACTACAACGAAGGTAATTTAGTTGAATTTAGTTTATCGGTTTCAAACGATTGATTATCGTGCTGCTCGTCAGATATCTTCAGTTTATCTTCACTTTTTCTTACTTTTTCTTACTCTTGATTATTTGAATTATTTATTTATTTAGCATTTAATTTTTCAAAATGCCTTTTTCTTGTTTAAAATGTAAAGATCCGGTCAATGAAAATCAAACTAAATCATTTATCAAATGCGATGGTTGTGAAAGACCGGTACATGTAAATTGCTCAGATCTCTCGGCTGCTGAAATTAAGTGTTTTGAGTTAAGGCCAAATTCTAAGCGTAGATTTAAATATATTTGTATGGACTGTGAACAGGGGTTGCATCAGCTTCCAAAAATTCTCTCGCTAGTTACTGACTTGAAACAAGAGATCAATAAGTTAAACGACAAGATTGAAAACATTTCTAACCCGGTTAGTTCTAATACTTCACTCTCTCCTATGGTCATGGAAGAAATTATTTCTGAAATATCTGAAAGAAATAAAAGGTCTTCTAACTTACTTATTTATGGTGTAACGGAAGCTGGTTCGTCCAAGAAAGAACAATCTGACTTAGACTGTACCTTGATCTCGGATATATTGAACAATTTGGGCTCATCAGCAACTCAACAAATCAAGCCGGTTAGGTTGGGAAAATATGATGCTTCCAATACAGTTCGATCACGTCCAATAAAGGTTAATCTGTTTTCTGCTAATTTAGTTCAGAATGTCATTAGAAATGTGAAAAAACTGAAAGGTTTACAAAAATTTTCAGCGTTGGCATTCTCTTATGACCGAACTCCTCGACAAATTGAATTATACAAAACGGTGAAACAGGAGTTACTTATGCGGCTACAAAATGGTGAGGAGAATTTAAAAATAATATATCGTAATGGTGTTCCCACCATAATTAATCAGTCCCATTCGGAAAACTAAATTTGTCCAACACCATATCAGGTCAATTTGAAATCTATTATCAGAACGTCAGAGGTTTGAATTCTAAAACGGATCATTTTTTTTCTAATTGTTTGGATTTACATTATGATATTATTTGCGTCACGGAAACCTGGCTAAGTGATTCTGTCTTTGATTCTGAATTACTACCCGATCAATATAATGTGATTCGTTGTGATCGTAAGTTTTCTCTGGTTAAACTGTCGAAGGGAGGTGGTGTTCTACTCGCTATCAAAAATAATATTACTTTCTCCCGAATTAATACTTCTGAACTTTCTGCCGTTGTGCCTTTAATTGATATTGTCTTGTGTAAATGTCTTATAAATATGCAAAGTGTGACTCTAGGAGTTATCTATATACCACCAAATGTCACGGCAAATGAGCTTGATCTATTTACCGCTGGATTAGAACAACTTATTTTGGGCCGTCAGTTTATTTTGTTTGGTGACTTTAACCTACCTGATTTCGGGAAAACAAACGAATCACGAAAATCGCAGGTTTTTCACAACTTCATAAATGTCCTTGACGCTATTCAGCATAACTCAGTAATGAACCCTAACAACAATCTTTTGGATCTTGTATTTTCTTCCAGTGAGATGAACCTAAACGTCACTAAGTGTGACTTTCCATTAGTGTTCGAAGATTTCCATCATCCTTCAATATCTATCTCTCTACAAGTAACAAAAAACCTAAATTATCCTTCTTTTCCTTGTAACAATAGCTTAGTCTATAACTTTCACAAAGCTAATTTTCCTTTATTATATAATGCATTTTGTGATATCAACTGGTCTTTTCTAAATGACTTTTCCAATGTCAATGAAGCTATTGAGTCATTTTACTCGGTTATCTATCAACTATTTGATTTGTATGTTCCGAAAAAACGTAGACAAAAGTCTAGTTATCCGATATGGTTTACTCCTGAAATTAAATACAATCTTAAGACCAAAAGGTACTTTAGGAAAAAATGGCTACAAAGTAATAGAAATATTATGTTTTATTATAACGAATTTAAACGATTACGTAGTCTAACTAAGAAACAAATCTCGATTGCTTATCAATCTTATGTCAGCCATATGGAAACAAATATAAATTCCAATTCTTCCGACATCTGGAAATTTTTAAATCAAAAGAGAGGTTGTTCTCGTATACCAGGAAGAATTTTTACTGAAGATAAATCTTCTGACTTTGCTGATCCTCAAAGTATTGTTAATGGCTTTGCTCATTTTTTTTCTTCGGCTGCACTCATAAATATGGAGGAAAATTTACTCTTTCCTGAAACATGTAACTGGGGTTTAAATTTCCAGTTTTCTTCAATATCTTTGGATCAAACTGTTTCTATTATGAAAAAGCTTTCAAACAAATTTACTGCCGGTGATGACCTGATTCCTTCTTTTATTGTTCGTGATTGTAGCGATGTTTTCGCTCAGCCGTTAACAAGGATATTCAATCTTGCAATTAATACATCTACTTTTCCCGAATTATGGAAGCGAGCTAGGGTATGTCCAGTTTTCAAAAAAGGGGACAATGCTATTATTTGTAACTATCGACAGATTTCTATACTTTCTAATTTTGCTAAAGTCTTTGAGCAGTGTTTGTATCAGGATATCTATTATAGCGTAAAAAATTTCATCTCTCCGGATCAACATGGCTTCGTTAAGGGGCGCTCAACGGTTACGAATCTCGCGCTTATTACACAGTACATTGCAACCAACTTGGATTCTGGTCGTCAGGTAGATGTGATATACACCGATTTTACTAAAGCCTTTGATTCAGTTAGTCATGATATCCTGCTTCATAAGTTAACTTTCTTCGGCTTTTCTTCTTCTTCCCTTCTCCTCCTTCAATCATACCTATCAAATAGAGTTTCCTATGTTTCCTTTAATGGTTTTTCTTCTTTCAATTACTGTGTGAAATCTGGAGTCCCTCAAGGATCAAATTTGGGGCCACTTTTATTTATTCTGTTTATTAATGATTTGTTACTGTCTTTATCCTGTCCTGTTCTTGCGTATGCGGATGATTTAAAAATATTTAATTCTATCACAAATCAAAATGATGCTGACTTGTTACAACTGAACTTAAGTAAAATTGCAGACTGGTGTAACAAATATAAATTACATTTAAATATTAGTAAATGTTGCACAGTTTCTTTCTCTCGATGTCGTTCTCCTTTTCCATCTTCATATTCTATTAACAATTTTGCCCTTGAAAAAAAGGATGCCATTAAAGATCTCGGTATAACTTTTGACTCAGCTATGACATTCATTATCCATGTCGGAAATGTTCGTAATTCCGCCTTCAAGTCGTTAGGTTTTGTTATGCGTATGGGTAAATATTTTTCTGATGTTGTACTGTTAAAAAATCTCTATTTAAATCTGTAGAGGTGTACTCTATAAAATAACAAGTTTGGCGATTAGTAATGTGGAGCTGACCTTGTACTTGATACATGTAATTATCTTTTTCTTTTAAAACTATTTTACTATCATCTTGAGAATCTATTTCTAAGTATTTAATCAATTTTTGTTCTATGGCAATTTTAATATTTGTGTTTCTTGCGCTAAATGGACATTTATTTTCAACAATAGCATTTGAACCCACTAACCCATCTGGTGTTGCACCTAAAAATTTTTTTTCTTTATCTGTTCAAACTTCTCCTTTGCTTTCTCTTCATTATCAATTCCCCACTGTAGTGGTTCGGGTAATTTTTTAAATTTAGATAATCCCACACGATACAAGATATCTTTTACAGCATTCGCTGTATTGGTCGTACATTTCATATTAATAATTCTTCCGAAATTACTAGCCGTTAATCTATTATTTCTTTCTTTATCCCACTGCTCATTATTACGTTGACCAATTGTTAACAAAGGAATTTTTAAAATATCGCAAGCATCCAAATCATTCAAGAACTCATTTTTTATTTTGTCATATGTTTCTGTTGGCATGTCTATTATGTCATTAGTCGCACCATAATCCGAATCTGCACTTTGAATACGAATTTTTCTTTTATTTAATTTTGTAGCTTGAAGTTCTTTGGTTTTTAATAAGCGATTTGAAAATTTTGTGGTGTAAATACCACTATTCTCTGATATTTTCTCCATAATTTTAAATACAAATTTGTTTTTGTTATTTACATTTACGACTGCCGCAAAGCATCTTCCATGATAAGAACCGCGTTCTGAAAAATTCTTTTATTCTTTTAACCAAGTTTGTTAACTACTGAATTAAATGACTCAACAGAATTATTATCGACATCATACAATAGACTTGAAGATAAATTTGCAACTCGTTTTAATGCCTGCATGAACAACTCAAACAAGGAACTATTTTTAAAGTCAGAATATGCAACTGCATTTGTTATTTGACCAACTGTTTTACAAAAATACGTAGCGCACTTTGAATGATTACCAAAAATATGTGCAGGTCCATTTAAAATATCATTTTTCAGGTTTTCTGCTTTTTGATCGAAAGTACAGTTTTCGTTTTTTCTGTATTTTATCGCTGAAACAATTGCGGTTCTAAATTTAAAATAATTGTTGCGCAAAAAAGTTTTTATATTTATGTCAGAACGAGGAGTTTTAGCGATTTCTCTAATTTTAGTACAAAAATTTCGTAGTATATGATTTCGGCATTCAATTTTTTTAATAAAATATTTAGGCCCGTATGGTCTTGCATTACGAATTTTTTTGTAGACGCTACTATCACCATCTCCTATGAGGTTTTTAAATCTTACGTTATGCATGTCTACTGATTTTTTAAATCCATCTAAAATAATTGCTGCTTCCATTGAAGTTGAAGTGTTTTTCCAATTTTTAAAACATTTATGAGGGGGCGTCGTTTGGTTTTTTTTCTTATAATACATACATTTTTTACAATTTTTATTTTTAACTCCCACGTATAAAATTTTTTTAGTCCTTGCACCGACTATTGTTGCAACACCAGAAGATGCGTTGTAATTTGATTTGTAGGAACGTTTAGACCACGCACCATCTACTACAACTGTAATGTAAGGTACTCCATCTTTATCAATCTCACCGGCTTCGATTGCCAACGCACGCTCTTTTTGACCGGCTGCTAACATTTCGTCTAGAGCAACGTTTTCCGCGATATGTAAAATTTTTCCTTCGGTTTTAATATATATTTTTTTATTAAGTTGTGGAATGTTCAAAGCTGCGCAAAATTCTGTTAGTTGAGAATAACCAGCACCTATTGCTACTGTGCCACAGACAGCTGCTTCATTTATGTTATTATCTGCTTTTTCCGTACTAAAAGTCCCTGTTACTCCACACATACTACATTTATATTTAAAAACACTTTTAAAACCAAAATGCGCTTCATGTACTATGTCAACGTTGAAAAAACTGCAAGAATAAATGTCATGTTTTATGTTTTTTAACTCCGAAAATAAATGACCTATGTCAACAATCCTTCTACCGCTTGGAATATAAATTTGTTCTTGACTAGTATCTTTCTCAATAACAAATACTTCATCATCATCGGAACTTGATTCAATTGACTGAAAGCTACACTCCGCGAGACTTGATTTACTTGGAAATTCCGTTTTAGAACCCTTTCGTTGTTTTTTCCAAAAATTACGCATTATTTGTTTTCGACTTTTTCTTTTTTTTGAAAAACTTAGTTTACTATTATTACCCATAATTTTAAATATACAAAGATTTCAACTATTTACAAGTGATATAATAAGAAATTAGGAAATACACTTACCAACCAGCAGTCGCAACAAATAATTAAATAAAAAGAAATAGATAAAATTGATATTCTGCAAAGTAACAAATTAAAAACTACAAATACCACTGTTTAAAAATTACCACTTATTACAAAACACTGTGCAAGAAAGTGACCAGCACTCTGCAAGGACTCAAAGAGTAAAGAAGTTGTAGAACTATATGTTTTGATTATATATAAGTACCAACCACCACCCTAAACTCTCCACTAAATACAAGTCTGTTTACATGTGATTTCAGTTTCAGGTACCCGAGCTTTAGCAATGTTTACTTATATTTTAAAGAAATACACAAAATTTATATAATGTAAGAGTAACGCAGCTATATCTTCGCAAGCTAGTTATAGAAAAATTGTATAAATTTAATAAAAAAACGAGAAATAATTCCTAAATTAGTAGTACACCAATTCTCAACAATCGCTTCGGTACCCTGAAGCCTTAAAATTTTGAAGGGGGTTGGTGCTGCTGTTGAAAAAGTTTGATCTTGTAAGCTCTTACAAAAGTTTTAGAGAAATTGTGTTTTTTTTTAAATATTAATGGCTATATTAACAAAATATCATCTTAGCGGTTTAAATAATGTCGTTCTTAATTTCTTGTAAAAAAGGGGAATTTTTTCAAAGATTAAAATACTCTTAACGTTGTAAAATTTTCTCATTTGCGAATATGTTGAAAAACTCTTTCGGACACAATTCACGAATATTTTAATAGCAGTAAACACTTACAAAGTTGGTACTTTTTCAATAACTTCGGCAGAGAATTTTAAACTTAAAAATATTTATTTTAATATTTATATTAAATATTTAGATTTTCCATAATTTGTGGAATAGAGAATTGTGACATGCAACGGCACCCCATGTAGTCTGAACAATTTCTCAAAAATGCATTAGCAGGTAACAACTTATCAAAATGGAAGGATTATGGTCATTTAAAACGAATTTCAAAAAGGAAACACCCAGCAAGGTTTTCTAATCGTTTGAGTCCAGTTTATGGACTACTGGTTGTTTTCTCTTTAAATATTTTGTGATGGGATCCTTTTCCTTGAACGAAAATATATACAAATGTAATATGCATTTTTACTTGGCTTATTAATAGAGAGCTTTCAATTTTGTTTGAAAAAACGTATTTGTGGTACTCGTGTACACAGCAGAAGAATTATCAGTATAATTCATGCCTATTGTCAATAAATGATCATCATCCTTTTCACAATTACCCATTTTTACTGACTTCATTAAGTGCAGTTAATTCGAATTTATTTTCGAAAAGATTGCACCGTAGGATTTTTATTCTACCCGCCTCTCTGGCGATAGACAGAAAACAAATTTTCTATTAAGTCTTGCCTTGATGCTCTTGGAGAACTTTATTTAATGAACCTATAGTAGAACTTTTCTTAGAGAAAAGGTACTGCCGTCATATATGTATCTTTCTTTCAATACATCGGACAATTATGTCAGTGCAACGTGTTGCTCATGAATTGCAACAGTTTTTGTTTCTGATGCTTTACACAAATTCACTGTCTCTTGATGAAGTTTTGTTTTATTTACCTTGTGATTTTTTATATTTTTTTAAACTCTGTTTATCGAACTTATTGTCTATGCTAAACATAAATTATTACCTTCGGTTTCTTTTACAAAAATGCCATTTTTACTAAATAAAATAAAACAAAGTTTAAAAAACCCACACACCAAACCTTTATTTGAAACGCTACGCGTTTCAGCCACAAAGTGGTCATCCTCAGGTGAGAAATAAACTCAATTTTTACTGATACGTTGCTAACAATTCAGTTAACTCGTCGTGGTTAAATCCATCTATAAGTAAAATTTTCGTTAACAAATTAATAAAAAAAAACATTAATGAGATGTGTTACCGTTTTGTCGTGATGTGGACGGTTGGGGGTTTTGATAGTCTGGTACTTTCTCGGCACCTCCGCCTCTTTCCACTATACAGGTGTCTCAAAATTGACGCCCGTGCTCTCGAATGCACTATTGCAGTAGTATTGTATCATTTTAAACATACAGAAACGAAGGAAATTAATAATACTTGTCACTTGAGAAAGCGATTCAAAAATTTTAACATTGCTAACATCAACTAATGAATTATGTTGGAAAGACAGCATAAAGCTAATTATTTACATTTTTATCAATAACTCGATAACGAAGGATAATTGGCAAATTTTTTACTCTTAACTTTCGATTTGTATTAGTTCCCTGAATCAAAGTCCCAAAGCACGGGCGTCAATTTTGAGACACCCTGTATAATTGTTAGCAGAATATTTAAACAAATATGGTAGCGCTCAGCTCCGTTTGCGTGTGCGTCATCTGACATTTCTGTCACTACGTTTACATAGCAGGGGCATAGCGGTGACAAACTATCAAATATTTTTTGAGGTTACGAAGTGTTTAAATTATGAGTTGTTACAAAAAATACAGATTCACAAAACAAGAACTAATAAATGCAGAATCAAAAACCTAACGAAACGCAAATCACAAAACACAATAAACGAACAGAAAATACTTGCGATTAACACCGATAACACTTTCGACAACCATGCGACGACGTCTATAATTTACTGTCAATGTCAGTTTGACAAATTCGTGACACTTAACGGTGTTGTCGAAGTGCACATGTAAATTAATGTTCAAGGATACCATCCTTAGATACCCCTTAGCTGTTTAAATTTGCATTGTTTTTGATAATTTTTTTACAGCTTTGTGTTGGTAATGAAAAAATGAAATTGATGACGCACACGCAAATCGAGCTGACCGCCACTATATCTAACTTTTTCCAAAGTAAGCAATAACTTACATACTGTACTTGACCTAGTAGCTTCAGTTGTACTTCTTGTATTCTAAGTTCTTACTTCTTAAATGGGCACCCCTCCCACTGATAAGTCTCATCGGATTTAGTTTATAAAATAGTTTATTAAAATAAACTAAAAATTGATTAAGATACAGACAAAATACAGGGCTTCTAATTAACCCCTAGGGTGACCCCCGACTCTTAAAAGCGTCCGTAAACATTTAAAATAAAAAGGGATACACAAAAATTTGATTCAACTAATGACGAATAAATGGAAAAATTAGAAGATTTATACAAAATAAGATCACAGTGGTAAAGGTTTCATAAACTAGGGACTATCCCATTAGAAAACTTCACAAAATATGATAAAAGTGACGATTAGTAGATGATACAATTGATGATTTATTTTTTTCTTTTCAAGGAGTAGTGCATAAAAAAGATGACTGTGTTACTTTGAGTCTTTGTGCGTTTTTTCAAACAACATGGATAGTTTCAAGATATTCATTGATACGTTTACGGTTCCGGAAATTTTTGCAATGTACACGCAAAGAATGTTCCGGCGGTACGGTTTATTAAAAACGGTTAAAGATGTGGTGGACAAAAAAATATTTTTGGTGGTCTGGTATTGATACCACAATTATAAATGCTGTATCGACAATAGCGAGGGAGCTTCTGTATTTAGTAATTCCATTTTCCATTATTCATTATCAATATTGCATATTGATATAAATATATTCTTAGTAAAACCACAAAACCAAGTGAGTTCGCAAAACCCTCAGCCTGAAGCTACTAGGTCAAGTACAGTATGTAAGTTATTGCTTACTTTGGAAAAAGTTAGATATAGTGGCGGTCAGCTCGATTTGCGTGTGCGTCATCAATTTCATTTTTTCATTACCAACACAAAGCTGTAAAAAAATTATCAAAAACAATGCAAATTTAAACAGCTAAGGGGTATCTAAGGATGGTATCCTTGAACATTAATTTACATGTGCACTTCGACAACACCGTTAAGTGTCACGAATTTGTCAAACTGACATTGACAGTAAATTATAGACGTCGTCGCATGGTTGTCGAAAGTGTTATCGGTGTTAATCGCAAGTATTTTCTGTTCGTTTATTGTGTTTTGTGATTTGCGTTTCGTTAGGTTTTTGATTCTGCATTTATTAGTTCTTGTTTTGTGAATCTGTATTTTTTGTAACAACTCATAATTTAAACACTTCGTAACCTCAAAAAATATTTGATAGTTTGTCACCGCTATGCCCCTGCTATGTAAACGTAGTGACAGAAATGTCAGATGACGCACACGCAAACGGAGCTGAGCGCTACCATATTTGTTTAAATATTCTGCTAACAATTATACAGGGTGTCTCAAAATTGACGCCCGTGCTTTGGGACTTTGATTCAGGGAACTAATACAAATCGAAAGTTAAGAGTAAAAAATTTGCCAATTATCCTTCGTTATCGAGTTATTGATAAAAATGTAAATAATTAGCTTTATGCTGTCTTTCCAACATAATTCATTAGTTGATGTTAGCAATGTTAAAATTTTTGAATCGCTTTCTCAAGTGACAAGTATTATTAATTTCCTTCGTTTCTGTATGTTTAAAATGATACAATACTACTGCAATAGTGCATTCGAGAGCACGGGCGTCAATTTTGAGACACCTGTATAGTGGAAAGAGGCGGAGGTGCCGAGAAAGTACCAGACTATCAAAACCCCCAACCGTCCACATCACGACAAAACGGTAACACATCTCATTAATGTTTTTTTTTATTAATTTGTTAACGAAAATTTTACTTATAGATGGATTTAACCACGACGAGTTAACTGAATTGTTAGCAACGTATCAGTAAAAATTGAGTTTATTTCTCACCTGAGGATGACCACTTTGTGGCTGAAACGCGTAGCGTTTCAAATAAAGGTTTGGTGTGTGGGTTTTTTAAACTTTGTTTTATTTTATTTAGTAAAAATGGCATTTTTGTAAAAGAAACCGAAGGTAATAATTTATGTTTAGCATAGACAATAAGTTCGATAAACAGAGTTTAAAAAAATATAAAAAATCACAAGGTAAATAAAACAAAACTTCATCAAGAGACAGTGAATTTGTGTAAAGCATCAGAAACAAAAACTGTTGCAATTCATGAGCAACACGTTGCACTGACATAATTGTCCGATGTATTGAAAGAAAGATACATATATGACGGCAGTACCTTTTCTCTAAGAAAAGTTCTACTATAGGTTCATTAAATAAAGTTCTCCAAGAGCATCAAGGCAAGACTTAATAGAAAATTTGTTTTCTGTCTATCGCCAGAGAGGCGGGTAGAATAAAAATCCTACGGTGCAATCTTTTCGAAAATAAATTCGAATTAACTGCACTTAATGAAGTCAGTAAAAATGGGTAATTGTGAAAAGGATGATGATCATTTATTGACAATAGGCATGAATTATACTGATAATTCTTCTGCTGTGTACACGAGTACCACAAATACGTTTTTTCAAACAAAATTGAAAGCTCTCTATTAATAAGCCAAGTAAAAATGCATATTACATTTGTATATATTTTCGTTCAAGGAAAAGGATCCCATCACAAAATATTTAAAGAGAAAACAACCAGTAGTCCATAAACTGGACTCAAACGATTAGAAAACCTTGCTGGGTGTTTCCTTTTTGAAATTCGTTTTAAATGACCATAATCCTTCCATTTTGATAAGTTGTTACCTGCTAATGCATTTTTGAGAAATTGTTCAGACTACATGGGGTGCCGTTGCATGTCACAATTCTCTATTCCACAAATTATGGAAAATCTAAATATTTAATATAAATATTAAAATAAATATTTTTAAGTTTAAAATTCTCTGCCGAAGTTATTGAAAAAGTACCAACTTTGTAAGTGTTTACTGCTATTAAAATATTCGTGAATTGTGTCCGAAAGAGTTTTTCAACATATTCGCAAATGAGAAAATTTTACAACGTTAAGAGTATTTTAATCTTTGAAAAAATTCCCCTTTTTTACAAGAAATTAAGAACGACATTATTTAAACCGCTAAGATGATATTTTGTTAATATAGCCATTAATATTTAAAAAAAAACACAATTTCTCTAAAACTTTTGTAAGAGCTTACAAGATCAAACTTTTTCAACAGCAGCACCAACCCCCTTCAAAATTTTAAGGCTTCAGGGTACCGAAGCGATTGTTGAGAATTGGTGTACTACTAATTTAGGAATTATTTCTCGTTTTTTTATTAAATTTATACAATTTTTCTATAACTAGCTTGCGAAGATATAGCTGCGTTACTCTTACATTATATAAATTTTGTGTATTTCTTTAAAATATAAGTAAACATTGCTAAAGCTCGGGTACCTGAAACTGAAATCACATGTAAACAGACTTGTATTTAGTGGAGAGTTTAGGGTGGTGGTTGGTACTTATATATAATCAAAACATATAGTTCTACAACTTCTTTACTCTTTGAGTCCTTGCAGAGTGCTGGTCACTTTCTTGCACAGTGTTTTGTAATAAGTGGTAATTTTTAAACAGTGGTATTTGTAGTTTTTAATTTGTTACTTTGCAGAATATCAATTTTATCTATTTCTTTTTATTTAATTATTTGTTGCGACTGCTGGTTGGTAAGTGTATTTCCTAATTTCTTATTATATCACTTGTAAATAGTTGAAATCTTTGTATATTTAAAATTATGGGTAATAATAGTAAACTAAGTTTTTCAAAAAAAAGAAAAAGTCGAAAACAAATAATGCGTAATTTTTGGAAAAAACAACGAAAGGGTTCTAAAACGGAATTTCCAAGTAAATCAAGTCTCGCGGAGTGTAGCTTTCAGTCAATTGAATCAAGTTCCGATGATGATGAAGTATTTGTTATTGAGAAAGATACTAGTCAAGAACAAATTTATATTCCAAGCGGTAGAAGGATTGTTGACATAGGTCATTTATTTTCGGAGTTAAAAAACATAAAACATGACATTTATTCTTGCAGTTTTTTCAACGTTGACATAGTACATGAAGCGCATTTTGGTTTTAAAAGTGTTTTTAAATATAAATGTAGTATGTGTGGAGTAACAGGGACTTTTAGTACGGAAAAAGCAGATAATAACATAAATGAAGCAGCTGTCTGTGGCACAGTAGCAATAGGTGCTGGTTATTCTCAACTAACAGAATTTTGCGCAGCTTTGAACATTCCACAACTTAATAAAAAAATATATATTAAAACCGAAGGAAAAATTTTACATATCGCGGAAAACGTTGCTCTAGACGAAATGTTAGCAGCCGGTCAAAAAGAGCGTGCGTTGGCAATCGAAGCCGGTGAGATTGATAAAGATGGAGTACCTTACATTACAGTTGTAGTAGATGGTGCGTGGTCTAAACGTTCCTACAAATCAAATTACAACGCATCTTCTGGTGTTGCAACAATAGTCGGTGCAAGGACTAAAAAAATTTTATACGTGGGAGTTAAAAATAAAAATTGTAAAAAATGTATGTATTATAAGAAAAAAAACCAAACGACGCCCCCTCATAAATGTTTTAAAAATTGGAAAAACACTTCAACTTCAATGGAAGCAGCAATTATTTTAGATGGATTTAAAAAATCAGTAGACATGCATAACGTAAGATTTAAAAACCTCATAGGAGATGGTGATAGTAGCGTCTACAAAAAAATTCGTAATGCAAGACCATACGGGCCTAAATATTTTATTAAAAAAATTGAATGCCGAAATCATATACTACGAAATTTTTGTACTAAAATTAGAGAAATCGCTAAAACTCCTCGTTCTGACATAAATATAAAAACTTTTTTGCGCAACAATTATTTTAAATTTAGAACCGCAATTGTTTCAGCGATAAAATACAGAAAAAACGAAAACTGTACTTTCGATCAAAAAGCAGAAAACCTGAAAAATGATATTTTAAATGGACCTGCACATATTTTTGGTAATCATTCAAAGTGCGCTACGTATTTTTGTAAAACAGTTGGTCAAATAACAAATGCAGTTGCATATTCTGACTTTAAAAATAGTTCCTTGTTTGAGTTGTTCATGCAGGCATTAAAACGAGTTGCAAATTTATCTTCAAGTCTATTGTATGATGTCGATAATAATTCTGTTGAGTCATTTAATTCAGTAGTTAACAAACTTGGTTAAAAGAATAAAAGAATTTTTCAGAACGCGGTTCTTATCATGGAAGATGCTTTGCGGCAGTCGTAAATGTAAATAACAAAAACAAATTTGTATTTAAAATTATGGAGAAAATATCAGAGAATAGTGGTATTTACACCACAAAATTTTCAAATCGCTTATTAAAAACCAAAGAACTTCAAGCTACAAAATTAAATAAAAGAAAAATTCGTATTCAAAGTGCAGATTCGGATTATGGTGCGACTAATGACATAATAGACATGCCAACAGAAACATATGACAAAATAAAAAATGAGTTCTTGAATGATTTGGATGCTTGCGATATTTTAAAAATTCCTTTGTTAACAATTGGTCAACGTAATAATGAGCAGTGGGATAAAGAAAGAAATAATAGATTAACGGCTAGTAATTTCGGAAGAATTATTAATATGAAATGTACGACCAATACAGCGAATGCTGTAAAAGATATCTTGTATCGTGTGGGATTATCTAAATTTAAAAAATTACCCGAACCACTACAGTGGGGAATTGATAATGAAGAGAAAGCAAAGGAGAAGTTTGAACAGATAAAGAAAAAAAATTTTTAGGTGCAACACCAGATGGGTTAGTGGGTTCAAATGCTATTGTTGAAAATAAATGTCCATTTAGCGCAAGAAACACAAATATTAAAATTGCCATAGAACAAAAATTGATTAAATACTTAGAAATAGATTCTCAAGATGATAGTAAAATAGTTTTAAAAGAAAAAGATAATTACATGTATCAAGTACAAGGTCAGCTCCACATTACTAATCGCCAAACTTGTTATTTTATAGAGTACACCTCTACAGATTTAAAATATTGTATTATTGAGAAAGACGATAGTAAATATTGGAACGGAAGAATGATAGATTGTCTTGAAAATTTTTATATGAATGCCATGTTACCAGAAATAATTGATTCAAGACATAGTCGCAATTTACCATTACGCAGCATAATAAAAAAGGATTTGTAAATAATATTTCAAGTTTAGTTTTAGAGATTTTTACATAAATACATAATATGATGATAAGCATTTTAATAATAATTATAATTTTTAATTTGAACAATAAAAGTAAAAAAAAAACTTCCTCAGTGGGTTGACATCTTGTCGTGGTGAGGGAGCTCAGTAGTTCTATCACAAAACCTGTGCAGAACGAAGCTAAGTACAACCAAAGTTTTAATCATCTTTTTTTACATTTTTTTTTAAAACAGGAATAATTTTATTGTTAAAAGTATTCAAAAAAATAGCGAGCGTGATTACTCGTATTTCAAAATCTCATAAGATACGTTGATAGCAGTGTCTACAAAAGAAACGTAATGCAAATCTATAGGTACCTAATTATTTTGTTAAAAAAATTAATTCCGAAATCATGTGCTTTAATTTTATACCACTATTAGAGAAATCGCTAAAATTCCTATTTGTGCCGATACATTTCTCTGGCTTGAACAAATGCAATAAAATTATTATCTTGTGGGTCACCCCAATGGTGATTACCTCCAGCGGTGCGTCCTAAACCCGTCATAAATCTTCTTCCAGCTAGCTACGCATTCGAAGAAGGATGCATTAAAAGTTGCCTACTTACAATTTAATTTTTGCTTTATATCTAACAATTAAGAACAGTTAACAAAAATCTAAAATATCTCAAGTCTGTATTTTTAAATTTCCTATAAAATGGTTTTTTTAAATTCTCAATACAATGCACCGTTATCAAAAATTCGTATCAACTTCATTAAGACATTTTATTTAATAAAAAAATATCTAGGCATTTATTTCAATCAAAAATGACTCTTCGACCTACATTTACTTATAAAGAAACACTGCAAATGTCAAGAAACTCTTCAAGTCTAAATTTGCGGCTAAAAACAGTGAAAACAGTTTACACGTAAAACGTATGCGCCAGCTCCCAGGGGGTCTAAAGCCTTAAGTTTTTAAAAATTCGTTTCACTATCCGAATTATTTAACTCCCGGAGTTCCAGAAAGCGGCATCGAGGATGCGGAGTGATTGTGTAGATGTGTGTGTTACGTAATTACTTCTTAAATGGGCACCCCTTCCTACTGCTAAGTCTCATCGGATTTAGTTTATAAAATAGTTTATTAAAATAAACTAAAAATTAATTAAGATACAGACAAAATACAGGGCTTCTAATTAACCCCTAGGGTGACCCCCGACTCTTAAAAGCGTCCGTAAACATTTAAAATAAAACGGGATACACAGAAATTTGATTCACCTAATGAGGAATAAATGGAAAAATTAGGAGGTTTATACAAAATAAGACCACAGCGGTAAAGGTTTCATAATCTAGCGACTACCCCATAAGAAAACTTCACAAAAAATGATAAAAGTGACGATTAGTAGATGATACAATTGATGATATATTTTTTTCTTTTCAAGGAGTAGTGTTGATGACTGTGTTACTTTGAGTGTTTGTGCGTTTTTTCTCAATTTCTCTAAAACTGTTCTAAGTTTTTTTTCAGAGTTTATTTAACCATTTTTTGCATAACTACGAAAAACTTCATTGTAATATCCGTTGTCTTTATTTAGCTCAATTAATTTAAGAGCTTACAAGATCAAACTTTCTCAACAGCAGCACCAACCCCCTGAAAAAATGTAAATGGTATCACCTCCTTTGTAATACATCAAAGGAAAGGTATATATCTTGACCACGAATTCGGCTGTATCATTTAATTTGCAAGTTGGTAGAGAAGATCGTAACACAACATGCAGATAAGAGTTCCATAAAAACGTAGTGTTCAGCAAAATAAAATCTTCACTTTAGAAGAATATGTAGTCTTAAAACCAATTCCGCATGAAAGTTAAAAACACGCCATCAAACAAGAATAACAAAAAGATCCTACCTGATCCGTTGATACAAAATATTTTTGGTAGCACACAACAACAGCTCACGTCACTCGCTTCCCACATTCAATTATACGTATAACGTTCTTTTCCACCCCTGGTTTATATACAATTGGCCTTCACTGCTGCATGCGCTTGCGCATATCAAGAAAACATTTTTAGGTAGGGGAACTTATACACGATTTCTCTCGTCATAAAATACGTAAAAGTTTAATTGTTATTCATTGGAAAATTTGGGAACACAAATATGATGCTCAAAATTAAAACCAAAGTAAAAAATGCTAATACAGTGGATAAATTTCTTACGTCCTGAAGAAACAAAAAATGAGCACCACAAAAGGAAAGTGCGTACAGCTATCACATTTTCTTCGTAAATTCGACTTTTATAGCTCTTCTTTTACATTTGTGACTAATAATATAATAATAAAACAATGTCTTCAAAAATTTAATTAAAAAATGAAGCATCCTCTTAAATTTCATTACTAGATATTTTACACATAAAAATAAACAGAATAGTGAACTCTGTTTAAATGAAAACAACTCGTTCCCCTATCTCACATTTTTCATGACTTTATTTCGTTTCGGAAATATTAACGATTTCAAAACAAATTACTAAATTCACTGCTTAGAAGTATGTAAAGCTTTCAAATACTAATAGCAAACATCCCTGACTTTCCAAGTAAAGTTGAAGAAAAAGTTTAGAAATTTTAATTATATATGTCCTCGTGGACATGGAATGGACTGAGATAAAAAGTAAACAAAAATCTCAGCGTTGGATCAATCTCAACTTTCTAGGTAAAGTTATAAACTTAAGACTAGTTTTCCTGTGTTTGAAGCCACTTTCAACAGGAAAGCATTTTAAAATTATAAAACGATAGTTTCTATCGGAAGTTTGGTATCCCGACATTGCAAAGGAATAACCTTAAAAGATTGTTCTAATCAAATTTTCCTATACGACTCAATTATTAACCTTGATGAAAAAAAAAGAAAAAAATTGAAAGCTCTATGCATATCTAATGCAGTTTTTATTAATAAGCCCAGTCAACATGCATATTCGATTTATGCATATTTTCGTTCAAGGTAAACGATCCCATCACAAAATATTCAAAGAGAAAACAACCAGTTGTTCATAAACTGGACTCAAACGATTAGTTTCCTATTTGAAATTGGTTTTAAATGACCACTTCCATTTTTATAAGTTGTTACCTGCAGGGCCGGATTACCCATTAGGCTACCTAGACTGAAGCCTAGGGGCGCCAGCTAAAATGTGGCGCCGGCGAAAACAGGCTGTATTAAACAAAAGAAAGGAAAATTGCAAATGAAAATAAAAATGAAATTATTTTTTCGGTAAAATAAAAAAACATTTGTCAGACGTTAGGCGAGTGAGGCGCGTTTGTTTTGCACACGTAGTCGTTCTAAACGATTTCAACGTGCTTGATTAAAAATAACATATGAAGTTACTGATAGCGTTTATAACAGGAACAAAGTGTATTGAAATCACGTAAGATGCATTTTTTTCAAGGGAAGTATCGCATTTCTCATCGAATGAAATCAACGAAACCGTAAAACGAAACACTACGAAATTACGAAATTAAATTCGCTGGTGCATCCATCTGCAAAATTATTTTGCTAGTTTCTAGAATTTTTATTTATTTTTCATTGACTTTTGCAAATAGAGAACGGTCGTTTTCAAGGTTAAAATTAATTAAAACGTGTTCACAATAACACAATATCAAAATTTCTCTAGATTAGGATATGAAGAGCTTATGTGCTCCAAAATTTTACATTTCTCTAAAAATATTTTTTGGGAGGCGCACGAAAAACGTTTTCCGCGGAGCGGCAAAATCCCAAGTTCTGTCGTTGTATTACGTGTACATATTTAAAAAACAACCCGAATCTTTTAAGAAAGCGTAAAACAATTAAAGGGACACGCATCAATAATAGAATAAATTTGTAATATCGGAAGACCGAAGACATATACAGGCTGATTCTTTTAGAGCCTACATTAAAAACTTTTTAACTTCTATTATAGCTGGAGTTTTAACATTTTGTGTACAATCCAAATCGACCATTCTGAGTTCAACTAAATTACTTACAATATGGCTGAATTTTCGAAACTACGAAAGATTAGCGTCAACTTTGAAATTTTCAATAGTAAGCACTTAATTTTATTGCATTTTTGAATTCGCCTTTTGAAACTGAGTAAAATGTACCCTGTTGTTAGTACTTATCTGTCATAGTTTTTGAGTCATGTCATTTTTTTGATACAAAGGACTAGGCACACTTCTCATGGGAATTTAAGGACCACTCAAATTGAGTAATTTTTATATCAATCGATGCGTCATAAAAAACTGAACAAATCATTTCATTGCGCCAAACGTGTAGCTTAATTAGGAACGCGGAAAATTGCAATCAAAGTGAAGATTTGTCCCATAAGAAAAGCATTGGGGCGGCTTTTCGGTGAGTACAAAGAGCTTGTAAATCTTCGAGATTTACAACACTGCGGTATTACTACAATTACTAGATTGGGGGTCAGGTATAGGGAACTTTTATGGAAATAGGGATTTAAGCGGACAGAAGTAATATCTCCAACAATAGGAATAATTTAAATTCAATCGCGATTTCTGGCTTTCCTAATCAAGCTACATGTTTGGCGCAATGATATGATTTGATCTGCTTTTTGAGATGCATCGATTGATATAAAAATTTTCCAATTTGAGTGGTCCTTAAATTCCCATAAGAAGTGTGCAGGGGTTCATTTAAAATATCACGGTCCGTGAACTCTTTATAATAAGTGAATATTTTTTTTGCACTTGATAGCCAAAGGTTTGAAGGCTCTTCTTAAATCTTCAGTATTGTCAACTGTCAAATTGTAAGGCTACTATGCTTTTTTGAGAATGATGATTAAAAAAATGATTATAAAACAGTTTTTTCAATGGCAATCAAAAGAACATCAATTTTTGTGCAGGAATTTATTATTATTTTCTATATCTATCTCTTACAGTTTTGAAAATAATCGCAAAAAAACGAATTTCAGCTCATTATTTTCATTTTTAATCAAGTAAACTTTGGAAAAACACGATAAAATTGTGGTAGTTATTAATTAAACGAAATGTTCGATTTGTTCATCATTTTAATTCAACAAGTTTAAAATTCGATGGTGGACTGACTGAGTTACTGTACATAATACTTTAAGTTATAATAAACCATAATTAAATATTATTTTACTGCTTATTCGCTAAAAAGTAAATAAAATGTTGATGTTTGACAATTGTTGACCATTTTGCAAAGTCTACTTGATTAACTATGAAAATTAAGAAGTAAAATCTGTTTATTTGTGATTTTTTTCAAAAACTGTAAGAGATAGGTATATGATGTATTAATAAAAGTCACCATAAATATCGATGATCTTTCGATTGCCGTTAAGAAAATACGGTCGTTCCACTTAAAAAACGAAGTTATAGGAGATGTTTTGATAACCATTTTAAAAAAATCATACTAGCCATGAATTTTGACAGTTGACAATTTTGAAAACTAGAAGACTCTTCAATCCTTCGGTTACCGAATGCACCAAAAATTATTCATTTATCGCAAAAGGTTCAAGGGCTGTGATGTCTTAGATAAATCTTTGCAAATGAAAATTTTAACAAAAAAAATAAATATCAAAAACTATGACAGATAAGTGCAAACAACTTGACTACATTTTACTCAGCTTGAGAAGGTGAATTCAAATATGCAATAAAAATGTGTAGTTACCATTTAAAATTTCAAACTTGGCGCCAATTTTTTGTAGGTCCGGAAGATCATATAATTTGAAAATAATTTACTTGAACTCAGAATGGTCGATTTGGATCGTATACAAAATTTTAAAGCTCTAGCTGTAGTAAAAGTTGAAAAGTTTCTAATGTAAGTCATAAAAGAATCACTCTGTATATACATTATATAATAAGATAATATAATAATAATATATAATATATGATAATATAATAATTATAATAATATAATCTATAATATTACAGACATTAAGATGGGCGAAACGGAGATTAAATACGAGTATCCACTTAAGAGCAATAGGAGAACTTCTGTTTATATTTATGTTTAAAACAAACTAAACAAAGACTCATGAAGAGTTGAATTTGATCAATCGGTAATTAGAGTTCATGTGTTAACTTTCCGTCTGAAAATATTGTATGCATCGTGAAAAATAAGTGGTCTTAGATTTACAGAAAGCTCTGTTAAAATTTAATTCGTTGTTAAAAGTTAACTACGCGAATAGACCAATGAAACTGCTTCAATTTGGTCACGTGATCGGTTAATCACGCATTTAATTGTAAATTAAATTAATGACTCTTCAATAAATCGGCCCTAAGTCGTCTTTTAACATTTGTAAAATATGATATACCTGGTGTGGCGCCCTCTGGGGAGGGGACGTCAGTTCTCAAGTCCCGCAAAAACAAAACCGCGTGTCGCGTAATCAGCCTCCATTTGTTATTTTATATGGTTGTACGAATACCGTGTGTGAATAAACCTGGTGTAAAAGAGAAACGTATTTTAAGTACCTCTTAAACCTCCATAACTGGTGACCCCGACGATAGTTCAAGAACACAAAACAAAAAGAAAAAACCGTGCAACATGGCGACCGTCGAAGAGCAAGCCGCGACTATTCAATTGCTACAACAGCAGTTAGCGGACGCCCAAAGACTTTTAACAGAGCGGGGAGCAAACGCAAATCCACCTGACGCCGCACAGGGTAATCCCCCAGCGTCAGGGACACCCAGGCCTGAAGTGGAGGAAATCAATAGTACCCCAAAACTGCCGCCATTTTGGCACAAAAATCCAAGCCTGTGGTTTGTGCAAGTAGAGGCCCATTTTCACGCCAGCCGGGTCAAAGCAGATCTAACCAAGTACTGTAACGTGGTCGCAGCGCTGGACTCTTACACCCTGCAGGCGATAGAGGACTTCCTGCGGAACCCGCCGCAAGCTGACAAGTACGAACGGCTGAAGGCCAAGCTCATAACGACGTTTACGGAGTCCCAGGAACAGCAGCTCCGCAAATTGTTAAAAGAAATTGAGCTGGGGGACAAAAAGCCATCACGCCTCCTTTGCGAGATGAGAGCGCTTGCCAGGGAGCAGGTGAGCAGCGAGGTGGTGAGGACGCTGTGGCTCCAAAGGCTGCCCCCACACATCCAGTTGGTCCTTTCCACTATGGACGGGATGGATGGAGAGAAATTGGCCTCCGTAGCAGACAAACTTACGGAAATTCCAATGGCGAATGTAATGGCGGTAGGCGCCGACGCCAGCGACGCCAACGGCATCTGCGCCGTGCGCACCTCTCACAGCGCATCCGCGCATCAAGCGGCAGCAACTTTAAACGCTGGCGCCACCAACGCGCTTGCGTCTCTACAAAAACAGGTAACTGAATTATCGGCCAAGCTCGACAAACTTTCTGCGACAAAATGGCGGCAGCGTAGCCGTTCTCAATCACGAAGCCGCAACCCTCTTCAACAGCAACAAAATGGCGACAATGTCTGTTTCTACCACAATAAATTTGGTGCTGAAGCCAGGAAATGTCGGCACCCTTGCAGTTTCCCGCAGGGAAACTAATTGCACCGTCCCCAATCGAGGCAATGGGCGACGGTCTCGAACACCGGACACATCGCCTCTTTATCACCGACCCGCCGTCAAACATTCGCTTCCTCATCGACACCGGCGCCGAGGTGTCAGTGCTGCCCAAATGTTTCGCTACAAACTCGGCAACACCAGGGGAAAACGTCCTATTCGCCGCCAACAACACCCCTATTCGAACATACGGCACCCGACGCCTGACCTTAAGTTTAGGGCTCCGCCGGGCTTTTAGATGGGAATTTGTAGTCGCCGGAATTGCCAAGCCAATCCTAGGGGCAGATTTCCTCAACTTCCACAACTTATTGCCAGATCTCCGGAACCGGAAGCTAGTGGACGCTACCACGCAGCTACACACACGTGGGGTCGTCGCCGCAGGACAAAGTGAGGTAATCACCACGGTGGCGAGAACAACCCCATACCACGAACTTCTGGCCGCTTACCCAGAAATTACCAGACCACATACCCCCAAGCCCAAAAGCCAGAGCACCGTGCGACACCACATCTTCACCCAGGGCCCCCCAGTGGCAGAAACCCCCCGGAGGTTATCGCCGGAGAAAATGAAAGTCGCGCGAGCAGAGTTCGAATTTATGAGCGAGCAAGGGTGGTGCCGACCTTCAAACAGCCCGTGGGCAAGCCCGCTTCACCTGGTGCCCAAGAAAGTTCCCGGACAGTGGCGTGCATGTGGTGATTACCGGAAACTCAACAGCATCACTGTCCCGGACAGATACCCAATCCCCCACGTACAAGACTTTGCATACAAATTGCAAGGAAAAAAAGTGTTTTCGACAATAGACCTAGTGCGTGCGTACCAACAAATCGCGGTCGCGGACGAGGACATTCCCAAAACCGCAGTGTGCACCCCATTCGGTCTGTTCGAATTTACAGTGATGTGCTTCGGTCTCCGAAACGCGGCTCAGACTTTTCAGCGTCATGTTAACGCAGTGCTCGGTGACCTGGACTTTTGCCACGCATACATCGACGATATTTTGATAGCCTCGGAGTCCCCGGAGGAACATAAACAGCACCTGAAGGAAGTATTCGAACGGCTGAGGCAGCATAACTTGGTGGTAAATCCTGCCAAGTGCGTGTTCGGTGTGGAGGAAGTGGAATACCTGGGCCACCGAATCACCCCCTCAGGCTGTCAACCACTGCCCAAAAAAGTTGAAGCCGTCACCAATTTCCCCAAACCTAATACGGTGAAGGAACTGCGGCAGTTTTTGGGTATGATAAATTTTTATAGACGTTTTGTGAAAAACGCGGCCCAAATACAAACCCCGTTACTCGAGTACCTCAAAAATTCCACCAAAAACGACAAGAGGAAAATCGAATGGACCCCGCAAGCAGAAGCTGCTTTCTCACTGTGCAAATTGGAGCTGGCAAACGCAGCCCTCCTCGCTCACCCAATGGAGGCTGGCGCGCTCACGTTGACAACAGATGCCTCGGACAACGCCGTAGGTGCCGTTCTCGAGCAGAAGACCGAAGGCACATGGCAGCCTCTGGGCTTCTTTTCAAAGAAGCTGAACCAAGCTCAGAGGAACTACAGCACGTACGACCGCGAGCTCCTCGCCATTTATGAAGCCATAAAACATTTCAGATACATGGTGGAAGGTCGACAGTTCGCGATCAGAACGGATCACAAACCTTTGATTTACGCTTTTCAGCAAAAACCGGATAAAGCGTCCCCGAGGCAGTTGAGGCACCTGGACTTCATCGGTCAATTTTCGACCGAAGTCGTGCACATCGCGGGGGAAAGTAACGCCGTCGCCGACGCGTTGTCACGTATCGACGAGATTGTAACCCCGACAGCCCTCTCGCCTGAGGAGTTGCAAGCAGAGCAAGAGACAGACCCCGAGCTGAAGGACTTGCTCAAGTCTACCACAACCTCACTGAGATTAAAAAAGTGTACGCCAGTGGGAACGACTGCATCATTTTACTGTGATACGTCGACCCAATTTGTCAGGCCTTACGTCCCTCTTCGCCTGAGAAAAGCAGCGTTCAAACTCTTCCACGAGCCCGCGCACTCAGGAGTTCGAGCTACCAGTCGGGCTATAAGACAAAAATTCGTTTGGCCTAGAATGGACGACGATGTGAAGAGATGGACCCGAGTTTGCATACCTTGTCAACGCAGCAAGGTAACAAAACACACCCGAACCGAGCTAAAAAAGTTCAACGTTACAGGGACTCGCTTTGAGCATGTACACATCGACATCGTGGGGCCTTTGCCCGAAGCAGAGGGACACCGATATTGCCTGACTATGACAGACAGGTTCACCCGTTGGCCCGAAGTCACCCCCATGCGCGACATGTCCGCCGAAACTGTCGCCCGAACTTTCTACTCCACGTGGATTGCACGATTCGGATGTCCTCTCCGAATAACCACCGATCAGGGCCGTCAGTTTGAGTCCCACCTCATGACAGCTGTGAGCAATCTTTTCGGCATAAAACGCTGCAGAACCACGGCCTACAGGCCCCAGTGCAACGGAATCATAGAGCGCTGGCACCGTACCATCAAAGCCGCCATCATGTGCCACGAAAACCCCAACTGGCTAACCATCTTACCGACAATTCTGCTAGGGCTAAGAACGGCGCTCAAACAAGATCTGCAATGTTCGCCTGCCGAGATGACATACGGCTCGCAGCTGAGAATCCCTGGCGAATTCTTCTTTAGCGCGCAGACCGACGACGGGTACGAAGACCCAGCAACATTCGTCGGACTACTAAAAGAGCACATGAGAAAGTTGCAGCCGGTACCCGCAACAGCCCACGACAAGCGAAAAGTGTTCGTGCACCAGGAGTTGCAGAGATGTAGCCATGTCTTCTTAAGGGAAGACGCCGTGAAACGACCCTTACAGCAGCCGTACACAGGCCCCTACGAAGTCCTTGAAAGGCGAGAAAATAACGTTAAAATTGACGTCAACGGCAAGGCAGTCCTAGTTCACCTGGATCGCCTCAAACCAGCATTCTTGGCACAGGACGTCGCTGAACCCCAACCTCCACAAACCGTCCCTTTTTCGGCCAGCCGCGCCTCCAGGGAGGATAAGAGATCGACCCGACCTCCGATTAGATTTCGCGACTACATTCCGCATTGACAGCGTCCATGCACCTAGTGTAATGTAGCCACTGGAGGGGGAGTGATGTGGCGCCCTCTGGGGAGGGGACGTCAGTTCTCAAGTCCCGCAAAAACAAAACCGCGTGTCGCGTAATCAGCCTCCATTTGTTATTTTATATGGTTGTACGAATACCGTGTGTGAATAAACCTGGTGTAAAAGAGAAACGTATTTTAAGTACCTCTTAAACCTCCATACTGGTATATCCAAAGAAGTTTGGTCAGACGAATTAAGACACTCACAAGATCAATCTGAAGGTACATCCTTATTGGACGGTAAGAAAACAATTTTTTTCTTATTTTTGACTGTAATTTTTATATATCATTAGTTCATGAACAACAAATTCACTCGTGACACAAATAAGCTACGATCCTGCTCATTGGACTTTAGATAATATCAATCAAGCAATCGATTTTGTTATAAAAAATCCAATTCACCAAAATTTAAATGAAATCGATTTTGAAAAGTAAAAGTTAAATGTACTAAATATCGAAAAGTCTACTCCGATGATAGTCACACACAAGAAACAAAGTTCCATGGCTGAAGCAACATGAGAATCAACACCTGCTATGTTGTGATTGATAAAATTATCGAACTGACAAAAAGAAAAAATGCTCACGACGTTATCTCAAATAATTTCGGATTTTTGTTTAATTTAGTTACACTAGATATTTTTTTTATTTATTAAATTTATTTACTTTTTTACTTGCGTTTTTTGTTGTTAAAAATCATATAAAACCAGAGAATATTAAGAAACTGAATTTTAATGAATTTTAGAAAAAATGTTCAGAGTACAAGAGGTGTCGTCGTATGTCACAATTTCCTATTCGACAAATTATGAAAAAACTAAATATTATTATTTACAAGATGTTGTTATATTTGATGAGTTTTATTACGTGTTAAAATTAACACACGTATTTCTGATACAGCCTGTATATTTTCGTTCAAAGAAAACGATTCCATCACAAAATATTTGAAGAGAAAACAACCAGTAGTTCTTAAACTGGACTCAAACGATTAGTAAAACTTGCTGAGTGTTTCTTTTTTGAAATTAGTTTTAAATGACCCTAATCCTTCCATTTTGATAAGTTGTTACCTGCTAATGCATTTTTGAGAAATTGTTCAGACTACATGGGGTGCCGTTGCATGTCACAATTCTCTATTCCACAAATTATGGAAAAACTAAAAATCAAAGTTTAAAATTCTCTGACGAATCTATGGTTTTTGAAAAAGTGTCAACTTAATTAGTGTTTATTGCTATTAAAATATTCGTGAATCGTGTCCGAAAGAGTTTTTCAACATATTCATATATGAGAAAATTTTACAACGTTAAAAGTATTTTAATCTTTGAAAAAATTCCCATTTTTTACAAGAAATGAAGAACGACATTATTTAAACCGCTAAGATGATATTTTGTTAATATAGTCATTAATATTTGAAAAACACACCTGTTCATTATTCTTTAATTTTATTTAATAAAACCCCTTTTTGATTGATTCTAGTACTATGAAATAGCAGAAAAATAACGACCTTTGTTTATAACGAAACGTAATGAAAATGATTAGGTATTAATATTAATATATTAATATTAATATATAAGTTCGATATACGCATCGAAAACCCATTTGTAAACATAACCTAAAACTTCAATACCCCATTTCACCCCTTTAGAGAGTATTAAACCACCTAGGATTTCATTGTCACGCAGATTAAGTAAGTATGCAAAATTTCAGTTCATTGGGACAACAGGAACCCTTTCAAATTTGGCTCCAAAAATATGAAACAGACAGACAGACGAAAAAGGAAGTTAAATAAAAGGTTTTAACAACGGGTGAAGAACGAAAAGACCCACCACCATATTTTGATGAAATGAATCCGATTTTGGGTATTAAGGATTAGGTGAACCCCTTATATCTGGCAGATTTGATAACATGGATGAGCCATCAGCAAGCTGTTCGCATGCTTCCTCGCCTGGGAGCAGTAAACGTAGTTCCAATTTATCAGGTGTCACGAACAAAAAGAAATAAAAAATCGGTTTGTGTTGAGCTAGTCTAGAGCTTGAGTCTAATATTTATGATGATATTTCAGATTTAGTTCATCCCACCCTACTTCCATTCGTACGAATTTGAATAAGGTAGTGGAGTTACTTAAAGAGCAATATGAACAGTTAAACGATAAGATAAGGCACAACATATGGAAGTATTAGAAGATGCCATAAAAATACATAATGCTCAAAGGGAACAATTTTAATGTTTCTGAAAAAAAGCTGTAAATACAGAAGGTATTTTTTGTGGTATTAATTGTTTTTTATACTCGTACCTGCCCTACTTAAGAAATGTTATTCCTTTAGTTACTTACGTAATACATATATGCATTAGTTTAGTTTTTATATTCCATAAGAAATATTTATTTAGTGTAAAAAATGCGATTCTTTTAAATTCTGATCTACTTATCCATGACAATTACCTCAGCAATGAAACATATTGCGTAAGTAACTTCAGCATCGCCTTATCTGTCAACATGTCCAGAATATTCACTGAAGAACATAAAAAAATGTTGGAATCTTATTTACGTAATGGACATCGGGTTAACGTAACTGTCATGGATAACTAGATCAAAATTAAAGGAAATATTATACAGACTGATTTAGAAATACACACAAATAGTCTGTGGGCAACACTGGACTTAATTTTTAAGGATACCAATGAAGTTCGCTTTCAGTTAACAACAATTTAACATTCTTGTGGGGTTGTACGTCAAATAATTGTCAAGAAAAATCGAATTCCGTTGCAATGTTACAAATTACGAGCACAAATACTTTCAAATGTGTTGCCAACAGACTCAGTATTTCTGGATCAGTCTGTAGTATTATTGTATAATATTGTATTGTAATTCATTAACACGTTTTATTTTCTCAACACAGTTCTTTATTCAGTTTATTCATATTAAAGTTTCAAAAGTGCGGGAAATTAAATTAAATTAAAAAATGTACGGCCCTTGCGAATTGCAATAGGCACTACCATAAAATACCATCGCAATTATTCCACTGCAAATCCGCAACACCTAAAGTAATTAGTTGAGATATAAAAACCTATACTTCTGTTCCGAAAACAGAAGAATTGTTAAAACATGAATTTGATAATTTGTGGTGTTTTAATAGGAATACATAACCTCAAACTCTAACTACACACACATGCTAAGAAAAGTAAAAACTTACCGTTTTTCGAAGATGAGCCACTTGCCAAACTGAGTGTTTTAATTTAAGAGCACATCACTGTAACAATGCACTAAAGTTTGTGAATTTGTTGCACTTTTTGTTGTTGGAAATGCTACTAAAATGTCAATTTTGTCACGTGGACCACCTGTGTAGATTCCGTCCTTACCGACACCTGCCGACTTACATACGCTAGCGCCACAGCATGCGGCGATTTAGTACTAAAGCCATTGGCGGGAGAACTTTAGATAAGATTTTCCTGTATATTATTTATTCCAAATCACAACAATTTGTTAATATGTTTGCCTATAATCAATTGTGGAAGTTTTTCGTAAACTAAAATTTCCAATTTTTAAAATCAATGTGAATCGACCTGTTTTATTCAAACCAGTATAAAAATATCTTTAAAATGGTTATTAAAATGATTGCAAAAAAATAGTTTTGAATTTATCAAGAACTTTTGATTTTACTTAATTTAACTTTAGTTATTTTTGCAAATTTCTCAACAACTAATAGCCGCAAAGATATCATCAATAGATAATTAAAACAGAATTTGCGTATAAAAGCAGAAAATACCACATAATTTTGAACTACATTTTACCGCTCAATCGAAAAAAATAGTTCTAATAATGATAGTTATTTGAAAATTTTAAATGTTGTATTGTAAACAATGAGCCAGTTCACGACGGTTTGCGTGCGGCTCGGTATTTTAAACAATTTTGCAAAACTGTGGTAAATGTAATGTAGTTTTCGGCATATTATCTGTATATAATAATGCAGTACCGTGATTGATACAGCCTAGACCACTGAAACTAGAAACATGAAATTTGGAAGATACGTTCCTTAGAGAGTGTAGGGCTCCGTTAAGAAGGGATGTTTCAAAAATCCTTTACTAAAGGGGTAAAATTTAAATAACAATCCAACATTTTAAGAGAAATATTAAAGTTAGATTCATGAAAATTGGTACTTAGGCCTTACGTTGAAAATGAAGAAACACGTGTTTCAAGATTTTCGAAAAATCAACCTCTAAGGGAGTTAAATAGGGTGTTAAGATTTGAATTAAAATCCGTCATTTTGAGAGAGATAATAAATTCATAAAAAATAGTATTTAGGCCTTACGTTAAAAATGAAGAAAGCATTTTTTAGAATTATCGAAATATCAGTTCCTAAGGGGATTAAATGTGGTGTTAAACTTTACTCTAAAAATTATTTCCTTGCAAATTGGTACTTAAGATTTTAGTAAAATACGAAAAACGCATGTTTTAAGTTTGAACAATTTCACCCCTAATGGGGTTAAATATAAAATTTCTTCATTTTTGAACTTATTATGGCTTTAGGCTAAAATTTAAAATTCCACCCTCAAAGAGGATTAAATATAAAAATTCATCATTTTTGAACTTATATTTATGACAAGTTGTCTTTGGGCTTTCGGTAAAAAATGAAAAAACACGTGTTTCAGGATTTTTAAGAAATTAACCCTTAAAAGGGTTAAATGGGGTGTTAAAATTTATTTGAAAACCCGTAATTTAATAAATTATTTTCACGCAAATTGGTACTTGGAATTTCGGTTACAGATGAAAAACGCATGTTTTAAGTTTTGGCAATTTCACCCCTAAGAAGGTTAAACATAAAATATCTTTATGTTTGAACTTATATTTTTGAAAATTTTTATTTAGACTATAAACGCGTGTTTTATAATTTTTTACAATTCCACCCTGAAAGGGGGTTAAATACAGCGTGCTCAAAAACTGGCGCACCAACTCAATGGTGTGTGGTAGAGAATTGGTTACATGTAAAGATAAAGATAGTAAAAAAAATATTTGTATTAAAGTTATTGATAAATAACGGATTTTAGATAAATGATATGTGGCAACGTTGTCTGACAGTCATGATCGCAATAGAATTTGAGCATAATAAATTATTTTTGAAACGGTTTCATAAGAAATAATTCCCAGTGTTGGCACATCTACACATTGTGAATTTTGGATAAATTTTAATTTTTTTAAATTAAAAAAACTGCTAAAATCTGATATTAAATTTAAAAATAATTATTGATCGTTTTGTTACGGAACGATTACCTGGTATGAAACATAAAAACATAGAAAAATAATGAAAACTAAAGAAGTTAACACAATAAGTTTGTAGCTCCAAATTTTTTAAAATATGACTTTAGGAATTTTTTCAACATTTTTCCCGTAATCTGCACTTGCTTCTCAATAACGTACCACTGAGTTGGTGCGCCAGTTTTTGAGCAGCCTGTATAAAAATTTGTCATTTTTGGACTTATGTTCATAAAAAGTGGTATTTGAGGTTTCAGCGAAAAATGGAGAAACGCGTGTTTTGTAATTTTTAAAAATTCCACCCTCAAAAAGGGTTAAATATAAAAATCCGTCATTTTTTAAGTTATATTCATGATAATTGGTATTTTGGCTTTCTGTTAAAAATAAAGAAACATATGTTTCAGGATTTTTAGAAATTACATCCACAAACGGGTTAAATGAAACATGAAAGTTTGTTCGCAATTATAAAAATAAGCAAAACTCGGGTCCATATTGGGTCACGGTTTGAAAGTTCACAATAAAATTGTGTTCCTACTTTTTGTTACTAAGTTTTGTTGAACTTTCCCGCTTTTCAAAATAGATGTGGACATGCGTGCAAAACAGCGAGTAGTATCTACCAGCCTAGAAGAGTTCCGTGATTGACTTTCAGAAATGCACAAGATAAACCTTCCAAGCTAAAAATATGAAATTTCGTTGACCGTTCAGAGGATTTTTCAGGCTCATTATTACTCGTGGACCACCTCTATAATTTGTTTGTAAAAAAAAACATTACTTAGTTTTTATTATTAGTGTTTTAGTCTTCCAGTTTTGTATTTTTTTTTCAGTTTTTCTGTTTTTCAAACGCTTAGATTTTTAGTCGCAATATTTTTTAATTTTTGTGTTTTTAGTTTCTCGGCGTTAAAGTTTTTTTGTCCGCGACTTTTGACACCCGATAAATGACTCATATTTCCATAAAAAAGTTGAGTTTGCAGTTAAAAGTGAAAATGTGATATTCCTGAATTTCCTAAACGGAATGCAAGATCAATTTATTTTTTTATATTTATATCATTCTAATTAATAAACAAAATTGAAGATTAAATAAATTTTTCGGTAATTTTACGGTTTATTTTCGCAAAATAATTACGTTTCTTTATTAAAAACGTGGTAATAAAACAAAAACATTAAATAATGTTATTTTTTAGTTGGTGCCAAATTTAGTGATTTTTCAATTCGGTTACATAAAAACTTAAAATGTGTTAAGAATTGAAAAAAGTAAATTGAAAACTCCTTTTGCGACAAAATTTTGTCATTTTTTAGCTTATACTTAACGAAATTTAGTTCAAAAATTTTCAAAATAGAGTAAAGCAGGCAAAATAACATTGTTTCATTTTATTTTTGTGATTTTGAGGCTTGTTTTGATAAGATCCATTTTTGAGATTCAGTTTCAAAAATGCACTAAGGGTGGATTTTACAATCGTTAGATAAATCCCTAATAAGTTATTTTTAGTTAACTTACCATGGTTACAATTGTTACAACAATGTATTTTTCAAAATTTAGCCCCAGGATAAAGTTATCCGACGATTCTAAAATTTGTCCTAATTTGACTGAAAGCTGATATCAGTTTCGATTAAATTTCGTGATTGCCCAATTTAGCGAAATTTTTTGAGAAAAAAAAACAGTTTAAATTCTTGAAAAAAATCAAAAATTACAGTTTATTTCGATCTAAAAAAGACAAAATTAAATATTTTTTATTTGATTTGATGACTATTCTGTTTGTTTTACTTTTATCTCTGAACTTACAATTTTAAGCTTAATTTAACAATTTCGAGAGGAACTAACATCACTTTCATCTTATTTCGTGATTTAGATGTGCGTTGACAAGTTCTTGTAAAATTTTCGTCTTTATCCTAAAAATGATAAGATACATCAATTTCGTACCAATTCTATGAGTTTTTTACTTTAACATGATGTTTTCTTTGGTCTCTTTTAGCGAAATCTCGAAAAAAAAAACATCAAAAAGAAAGTATCTGTTTTAATGGTCCCAAAAAATCTTGATTTATATTAACTTTAGTTGAACGTGTTTTACTCCAAGCAAAAATAAGACAAATAAATGTTTTATGGAATAAAAACACAACTGTTTCATTAGTTCTTTATTACTTGATGATTTCTGGGTGTACAAAGCTTTACGTGATTTACACCTAGCTGTAGGTATAAAAAAGACAAACATACACAAAAGTAAAAACAATTTGTTTGGTCACAAGATTTGCAATAGTTGCTAGAAATTAGTGTTTTAAAACCAATTGCTTCATTGTCTGTATAGCGTATCTGTATCCTTGTGACTCATCTGTGTAAGAAGTGATAGCATCGAATATATCATTTTTCCAATCTACAATAATGTACGTTAATACGACTTGAAACCAAGTAGTGATTAGTGCTTACAGCTGCCCCTAGATTATAATTTATTGCCATATTTTCGGTAAATTGAAAACTCAATGATTTGACAAAATGTACCATAACCATGAGATAAATTTGTTTATTCCGTTTGTTTAAGAGATACCAAGGGATCGAAGACCACGTAACTAAAAGTTCTTCTGTCTACAGTACAAGCAATTATTGTCACTCTAGTACTAGTTTTTGACATACAAGATTCTCAAGCGTTTGGCCAGATGTTATTGTTGCCATAAATGTACTAACTGCTGCTATTGCCAAAGTACCAGCATGAAGGTAGTCACTTATTAGTAGAGTACCAGAAAACTGGAATCATATAACTGTTTTAAAAATTTATCTGTAATATCTTAAATAACCTTAAAATAAAACATGAGGATACTTATACCAAGTACTCCTCCCATAATGGCATACAACAATATGTAAACACTTGTTCTCCGATTAACCGTTTGAATTGACCTGGAACATTATTACAATTCTTGCATCGTGTCAATTATTCATTAGGTACTTGTGTATCATCGAAAAACGATTATCACTAAAAATAATCTTTTTTGTGATTTCTTCTTGAAAGTCCTTGTCGTTTGATAATTTCAAATCATCGCCAAATTCCTTGACTAAGTTGCTCTTAATCGAGTCTAAAAGCATATAGATTTGAAATCTTATATGAGATGCCCCATACACTAATTGGTTGCAGGTTGCTGGTAGTGCAAGTGCCATAACAATATAGCTCGCTTTATACATCCAGCAAAGCTCAGTTTTCCACTTTGGTACATAAATCCCAATAATTCTGTACACATAACATATTTTTTCTGCATTTTTTGATGGAAAAGTGTGAGCAAGACCAGCAATTAATGAAATGACTGTGTTAATAGTGGTGTAAGCTCTGATCAACTCTGTTTGAAATTTGATTCGCTTCATTGGTTGTATTTTCCACAGGTCCATTGACTGGAGCGCTTCAGGTCCAATGGTGGGTAAAGTTAAACATGATGTAAGTGAAAGAATGATCTACAAATTATCAATAGTATTTTATAATAATAAGTGTTTTGAATTATTACAAAAAATGATCCAAACCAGTAAGGCGAATACGATATGAAGTAAAGGCTGTTGAAATTGATGAGAAAATGATATCCTTGAAGTACCATAAGCACTGTGTTGGCCACCAACATCACAAATATTACAAACTTCATTAGTTTGTATTGGAAAATGTCACAACACCAGAATCGGAGTAACCTCAAAACATCATCTGAAATGTGAACGAACGAAGCGAGTTGAAAACCATACGAAAAGCTCGGTAACTCAGTTTAAAGCCGTACATACTAAAGTTTTATTTGTTTCTCTTGTGAGAATACAATTATTTTAAATAAAAGTTTGAGGAACATTAAACTAAGGAATAATAATCTCCAAAAAGTAATACAAACATTATTTAGAAACGGTAATATATCTTATGCACAAATTAAAAGTATGTACTAACACAAGTGTTCGACGTAATCCGGCTCGAGGGACCAGATTCTGGACTTCTTTTGTTTCTTTTGTTTTCATTGCTTACAAGTTTCTATTTTTCTTTTGTTTGTTTGTTTTTAAGAAGAAAACTTGTTATTTGTAATTATTTAAAAAATAGTAAAAGATAGATATGTAAGACATGTTGATAAAAGTTTCCCTACAAATCAATCCACTTTCAAATCTTGTTAAGAAAATAAAGCATTTTCATGGCCGTGTTTTGAACCTCATTGACGAAAAATTATACTAGTCATGAAATTTGACAGTTGACAGCAATGAAGATTCCAGAAAAAGTTGTAAACCCTGAGAAGAAAACAACCTAACAAACAATATAAAAATAGAGAATTAAAAGCATTAAAACCAACTAAACAACAGAATTCATTTTCTGTTATAAAAAATTGTTCCGCAAAATTTCAGTAGCAACAAGCCAGAAATTCACCGCAATAGTGTTATTTCCTTTTTTTTCGAGTGTTCCAGGACGTTCAATAATTTTTTTGAAAAATATTTTTGCAAATTACTAAGTTAAGGATAATGGAAGTATAATTGTTCAAATTACATTCCAATAAAATAATGAGGGAAAATAACATTAATTAAATTTTTAAAATAAGTACTGCTTGTAGCTTTTGGTTTTACTAATCAATACTTGCGGCGACCCAACGATAGAAATAACAAATTAAAACTATTTGCAACAAATACAAGCGTTTGAGATATAATCCGGCTCGAAGGACCAGATTCTAAACGCGATTCTGTTCAGTTGGTTTTATTGCTTATAAGTTTCTATTTTGCTGTTGTTTTTTTTACAGAATTAATAAGAAAACTGGTTATTTGTAATTATTTTAAAAATTTTGTTGAGAAAATACGGCCATTGCATCCGTTCTTTGATCGTTATCAACAGATCGTTATCAACAGATTGGCAAATTTCGTTAAAAACAGGTTAAAAATTTATAGAATTAAAATTAAATGACTTTTGTTTTCTTGGGAGTTCTTGAGGTAAATGCTGTTTATTTTTAACTGACAATCATTCAATTGAAATTAACACCAGAATCAAACTAACTATAAAACATCATCTAAAAGGTTGAAGGTTGTAACTAATTTAAATGGACGAGGCAAGATAACAAAACATACGAAAATGGTTTCGTAAACTCAAACAACTTACTAACACAAATTTAAACCCGACACGCTAAACAGTTACAATTATTTCTAATAAAAGTTTGAAGAACATTAAACTAAAGAATAATACGATAAAACGTGTCTCTAAAAGTAATTTACATATAATTTAGGGACGGTATA
Organism: Tribolium castaneum; assembly: GCF_031307605.1. NCBI lineage: Eukaryota > Metazoa > Arthropoda > Insecta > Coleoptera > Tenebrionidae > Tribolium > Tribolium castaneum. The sequence goes on along the minus strand of NC_087395.1, from coordinate 2,766,155 downwards.
AATAACTTATATGCTCAAATTAAAATTATTTGCTAGCACAAGCGTTCGAGGTAATCCGACTCGAGGGACCATATTCTGGGCATGATTCTGTTCACTTGTTTTCATTGCTTACAAGTTTCTATTTTTCTTTTGATTGTTCGTTTTTAAGAAGAAAACCGGTTATTTGTCATTACTTAAAAATAGTTGATAATAGACGTAAACAGTTGATGAAAGTTTTCCTATAAATTAATTCACTTTCAAACTTTGTTAAGACAATAACTTATGCACAAGTTAAAATTATTTGCTGGCGCAAGAGTTTGGGGTAATCCGGCTCGAGGGACCATATTCTGGACTTGATTCTGTTGATTTTATGGCTTATAAGTTTCTATTTTGCTGTGGTTTCTGTGTTAAGTAACAAGCGTCTAAAAAAGAATGACATCGTAGTATTTTATCGTATAAACTGATAAAATAACTGACATATGCCAAAAACTATAAGTATACCAACAACCTGGGTAAATTTACTTGGGTAGTGGTACTATGACCGAATAATAGACAGGTTGTGGATAAAATTATTTTAGCAAATTATTCAAGTTTCCATAAATGTATTTCTCCTGAAATTGGTCATGTCTGATATTTTAAATTTCTTGTTTCACAATTTGAATTAAATATAAAAAACACGTTTTAAGTGGTAAATATAACAAACTAAAGAAGTTGTTTTTTTTACGCTACACAAGTTATTTAAAATTCATTTTCATGGAGTTGGTTAATGAATATTATCATTAACCTCGTACTCAAGTAATTTAAAAAATGTTTGTAAATAGTAATTTTAAATTGCTGTCATGATGTCATAAAATGAGTTTTACGGGATTAGATACACTTGCGTGGCAATCACTATTTTAATAATAAATACAAGCGTACGTCATTATTTGCTCGTTTTTTTAATAGATTTTAATTCTTGGAAGCCAAGAAATTATTAGGTTTCAATTACTTTTTTAAATATTTCGTTAAAAATTAATAAAGTTATACGGGGTGCTCAAAAACCGGCACACCAACTCAATGATGTGTGGTAGAGAACTGGTTACATATTTAGGTAAAAATAGTAAAAAAAATCTTTGTATTAAAGTTATTGATAAATAACGGATTTTCGATAAATGATATGTGGCAACGTTGTCTAAAAGTCGTGATCGTAATAGAATTTGATCAACAATAACAATAACATATTTTTGAAATGGTTTCCTAGGAAATAATTCCCGATGTTGACACATCTACAAATTGTAATTTTTTTATAAATTTAAATTTTTTTAAATTCAAAAAACTGCCAAGTCTGATTGTGAATTTAAAAACAATTGAAGAAGTTAACAAAATAAATTTGTAACTCCAGATTATTTAAAATGTAAATTTAAGAATTTTTTCTAGATTTTTCCCGTGATCTACACATGCTTTTCAACAACATACCACTGTGTTGGTGCGCCAGTTTTTGAGCACCCTGTAACATACCTTGAGGATATTGTAATAATTCAGGACTGACAATGTTAGCAGTCATAAGGTAATAGGTTATTAAAAAAAATGATTCAGTTGCACACTTTGATAAAAGAAAAATGATGGAGTTATGGAATCACACATTTTATAAAAGCTGCTAGACTTGCGTACTTTCGTTGTGGATATGGATGTTGCTATGTAATTATTGTTTAAATATTCAACAGTTTAAGCCACGGTGAAAAATTTATGTGATTTTTTTTACGTTTCAAAAAGAAATGTTAAATAATTTCAATAATTAATTAATTGGCACAGTCAGTAGGATTTGCACTAGTATTTTATGTTGTGGCGTGTCCTCGGCCTGTTTTTTGCCAAAAATAAAATTTAATTTATCACTGAACAACTTAGAATAATAAAATATTCATTCTCAGGTGAACGACCGTATCATTCTATGTTATCATTATTATCAGTAATAATAATAATCATGACAAGGCAAAAATAACAATGATTAAGCATTTTTCACCATGACTAGTATTTTTACAGAATTTATTAACACAGTCATAATTAACTGTTGCATCATAAAGATGAAATCTTCCTTTTCTCCTATACTATCTATAGAATATAGTAGTGAATAACCATTTTTCACCATGACCATCAACAAAAAGATATCAAATTATAAAGTCATAATAAATAACACTTTCAAGATTTTTTTTGCGATATTGTGTCAATTTGATTGATGAAATGATTTATCTTTTTTGAAGCAAAGAAAGGAAATCTTCCATAGACATAGACAAAAAAGAAGAATGAATAAATATAAAATGTCAAGAAGTCAAAATAGAATATTTTTCTGCTGTAGCAGATGTTGTAGAGTGTGCTTTGGTTTACTCAAATACAATATCAAGTAGCACTTTAACACCAATGTTGGATAAAAATGATACACATTATTTAAAAAAAACTACCAAAAAGTAAATGACATACAGTGTGGGATTTTTAACTGGAATATAATTCATAACTTGGATATCGGCCACTTTTGTGAAATTTCCAGAAACGTGTCGATTTTTGTTTTTTCTAAACAATCATTTGGTGGATATAGTTTTTGGTTATCTGCTGTCAAAACTGCACAGCCACCTCCAATTTTTTTTTCAATTGTAACGGTATATCGTGTGACACCTCATGTGAAAAAGCATTTCAAAAGCAGTACAACGCACTATTTTTTTTAAATATTGTCAACACCCAAGTGATAAAAAAACTTAATGCACAGCCACCTCTGACTTTTTTTTCAAATGTAACGGTATGTCAAGTGTCACCTCAGGTGAAAGGGTATTTTGCAAGGAATACAACGCACTATTTGTTTTCTGAATATTTTCAAAGCCTACGCGATAAAAAAATTAAAACCAATTTTTAGTCGAAATTAGGCAAATCACACTAGAAATGTTGCAAAATGTTAGAACTTCATACAACTGTCGTTATGTTATTGCCCAAAAGAGGAACGGTGCTAATTTTAAAGGTTTGTTGCATTAAATAATGTTCAACTTAGAAAATTTGTTTTTATTTTTTTATTACGTAAGCTTTGAAAAGAATTGAAAAAACAAATAGTGCCTTATATTACTTGCAAAGTAAGCTTTCATTTGAAAAAAAAAGTTAGAGGTGACTGTACATTTCTGACAGCAGAAAAAAAACATATGCACCAAATAGTGGGCAAGGAAAAAAAATTACCTGTTTCTGGAATTTTCACCAAAATCGCCAAAATCAAAGTTATGAATTTTATTCCAGTTAAATATCCCACGCTGAATTTTGTCTTATGAAAGAATAACTTATGCGTATATTTTATAGATTTTAAAATCTTAAGTTATAAGTTATAAGCAAAAAAAAAATCATCTCCGATAGAAACAGTGTACCTAGATTACTACGAAAAAGTTCTGTGTATTGTATTCTTCAATTGGAGAATTAGCTCTAATTTAAATAGAATGTTCAATGTAGAAAAATTGTTCATGATAAAATTTTTTTAAAACACATTGGATTATTTTTGGAGAAGTATAAAAATGCAACAACATAAAATTAGAAGCAACTAGTTAAAAAAAAATTTTTTTTTGGAACAAGATTGAATTAAGGACTCAAAAAAATTGTTTAATTTTTAAATCTCTTTTTTATATTTATACATTATTTCACTTCAACTACTCTTAAATTTACTCCATTTTTATTCATTAAAAATATAGCCCCCGGGTCCAACTGCATTGGAACGGTAGTAGAATCTGTTTTTTCGACGGCAAAATCTTTAAGAATGTAAGCCAAAGCAACTTTGCTCACTAACATGGCAAATCTTTGCCCTAAAACGTCAACATTAGTTATACTCTTGTATAAAGACATGAAAGTCATACCAATACATATTCTTGGACCATCTCCAAACGGCATATAGGTGTATGGAACTATTTTACTTTTATTTTCGTCACTGAAACGCTCCGGGTCGAATTTCTCAGGATTTGGAAAATACTCTTCGTCGAAATGTAATCCCGCAACAGGAATCATGATAGAGGTCCCTTTGTCTATTGTGAGTCCAGACTCTTCAAGCGTGTAATTGGAGACAGCTTCACGATTTAAGAAAATCGTCAAAGGATATTTCCTCAGAGTTTCTAAAATAATAATCTAATCAAGTTTATAGTTATAAAGTTTGCGTACCAACCACATAGGACCATTTCCAAGTACTTCATTTCTTGAATAGCTTCGTAAGTAAAGTCACCATGAGCTTCGTAACGTTTCCTAATTTCTTCACGTAGTCGGTTCTGAATATCAGTATTTAAGGCCAGTTCGTAGAGAGCGAAAGTAATTGTTATGGAGGTCGTGTCATTTCCAGCAGAAAAGAAAGACAAAGCTTGTGCTGCCATTTTCACATCGTCTGAAAAAATCAATGATACTACCAAATGAAAACTGAAATTAGGAATTATATTAATCGTGCAATTAAAGCAAAAAAAAGAATGCACAAAGTACAGTCACGATCAAAAAGAATGATACCCCTAAAATCCCAGCCACAAATCTTCTCGATGTGACACGGTTAATGTGTAAGTTTGACAAGTTTACAAACTAACTAGTTTTTGTGTAAACTACATAGATCGACAGTCAACTAACCTGTTAGTTGAAATACTTACTTGGACATATTTTGCAAAAAAATTAGGAATATACTTTGATAGTGCGAATTATGTCGGTACTTTTAACCTTTTCGAATATTTAAGTTTTAGGAATTTACCAAACCTGGCCATTATTTTTAGTATTTTAAAAAAATTAGATAAATTCGTCAAAAATAAGCTAAAGAATGAACAAACTGAGTCGAAACAGCGTCTTTCTAAGATAATAAATTATTTTTTTGCAATATTTCGCTAAGCTGCCGACAAATTTTAAAACAGGTCAAGTCTAGAGTTCCCATATTGTTCCTATATAGTCAAACTGACATTATTTTCCCTTTTTTTGAGTTATCTAGTTTTGCCAATAATAGAAGTGTAATTAATTCACAAAATGCCCAAAACATATATTTATGTTAAACCTAATTTAATGATTGTTCTGAATTTTGCAAAATTTTTGATTTTAGTAAATTACTTAACGAATTTACTGTCTTTTGGAATTTATTTTTGGATCTGTTTGAAAAACACAGTTTTACAGAAGAGTCAACATTTTACACCCAAATTAACCACATTCTAATGCCTCAAATTTAGCAAATTTCTTGCTTAAAAATGAACATCTTTTGCCCATAAAGTAGCACATTTCAAAATTAATTTGTTATTTTCTATTTTATTTGGATAAAACCGTTTGAATGCAGTGAGTTTTTTACTGAAAAACACCTTAAATCTACGAGTAATGCAAGAAGCATTTCAGATTTAATTTAGCAATTTTTTTGTTTTTTTCTTTGATATTCAAATTTCAAATATATAAATATAACTTTTCGTGCAAAAACGCTATAAATTCGTGAAAACAAGAGCAAACAACCTATTTTGAAATAAAGTTTGTGATTTTTGTTTTTTTTAACATTATTTTCATGAGAAAATAAATAATACCTACATTTTAACAATTGTAAAGTACCAAAACAAGTCAAATTTGGGTTAATTTTTATTTTCTACTTGTTTTAAACACTATAGGCAGGTTTAGAGAACCCTCATTAATTTAATCCGCAATTAAATCGGTGATTAACTGATCACGTGACCAAATTGAAGCAATTTGATTGGTCTATTCGCGTTGTTAACTTTTAACAACGAATTAAAATTTAATGAAGCTTTCTATAAACCGGCTCTATTTCTATTTTATTTGTAAGTTTCCCACTTTTTCTACATCTAAATTTACTATAAAGGCAGAAAATACTTTAGAATTATCAGAAAAAGCACATATGTCTATTTCCTGTTTCAAAACTATAAAAATACCAATTTCGCATTTTCTCTAAACTTAAGTTATAAATTATTCATGCACTTCAAAAAATTAATAGTTAATGTAATTTATAGTTTCGATCAGAGATCTAATCAATATTAACTATTTTACATTTTTATCAACTTTATTTAAAAAATGCGACTTTGACATTTATCCACTTGAAACAGCTTATACTTTGCCTTGACAAATTTTTTCAATTTAGCAAAATTTCCGTTGTAAAATGTCCTAAATTCATGGAAACAGGTTCAAAATTAATTTAGGCTTTTCTGTCATATTTTAGGTAAAACTTTAATGAAAAACTCTACCTAAAAAGTCAAAAATTTAATTAAAATAAAAAATAATTTTTTTTTAACTTTTAAAAATTTTTAGCAAAAATGAAAAAATCTGCAAATCTGGATGAAAATTCTTAATATTATTATTGTTGACTTTTTTAGCCTAAAAGTTGTTTTAAACGTATTAATAATTAAAAAAATAAAGAAGAAAGAAGGACGATTCTCAACTAAAAAACATTATTTTGTAAAATTAAATTTGAAAGATTTTTTTTGTTTTTTTTTTCAACTAAATGTGCGTAAATACCGAATTCTGTCAAAACTAGTTAGCTTTAGTTTATTTTAATATGCACTAATTTATTGATTGTCAGTCCCAGTTTTTAGCGTTTTAATTAATACATTAAGGAAATATTGTTAAAATAAAAATCAACAAAATGTGGGTCGGGTAAGGTCAGGTCAGGTCATTTGGATAATTTTGTAAAAAATAATCTGAAAATCTAGAAATTGAGTAAAAATAGTGTTATTTGTGCCAACTGCTGGCATTTAAGAACTTTTGAAGTAATACTTATACTTTAACTTTTCTCAAAAATCTCGCTAAACCAAAAATAGTAAAAACTGACTTTGTTTGTTCTTTTTTTATAACATAAAGTTGTTTTTAAAATGATTATAGTTGGCTAGAACATTTTTGAATAGTTTATTTTTTGCTGATCAAAAAATATACAAATGGATATAGTTTAATATTTTTATATACTTTTGATTAAAAATACAAGCTCTCATAATTTCCTTATTTTTTTAAATTATAAGCTGTGTTTCAGCTTCAATTTTTAAAAATATTGCGTATATATACAGAGTGTCCCAATATTAAAAAACATTAAAGTTATGTTTTTTAAATGAAACAGCTTAAATTTTATTTGAGATTTTTTTGTAAAATAAAATTTTATTGACAGGAAATCATGATACAATTAATAAATATTTTCGTTTTCCGACATTTCATGTTGAATTAATAAATTGAATGGCAATGTAAGCTTCCAATTATTAATCTACCATTAAATAAGTTTTATTAATCGTAAAAAAGTTAATCTAATAATTCATTATACATCAGCAAGTCATTTATTTTAACTTGCTTTGTTGTCTGCCATATTACGCGAGTTAAATTTGAAATTGTTCCTGTTATCCAAACAAGCTGAAATTTTGCATACACACGTAATCACGTAATGTATAAACAAAATATTAAAAAAAATCGCTATTTGGAAGAGTTCTTGTTATCCCCAGCCAGCTAGACTTTTAGATGCATAAACATTGTGAATGAAAATAAAGAAGTGATGATAGAAAAAAAAACTAATAAAAAGTACAGACTAAAGAGTTATGAATCAGACCTATAAGAAAGTAAAACAAATATTAATTAATATTATAAATAAATATATCATATATTATATATAATATATTATATATTATATATTATATATTATATATTATATATTATATATTATATATTATATATTATATATTATATATTATATATTATATATTATATATAAATAATATTAATACTATTTCCTACCGGATGCGATTTTTTTTGTTATTTTTTTGTTACTTTTTTGTAGTATTTTTAAACATATTTATTTTATTTTTTTATTTGCAGTGTGTATCACTTTTTTTATCTAACATTGAGGTTAAGGTGCTACCTTATGTAGTAACTTAAGTAGAATAAAGCACACTCTAATATAAAAAAGTAAGCCAAAAAAATTGTTTGTGCTAAAAAACTTTATCTATTAATTAATGATAGTTAAATATTATGTTATGTTTCGGCTGCTAACGATACACCTTCGTAAATATTTTTTTTTACTTACAATAAAGTTTGATTATTATTATTATTATTATTATTATTATTATTTTTATTTTTATTATTATTATTAAAATATTTGGTAACTAAGTTTAATTTAGCTTCTTTAGATTTGTTGTTATTTATTGTAACTTTGGCTCCCAGATCTTTATTTAAAACTACACAAATTTATATGAATGGACGTTTCGGCATAAAACATGCCATCATCAGCTATTTTTGACAATTTTTACAACACTACAAAATGGAATTTTTTAGTCCATTAACGTAAAATTGTGTTTTTTTTTTTCAAATAAAGGATCTGGGAACCAAAATTACAGTAAATATTATTAAAATAATCATAACTTACCAAAGGTGAAATCTGAACTGCTACTATTTTCCTTTAAATTGTGCAGCATATCAATCAGGTCGTTGCGAACAATTGTTTTTTTCCGACGTTCGTTTATAGTAGTTTTGAAAACATTCATCAAATATTCGGAAGCTTTCTTGTCCGCAAAAGTTAGTCTAAATATATCGACTAGTTTTGGCATGAAAAAGAAACAGAAGATTGAGATGCTTCTAATAAACGACTTGAAATCAACGAGTTGTGTTGCAATTTGCATAATTTCAGAGTTGTCGTCTTTCAAACAATAAGAATTTATGCCAAAAGCACATGATGATATTATGTCTACGGCATATTTCTTCGTCACATTTCTAGCTTCTATAACTCCACCACTCCGCTTCTTGAAATAGTTGAGCAAATCAGTTCCGCATTCTTTCATCAAAGGGAACATCAGTTTGATTTTTCCTGAAGTGAAAACTGGGGAAATTTTTGCACGGAGATTGCGCCAGTTGTCGTTCTTTGCACTGAAAAGTGTGTGGAAGAACACTGGATCGACCGATTCGTTGGCTGCCACTTTGCGGTTTATAAATTTGTCGAAATCTTTCACTAACACTTTTTTCAATAATTCGGGACTTCGGATCACTAGAGTCGGTTGGTTGAAGATGTAGATGCCAACGTAAGGGGTTGAAAACTTGTCGTAGATTTCTCGAACTTTGTGAAACAAGTGTTTTCTTCGAAGGGCCACATCGTAGAAACTTCCAAAAATAAAAAAGGGTTTTTCAGTCAGAACTCCCTTTGATTCCCAATATTTGTAATTTTTTCGGTAGAGATAGTACAAAAACAGAAGGAAACAACACAAATAAACAAAAATCATCTTGGATGGTTAATAAATCGGTTACTACTCTGACTGCCAGAAATAAACTGTATTTATATGTTTTGATTCGAACTTTTCTTATCTCTTAATTTGTATTTATAGTTTTGTAATAAGTTGTGATAAGTACCCAAACAATTGTAATGTACCCATTATAAATATCCCTTTAACGTTATAATTATCATTATCATTAGTAAACATCTTTCATTATCATTAGCAAACGTCTTAAATTTAATTTGTATCATCTACATCCGGCATGTTCAACTTTGTACCTAATTACTTTACTATCTCGAGTTCACTTTTATTTGTACATTCTTCCGCTTATCGCCTTTCATCCCTCTATATATAAGAAATCATTTTTATGTTAGAGAGCAGTCAGAATAAGTTAGTTGTTACTGTACGACCTAATGTCAATTCCAAATTCCAAATTTTAATAAATTATAGTAGTAGTTAGAAGTAAAGAGCTGGAGTTTCTCTTTCCCATCACCGGACCATCACAAAATTGGTGTCAGAAGTGGGATCGTAATAGTGCGGTTGGAAAATTTATTTCAAATTCAATTTGAAATTTCAATCAGCAAGTTTGGGAAACTTCGATTTGGGCTATCGTCCATCATCCAGTGGTGCAACATCCAGGTCTTCAAGGTTCGTGTATTCGTGCTACCTGCTGCATCGTCGCTACCATAGGTGACAAACGGCGATATTCAACCCCAGACGTGAAGGTTTTCGAAAATCGTGTGGTCCAGTGTAACATAATGGGATTCCAGCAGTTATCTTCCCTTGTGTAAGTGAATTTATTTGTTTGATGCCAACAACGAGATCTATGTCAAAACACAAAAAGGAAGCTACGACGAATTTAGAAGGAGCTACCGCGTCTAATCCACATTCAATCGGTTCAGAAGAAACTAACACGATTGATTCCGTTACGCCCAATTCGGATCAAAGTAGCCTCAATAATTTAAGTATTCAATCATCTAGTAATTTAATTAACCCTAACTTAAATCTCACCAACATGTCGATTTCACTAGAGTTAGCAGAAAAAATGTTAATTAAGTTTGATGGAACCAAATCAATGTTGTTCGAATTTATAGATAATTGTGATCAAGCTCATAATCTTGTTGGAGTTGCAAATCAACCACTTTTACTTTCAATTATTAAAACCAAATTAACGCATAACGCGAGAACTTTAACACGTAATAGAGAATTTGCAAATTGGAAACAATTAAAGAAACATTTACTAGATTTGTATTCAGATAAACGTACAGTTGGTCAATGGCAATTGGAGTTAAATTCCTGTCGGCAAAATCACAATGAAAGTGTCGTTTCTTTTTCAAATCGTGTAGAAACATGCTACGTAAAATTAATAAATTCGTTAAGTGACAATTTAACTGAAGAAGTACGCAACGGAAACATTGATTTACTGCAAAATGAAGCTTTGAACGTTTTTATCACGGGATTAAATAAAGATTTGTCAATTTTAGTTAAAGCTCAAAAACCGGATACATTAGAAAAAGCAATCTCGATCGCGATTAACGAGGAACAGGAACTTAAATCCAAATACGAAATTCATAAATATCAAAACGTAAATAATAATTCGTCAAGTAGATTTTGTAATTATTGTAACAAATCGGGTCATAATTCATTTAATTGTCGGAACAAAAATCAACAACACAACCAGAACAAAAATTTTAATAATGTTCACCGAATTCAGAATCACACACATATCAATTCTCCAAGTACCAGTAATTCCTCAAAATTTAATCGTAACAATTTCCATAATAATAATTCTTCCTCTAAAATCCAGCCAAGATCTAACAATGATTTTCAAAGAAAATTCTGTAATTACTGCAAGAACAATGGTCATTTAATTAACGAGTGTCGTAAATTACAATATAACCAGTCGCGAAAGGAACAAAATAATAATTCCCGCATTAGATCTTCATCACAGTCCCTACAAAATTCAAACGGCAGTAATTTAAACTGCCCGGGCTCTTCGACGTTGGCGGAGAACTCGAGGACTGCCCACCAAATTTCCGCCGAATTGCAACATTAAACATTGCTGCTGTAACAAGTTATATTCCATTAAATATTGCTCAATTAAAAAATCATCCAGGTAAATTCCTTTTAGATACCGGTGCTGACATTTCGCTTGTAAAAATTTCTCATCTTAAAGGTCAAACTCATTGTTATGAAGACAATCTTATCACTCTGAAGGGTATTGATATAAACGTGACTCAGCATACGAAAACATTGTGCTATACTTATTTAGATTTCTATATCGGCAATCAGAAATTTACACATATTTTTCATGCAGTTCCCGATAATTTTCCGATTCCTTTCGACGGTCTTTTAGGTAACGACTTTTTAAAATCGTTCAACTGCCTAATTGATTATCAAAATGATAAACTATTTATAAATGATAAACATCTAGATATATTCCATTTAGAATATCCCATACGTGCGCAAATTCAACGCGATTACAAATCAAAATTTTCACAATCTAATTCTAATCCTCCATTAAGTCAGAACATTCCTGCTTACAATGAAAAATTTTCTTCAAATAAAATAAAAAACAATCAAACTGATTCAAATGTAAAATTTCAACTAGCTCCTAGAACAGAAACAATTGTAAAAATTAAAGCCATAAACGGAGAAATAAAAGAAGGCATTTGTCCAAATATTGATATACTTGAAGGCGTTTATCTCTGTCCAAGTTTTGTAAAGGTTGACAAAGATAGCAACATAATAACCTCAATTTTAAACACTACCGAAAAAATCGTTAATATTAAAAATATCGAAGTCACATTAGATCCAATCGATTATAGTGAAAATAGTGCGAATATTTCCTCATTACGTACGAGTACCTCTGATAATAATTTCAAATCAGAACGTTTAGAAAAAATTTCAAATTTATTACGAACTGATCATCTAAATTCAGAAGAAAAACAATCTTTACTACAAATTTGTCATGAATTTAATCATATCTTTTATATCGATGGTGACAAACTAACATTTACAGATACAATCGCGCATAATATTCCTACATCATCGAAAGTACCAATTAACGCTAAAACATACCGATTTCCAGAAGTTCATAAAGAAGAAGTCAATAAGCAAATTAATCAAATGCTCGATGAAAATATTATCGAACCATCTAATTCACCATGGAATTCTCCTATATGGGTTGTACCTAAAAAATCAGACTCTTCCGGAATGAAAAAATGGCGAATAGTTGTCGATTATCGTAAGCTCAATGATATAACTGTCGGTGACTCATATCCGCTTCCTAATATCTCTGAAATTTTGGACCAGTTAGGACATTCAAAATATTTTTCAACAATAGATCTAACATCAGGTTTTCATCAGATAAAAATGTCTACAGAAGATGCTCCTAAAACTGCTTTTTCTACTCACACAGGTCACTATCAATTTAATCGTATGCCATTTGGATTAAAAAATGCACCAGCGACATTTCAACGATTAATGAATAATGTTTTATCTGGAATTCAAAATAACCGTTGTTTTGTTTATTTAGATGACATAGTAATTCATGCAGATACTTTAGAAAATCATAATAAAAAATTAAGAGAGGTATTTCAAAGACTATCAGAACACAATTTAAAAATTCAACCAAACAAATGCGAATTTCTACGTCACGAAGTAATGTATTTAGGACATAAAATCACTGATCAAGGTGTTAAACCTGATCCCAATAAAGTTAAAGCTATTTCAGAGTATCCTATTCTAAAATCACAAAAGCATGTCAAAACATTCCTTGGATTAATCGGATATTACAGAAGGTTTATTCCAAATTTTTCTTTTTTAACACAACCGTTAACCAAATTATTAAGAAAAAACGCAGAATTTATTTGGACTAGTGAACAACAACGCGCATTTGAAAATTTAAAATCAATATTAACCAATGAACCTTTATTGCAGTATCCAGATTTTACACAAACATTTTATTTGACAACGGACGCAAGTAATTTTGCTATCGGGTCAGTTTTGTCGCAAGGTGAACCTCCTAATGATTTACCAATAGCTTACGCTAGTAGAACTTTGAATAGGGCCGAATCAAACTATTCAACGACGGAAAAAGAACTTCTTGCTATTGTTTGGAGTGTAAAACATTTTCGACCGTACCTATATGGTAGAAAATTTAAAATCATAACTGATCATCGTCCATTAACGTGGTTATTTAATGTGAAAGATCCGGGTTCTAGATTAATACGTTGGCGACTAGCATTAGAGGAGTATGATTACGAAATTCTCTATAAACCAGGTAAATTAAATAAAAATGCAGATGCCCTCAGCCGAATTCCTCTAGATAATCTGTGTGTCAATCATTTCCGAACTGAGGACGACGATGAATCATATGCGAATTTCTTAAAAAAAATAAGAACAACTCTTATCACCAATGATAATATTGAAGAAGTTAATGGTAATATTATCGACTCAACCGATAACATCTGTTTATGCATTTCAAAGGATCTCGAATGTAAGGAATTAGTCCAAATACAAATAAAAGAGAAATTTACTAACAGCTATCAAATGTTACAAACAGAAACTTTAAACGTCAACGAAGTAATCAAAATACCAATAAATTCAGCAAATAACAAAAATATTTACTATATGATAACAAAAGAACATTATTGGGAATCTATATCATACGAAGATTTGTTTAATATTTTACAAAAATTAAAAAACCGATTAATTGCTGATAACGTAAAATCCATAAGCTTACCTAAATTAAACTCTTCCTTTGATAAACTCCATTTTCACAAAATTCGTTCAATGATAAGATACATTTTTAGAAAAACTAACATTAAAATTTACATACTTTCAAATGAAATCGTAATTCCGAACACTCAAGAAGAAATTAAGAAGATTTTAACGGAATATCATTCAAATCCTTGTGCTGGACATTCGGGCTTTCATAGAACCTATAATCGAATCAAACAATATTATAAATGGCCACGAATGAAATCTGATATCAAGAATTTTATAAAAACGTGTGAGTCATGTCAAAAAAATAAATTGGTTCGAAAGAAAAGTAAAGAACCAATGGTGATTACAACAACAAGTGAAACTCCTTTTGAACGCATATTTTTGGACATAGTAGGACCGCTACCGTTATCAGAAAATGGTAATAAATTTATTTTGACATTGCAGGATGATCTTTCTAAATATTCTCAAGCTTATGCAATTCCAAATCATGAAGCAGGAACAATTGCTAAAAAATTAGTTCACGACTTTATTTGCAAACACGGTATACCTTCAACAATTGTAACTGATCAAGGAAAAGATTTTACCTCAAATTTATTAAAACAAATTGCAAAACTGTTTAAAATTAAACAGATAAACTGTACGGCATACCATCCCCAATCTAATGGTGCATTGGAAAGAAGTCATCACACTTTAGCTGATTATTTAAAACACTACATTAGAGAAAACCAAACAGACTGGGATGAATGGTTAGATTTTGCAATGTTTTCCTACAACACAACAGTTCATACTTCAACCAAATATACACCTTTTGAATTAATTTTCGGAACTAAAGCAAATTTGCCTACAAGCATAACAAAATCTCCTGAATTTAAGTACACTTACGATGACTACATGGATAACTTAACTTTAAAACTGCAAAAATCTCACGAAATTGCGAGAAAGCACATCTTAGATTCAAAAGAACAATCTAAAAAATATTATGATAAGAACTGTCAAAACCAAAATTTTAAAATTGGTGACAAAGTATTTCTATTAAACGAACAATCAAAATTAAATAGGTCAAGGAAACTTTCTCCAAATTATTCAGGTCCTTATGAAATTACAGAAATTAATTCACCAGTAAATTACACTATTTTGATTAAAAATAAAAAACATAAAGTTCATAGTAATAAATTAAAACTTGCTTATATTTAAGGCATTTTTATACTATTTTTACTTATCAATTTTTATCACTAATTTTCCTTTATTATTCCAGGCAACTCATTCTGTCTATCAGCTTATTAGCAACACTTGAATACGCACAAATCACCGATCAACAACAGTACACCGTAACACCGATTAACCATTTCTCTGGTATATATTTTGAACACATAAATAATGTGAAATTTCAAGAGACACATTGGCAAATAGTATCCTACCTCGATATAAGTTCATTAGAAGATAAGTTATCGTTCATTGATCATGCTTATAATCAAACTTTGCATCTTTGCCAAAGTAATCAACATTCATTAATGGCGTTATGTCAATCATCGTTAAAACTATTAAAACATATAGTACCTTATTTGCATAAATCAGAAGTAGATCTCAAAAATCTTATTAATAATAAGAGAACTAAACGCGCTTGGTTAAATATCGTTGGCGATGCTCTAAAAACTGCTTTTGGTACACTTGATGAAGCAGATGCTAAATATTATAATGGAATTATAAATCAGATAAACAAAAACGAATATAATTTAGGCAAACTTTTAAAACAACAAATAATGGTAGTAAATTCGACAATAGCGAACTTTAACAATACCATCACAGATTTGAATAAGAACTCCAAAATTTTTGAAGAAAATCTTATACAAATAAGTAACTATTCCCGTAAAATAAACAATAGGTATCTTGCATTAGAATTAAAACAAAATTTAGACGAACACTTTTCTTTATTAAATCTAGTTATTACAACATTACAAAACGAAATAACGACCGTTATGGACACGATTTTACTTTCTAGATCAAACATTTTACACCCTTATGTCATAACACCATTTCAATTGATCGAAGAATTGAGTAAAACAATTCCACATTTACCTAGTTCATCTACGTATCCTTTACCAGTTAGCCGCGAAAATGCACACAAATATTTAGAATTACTCACAATCAAATGTTTCTTCACCGACAACAGAATTGGCTATGTTCTATCAATACCTCTTGTAAATCGAAATCAATTTAATCTTTATAAATTAATTCCATTACCGGTTTTAGACAACTCAACCTCTTATTATAAATTTATTTTACCGTCATTCAATTATCTAGCAATCTCCGAAAACCATAATTTGTATTTAGGTTTAAATGAGTTAACTAATTGTCAAAATTTAGATGAATCAACTTTTATTTGTGTAACTTCGGAACCTTTCTACTATACAAATTCTAGACCTATATGTGAAACCGAACTTTTAAAATCTCCTCTCAATATCCCAATAAATTGCAACATAAGAATTATAACCTCTCGCTTAGAAATTTGGCATAAATTGGATAAACCGAATACATGGATTTATATTTTACCCAAAAGAACTGATATCACCTTAAATTGCTTTCAAATGTCACACATAACCCTTTTCTTAGAAAATACTGGAATTTTAAAAATTAACTCAAATTGTAAATTATACACAAGTTCCGCAACTTTCTTAACCGATAAAACAATTCGTAATAGTACACACAATGCTGTTGTACCTCAGTTAAAATTAAATGACGATTGTTGCATTAATTTAACTAAAACAAAAAATTTTTCTTTAAATCTATTACCTATAACACCTACTAATCTTCACATCGACACATTAAAAGAAGCAAGCCATAAATTACAAGATATTGCCAAATCAACAGACGAATTATTATTAAATAAAGATTTAACTTTCTTCCAGGATACTAGTTATACTAATCATATTTTTCTTTTGATTTTCGTAATTTTCATAATATTCTCATTATATTCGCTGTCTAAATATTGTAAGAAACGTCACTCAAATCACTCGATATTTAATCTATGTAAAAAATCATCATCAGCTCCATCTTATAATGTAAAATATGATAGTTCAGCAGGCTCACATTCAGAATCTCATTCATCAGCAGTAGATATAAGTCCGGTTGCGCCAAATACATCGTCATCACTACCAAAATTAAGAACCGATAAATCGTATTCTTAATTTTCTTTTACGGAGGGAGGTGTAATGTACCCATTATAAATATCCCTTTAACGTTATAATTATCATTATCATTAGTAAACATCTTTCATTATCATTAGCAAACGTCTTAAATTTAATTTGTATCATCTACATCCGGCATGTTCAACTTTGTACCTAATTACTTTACTATCTCGAGTTCACTTTTATTTGTACATTCTTCCGCTTATCGCCTTTCATCCCTCTATATATAAGAAATCATTTTTATGTTAGAGAGCAGTCAGAATAAGTTAGTTGTTACTGTACGACCTAATGTCAATTCCAAATTCCAAATTTTAATAAATTATAGTAGTAGTTAGAAGTAAAGTGCTGGAGTTTCTCTTTCCCATCACCGGACCATCACACAATGAATTTATATTTTTGATTAGAAGCATCAGTCAGCATGAGTTTAATTTTGTTCTATAAAAAGCAAGTAGCAATCCGAAATATTATACAGGGGGAACACAAAAAATTGAATTAAATAAAAGTCATTAGGAAGCCCATTTTTCTAATTTTATAATACATATTTAAAGATCGATATTTTTTTACAAAACTCATAGGTATTAACCCCCTGACTTACCTAAAATAATTTTGAAGCACACAGGGCGTTTTCGAAATAAGCTACATTACATTTGTATTTAAATGGAACACTCTAAATATTTTGCATTTTTGGATGTGTTCCTAGTTTTTAACACTAAATTGTTATTGGTCGATTTTACATAGTTTTTGAAACAATTTTCATTTCTTTGACGTAAGCACGCTTTTAAAAAAATTATTACATGAAAACTAAGAATCCTAGAAAAGTAGGACTTTCTCCACTTTAAAAAAGAGTTCAAACCTTAAGGACATGTTTTTTAGGTCATTCCAATCAAGAAGATAAAAAATAAAGCAAAAAGTAAACAGTTTCTGTTATCCAAAACAGCTGAAACCTTGCATACATACGTAACCACGAAATAAATAATAATTGATAAACAACAATTTATTAAATCACTATTTGGAAGAGTTCTTGTTATCCGAACAAGCTGGAATTTTGCATGCACAAAAATTGTAAAAGAAAATGAAAGAAGTGGCGTTAGAAAGAAAAAATTACAAAAACATTAAGTAAAGACAAAAAAGTAAAGAATCAAAACCATAAAAAAAGTTTTTTATCAAACGTGCTTTGCTACTAAGAAGTAATAAATATTTTTACTACCGGAGATGAAGTTTTTTGTTTATAACGTAAAATTTTAAAATGTATAAAATTTAATCTTAAACTGTCGCAATGTCTATTTCTTTTTGATGGTTTTAAAAAAACATAATTTATGTTTTTATTTACAATATGTATCACTATTATCTACCATTGAGGTTAAAGTGCTACGTGATGAGTAATTTGAGTAGAATAAAGCACACTCTAACATATGCTATAGAAAAAAATATTGTGGCACTTTACTACATTATTTCTTTTTTTTTTCTTGCCTGTTTTTAAAATATTTCCTCTTTTTGTTTTGATACAAAATTGTAGCTCTTTTGACACAATCACGCAAAAGAAGTGTTTTTACACTTATCTTATGACTTAAAAATATAATTTGTTATCGCTTTGTTGGTAAACATATTTATAAAAAGATGCCAATCATAGTAAAAAATGCTTAATCACTACTATTTTTGCCTTGTCATAGGTATCTTAGTCATCACCAGTGTGAGGAAATTTTATGGGATGGCCATGAGGCCACAACCGATCAGCCGACTCGTCGTAGCGCTCTCGCGAGGTTCATATTTATCGATGAAATGGTCCGCTACAGCGTGTGCATTGGCGTAGTTTACTTGGGGTTTATACAATTAATGTTACCGGTCGCTTACAAAAATCTAATTAAAACATAAATATTATTGTTTTATTATAATTACGGAGTACCCAAGAAAAATTGTGGCAATAAAATAGTAGCTAATTTATTAAGACTGCGGTATATTTGTTGAGATTATTTTCTGAATCAATTTTAAAATAGTTGCGAATATCAGCTTCTGATTGGCTAGTTCAAACCCTGACAAGGCACCTAATTTGACATAATCCTTAAAAAATAACTTCATTATTTCCTCAATCTTACACGGACACCAATGAAGATGTTTAATACAGGGGAGCGTAAGTCACTATTACATTTTGAAAATGTTGCGTTTTAATTCCAGTGGAAATTAAAATTAAAAACTAAATAAAAATATTTTAATCATTTTCTCTGAGAAATACGCTTGAATAACTGTGATTCTTTCTAAATTCTCGAAAACTGATTCCGTTTTGCGGTTAAAATATCTTTGAATTTCGAAAAAGATCTTTCTACATCACAGCTGGTTACAGGAGTAAATAAAAAGTTTGGTGCTAATGCAAAATATGTCGAAGATGGTACATTATTCGCTATTTGTTTTAAAACTAGAAAATCGAGATTTCTAGTAACTGCGTCAATTTTTGCATTAAATTTATCTTTAATAATTTAACGACCATTCTACAGATTTTAACTCTATCAACGTAGACTCAAATTTCTCAACTGTAATGGATAATTTAAAATTTTACGTTTCTAGAAATTTGATCGTAGTTGGAATATTTGAAAAATTGTTTTCAATAAAATTAAGTTGAGAAACTAAATTTGTGGTTAAAACTAAAGTTTTACATTGTTTAATGCTTTGTGCATCGTCGTTTAAAGCAATATACAAATGATTTTAATTGATTAAAATTTTTAGAAATTTGCTTCTAACCAAGTCCCCAGCGTGTAACTACAATTGTTGATTCGTCAGAAACGTTACGATTTGTATATTTTTTTAAAAGGGACTTTAAAGAAGGATTATTTAGTTATCTACAAAATGTGCTCGAGGTGAAATCGCAGCGTGGTTGAAACGTGGAGTGGTTGAAAACATTTCAAGGGCTAAAAATGGTAAATAATTAAAAAAAATATTAATGTCACACCAAAGAATACTTTGAAATGAATTACAATTTCGTAATTTAGTTCTACTGGGTCACTTTTATGCTTTTTAAATAAGTACATGAGATAAAAATGTTCTTTTGACTTTTTAGATATTATTAAAATTAACAGAGAGTTAGGGCGGTTAAAAGTAAAGGTATAATATTAATAGATAAGTGGCATTAATTATTTTTTAATTATTTACGAATTACGATTTTTAGCTCTCGAAATGTTATCAAAGGCGATGAACACGCTTCAGAGGGAAATACGGTTTCATCTTAGGCGCATTTTGCAGTAATTTTAAATTGCAATAACTTGGTGAGTCTTACAGATAACGAAATGATTCTTGCACCAAAAATTTATTTCAAGTATTAGCTTTATTTCGTCTCGATTATGTGGGAGTCTATCTTTTAAATTAAAAAACTTTCTCGCATCTCGAAAATTTCACTACACAATTATGCAACGTTACAAGAAAATGTAATTTTTTTGGTTTCCCTTTATCAAAACTCAACCTTGTTAAACTACGTATAAATCTACATTTATTGAAAATTTGTTTGCAAAAAAAAACGGATTTTCTAGCTTTATCCAGAAGGAAGATATGAGTATGTAAACGCAAAATGTGTCCAATTTTAGGTGTTTGCAAATTTTTAGTTAAAACGCCTTTTCAGCCCCTTCGCGAGGGTTGAAACAAAAAATTCTTTGTCTAAACATTTTTTAATACTCTTTCCTAACTTATATCAACAATGCAAGCTGTTTCACAACATTTCGATTTAAAGGTTTATCTGACTGCAAGCGCGCGCCCATGCACTAACCTTCGCCCATAAAATTTCCTCACACTGGTCATCACTGATAACAATGCCATTGGAGCACAAAATGAGAAGTAGTTTTCACATATAAGATTATGATTTTATGTTTTAACAATTTTTTATGGCTGTGTTAATAAAACAAAAAATAGTAGTGAAAGATGCATAATCAATGTTACTTTTGCTTTGTTATGATTATCATTATTGTTGATAATAATAATAACATAGAATGTTTGAATAAACTGTTTTGTCTCCTGAAAATAAAAATTTTGTTTTTTTATTCTAAGTTGTTGAGTAATAAATTAAATTTTTTTTGTCAGAAAAAGAATGATACTGTTGACACGACAAGGTATTGCCACAACACCTAATACTAGTGTAAATCCTACCGACTGCGCCAATTAATTAATTATGTAAAATGTGAAAAAGGTTATAAATAAAAAGAGAGTCTGTATTAAGATATCTATTTAATGACGTTTTAAGGGTATAATTTCTTTTTTCTTCAGATTAAAACAAGTTTACAACAATAATGTACGTAACAATTATAATAATTTAAAACACATACCTAATATAAAGGCTTAGACACTTGAGTGGTTGAAGGAAGACTAAGAGTTAAAGGTTGAACGGTCAAATATTAGAAAGAAGAGAGGGGGTTTTCATTATTCCACCACCCAAATGCTTGTTACTTACATTACTGTTGTAGAGTTGTTTTAATCTGAAAAAAAAGAGAAATTATACCCTTAAAACGTCTTTAAATAAATATCTCAATATAGACTCTCTTTTTATTTATAACTTTTTTCATATATCAATATTGAGTCTAAGAAACCAACAAGTTTTTAAATTATGTAAAAGTTTCAAAGTTGCTATTTAAAGAATTTTTGATATCCGAATTACTCGTAGCTGAAACCCTGCATGCGTAAAAATTGTGAAAAGTGACAGAAGTGGTGATGAGAAGAAAAAATTCTACAAAACAATAAGACTAAAGAATAAAAAATCAAACCTATGCATAAGTAAAAAAAGCTTTAAAATAATATACTAAAAAAATCGTAGATGAATTTTTTTCTTATAGTTTAAAATTTTAAAATTTGTAAAATTAAATATTAAAAGAAAAAAATCTCTGATAGAAAAAATGTCCACTACGCTTTTAGTACCTAGTTTTTCTTAAAGAGGTTAAAGTGCTAGTTGATCTAGTAATTTGAGTAGAACAAAGCAAACTCTAACATCTGCAACAAAAAGTAATATTTTATTTTGGCATTAAACTTATATATATTTTTTGTCTTTGATTATAAGGAGGTAAATCACAAAAATTTGGCTTTGATTAATACTGTAGCTTCTTTAGATAGATTCTCGCAAAAGAAGCGACACAATCACACTTGTTTTTTGTTATCGCTTTACGTTTACGTTATCGCTTTGTTAATAAACATATTTAGAAAAAAATGCCAGTCATGGTGAAAAATGCTTAATCACTACTATTTTTGCCTTGTCATAGTTATCTTAGTCATCATTGATAACGATGCCATTGAGAACACAAAATGAGAAGTTGTTTTCATATTTATGATTATGACTTTATGATTCAACAATTATGGCTGTGCTATTAAAACAAAAAAATCATAGTGAAAAATGCATAATCAATGCTATTTTTGCTTTGTTATGATTATCATTATTGTTGATAATAATAATATAGAATCGTTTAATAACCTGTTTTGTCTCCTAAAAATAAAAATTTGTTTTTTTATTCTAAGTTGTTGAGTGATAAATTAAATTTTGTTTTGTCAGAGAAAGAATTATATTGTTGATACGACAAGATGTCGCCACAACACAAAATACCAGTGTAAATCCAACTGACTGCGCCAATTAATTAATTATGTGAAAGTTTCAAAGTCCTTAGTTAAAGAGTTTCTGCTATTCAAATTAGCTGAAATTTTGCAAAAGTGGTGATGGAAAGAAAAAAATTCTACAAAAAAATAAAACTAAAGAATAAAAAATCAAACCTATGCAAAAGTAAAAAGCTTTTAAAAAGTATACTAAAAAAATCGGAGACGATTTTTTTTTTCTCTTATAGTTTAAGATTTTCAAATTTGTAAAATAAAATATTAAAAGAAAAAAATCTCTGATAGAAAAAATGTCCACTACGCTTTTAGTATCTAGTTTTTCTTAAGGAGGTTAAAGTGCTACTTGATCTAGTAATTTGAGTAGAACAAATCAAACTCTAACATCTGCAACAGAAAGTAATATTTTATTTTGACATTAAACTTATATTTTTTATTCTTTTTTTGTCTTCGATTATAAGGAGGTAAATCACTCAAAATTCTATAGCTTCTTTAGATAAATTCTTGCAAAAGAAGCGACACAATCGCATTTGTTTTTTGTTATCGCTTTACATTTATGTGATCGCTTTGTTAATAAACATATTTAGAAAAAAATGCCAGTCATGGTGAAAAATGCTTAATCACTACTTTTTTTGCCTTGTCATAGTTATCTTAGTCATCAATGATAAATTCCATTGATATCACAGAATGAGAGGGAGTTTTCCTAGGAGGTTAGATATAAGTCCTTGGAGGTTTCATATTTATAACTAGTCATGATGATGAAAAATGCTGAATCATTGTTTTATTATTTTTGCCTTGTCATGATAATTAATGGTCTATAATTGATAATAATGATAACATAGAATAGAATAGGAAGGTAGTGAATGTGAAATGAAAATTTTATTTTATTTTTGTCAAAAAAAGAAAGGTATGTAAATAGTATGAACTTATGTGCCTGTGCATATACATATGATTCGCTTCTTTCTCAAACAATTTTCTTCTTAAATACCTTTGTCTTTATAATACAGACCGAGGAAATAGAACTTTATCTACAGCACACAATATTTGTGAAAATCCTACTGACTGTGCCAATTAATCGTAAGTTTACAAACACAATAACTTGTTTATAAAAAAAACTAAATTACCAAATTCGGAAGATGTTACAAAAAATATATATGTACCTATCTTATCTATTTTTAATAAATTGTTTATCAAATGGTGCAAAAATATAACCAGGTTACCATTTTAAAAAATATTGTTGACAATCACTTCGATTTTCAATGGATTTTGTCAATATGTCAAAATTAAGTTGTCTGCACAAAAAATTATTTATGGTATTTTAGAACCAATTAATATTTTTCTGTAAAAAAATCACTAGTCTCCTCCACAAAAATTAATTAATTTTATAAAAACTAAAAATTAAAATAAACATAATTTTGCTCGGCACTTCATGTAAGCATCATTTATTTTATACAATCACTAGGAATAATAAAATTTCAGTCAATTAATATTTTAATATTTTTTTCAATAGCAATGTTAAACTGTTTCTTTATCAACTCTTTCGTGCAGATAAGATGTTTTAAATTTATTTTGTTCAACTAAATTTACAAATTCCAACATATTAATTTGAAAGGTTAACAATAACTTTTTTCTCTTAAACTTGAAGTCCTTTTAGAAAAAAAAAGTATTGTACAGGATAATAAAGATTGTAAGTATCAGCATTTAGTTTCCTGAATATTAATTTTAAATAAACTAAAGATACAGGAGATAAAAATATAAAAAAATAAACGATTTTTTCATTAGTATTTTATTGCATATTTTTGGTGTAATTTAATTGATTTTAAGTAACAGGTCAAGTGTCGGTCTCTTTATTGCAAAAACAGGAACTAACAATAGTGTGTACTGTGTTTGTTATTTCATTGATCACAACGTACTGACATCCTTGTCACTCATTTGTGTAAGAAGAGATAACATCGAATATATCGTTTTCGCAATCTATAATAATACAACTTAAAATACTTAAACACAAATAACTATTAATTATAATACTGCTGCTCCTAAGTTGTAGTTGACGCTGGAATTTTCCGTGAATCGAAAGTTGATCGGTTTGATATTAACCATAATCATGAGGTAAATTTGTTTATTCCATTTGTTGAACAAATACCAAGGAACCGAGCACCATGTGTAGAGAAGTTCTTCAAACTAGAATGCAATAGTTGTGAAAAGACTGTTTTTGTTTAACGAGCACAATGTTTGCCAAAACGAGTGAGCGCAACGAGTTAAACAATAACAGGCTTTTCATGTATTACAATATTTTTACTAATTCCTTCGTAAATTGAAAATGCATTCCCGCAGTTTAATTTTAACCTCGGCCGTTAATAAGTGACATTTGGTAACGAGATTAAAAAAAATATTTTTCGCCCTTGTACTTTTATTACATACAATATCCTCTAGTTTCTGTCCAGATGTTACTGTTGCCATAAATGTAGTAATTGCTGCTACTGTTAAAGTACCAGCGTGAAGATAGTCACTTATCACTAGAGTGTCTGAAAACTGAATCTTTGCGTTAAAAAATTAAACTAAAACAAAGGAAACAACCTTAAAATAGAACATAAGGATACTTATGCCAAGCAACCCTCCAATAACAGCATACAACAATATATAAATTGCTATTCGCTGGTTAACTGCTTGAAAAGTTCTGAAACATTATTAAATTTGGTCTAACGTACGGATACTAGACTACAGTCACGACCAAAACGAATGACACCGCTAAAACCGTAGCCACAAATCATTTCGAGTGTTATAGTTAATGTATATAAGCTAACTGGAAAGTTTGTAAACTAACTGGTTTGTTGAAATTTTGACTTAAAATGTTTTAGTCAGGCTTTTACTATCCGACCCGGTTGGTAGGCGCGTCATTCTTTTTGATCGTGACTATACGCTAGGAGACAAAACGATGTACACGGTCTAAATAATTCAGCGGTTAGCACAAAGCAAACAAAAACCAAGGCAGATAAACCATTAAATTCTTAATAGTAAGAGACAAAAATAGTGCAAACATTAAACTACAGGGTGAGTCATTGATATGGGCGTGCTTGATTGCTCCTACACTGTCAAAGATATCGAAATAAATCAAATGGCACTGCAAATGGAAAGTCCAAAAATTATTTTGCCCTATACAAGATGTTTCATTTTTACAATGGAACCCCCGGTATATTTGTACATATTAAAATTTGCAATTTTTTAGGTTTTATAAATCAGTTTAGTTTTTGCCATTGACTTTAACCGTTCAGAAATTATTTAATTTTTTCTATAATTTAGTGCGTCTGCAGGCACCTTATTAAAAAAATCTCAGCGTCCTTAGTATTTAGGATATCAAGTTGAGACTTGCATTGTGGTATCACCTTGCAGTGGCACATTAATTTTGGTATACTTTGCAGGAGCATAACATGATTTTTTAAATAGCACTGTATTTTATTACTAATTATTATTCAGCTTCTCATTTTACATTTTTTTACTTCATTAGTTTTGTCCAAAAGTTGATATTTAAAGAGATAATTCGATTTTTCTGAAAAATACACACAAAATTTCTAGGATACTAATGTAGCGTGCTATGAAAAACAAACATTTTGGCCTACTAATGTCATAATGGCATTTATAGTCAGTCATGTTTTAATTTTATTGTGAAAATGAATTTTTTGTGTAAAATGCTCATCTAGACACAAATTTAAATAAAATTTTGACAAGAAATTATTAAATAAAAATGACAGAAGTTTACAAGGAGAAATAAAGAAATAAAAAAACTGAGATACAACAAATCAACAGCGATAACATATTACTTGCAGTTACAAAACTGTTTAAAATGACGGCGTTCTTAATCAGTAAAGTAATACATTGGTCAATTCTTATTCAAAATTCGCCGCTTCTAATATGGCTTGATCAATTCTACCAGAAGTTTATATAATTCTTTCTTGTATATTTTCTCTGGTAGTGCCGTCGTTTTTTTTCTTTTTTGTTTCTTTTAAGTCTATATCTTGATGAGATTTGTATGAAAAATTCATTTTTACAACAAAATCAAAACGTGATGTACAAAAAACTTTAGTCTGAAATTGTTGTGTTAGAATTTATTATTTTACATGGCACACTACGTTGGAATCCAAGAGATTTTTTGTGCATTTTTCAGAAAAACCAAGATATCTCCGAAACATATAAACTTTTGGAAAAAAATTTAAAAGGTGAAAAAGATGTAAAATGAGATGCTGAATAATACTCAGCAATTGAATACAGAGAGTGCTATTTAAAAAAAATAAGTTTTGGTTCTACAAAATTTACTAAAAGCAAATGGACAGTCTTGTTGCCAAAAAATGCCCTTGACAGTTGTCTACAGACAGACAAAATCCCAACTCCATATCCCAAAAACCAAGCGCTCTGCGATTTTTTAATTATGTGCCTGCAGACGCACAAAATTGTAGAAAAAAATATATAACTTCTGAATGGTTCATGTAAAATGCAGAAACTAAACTGATTTATAAAGCCTAAAAAAGTGCATATTTCAATTTGTACAAACATACTTGTATGTGCCATTTAAAAAAACTATGTTAAAGGGTGCACTGTAAAAATAAATGAAATACCCTGTATAAGGAAAAATAATTTTAGAACATGCAATTTGACTTCCCATTTGATTCACTTCGATATCTTTGACAGTGTAGGTGTAATCGAACACGCCCATATCAATGATTCACCCTGTATATTAAAAAAAATTAAAATAAACTTTTGCCAATTTTCGTTCCGTTCCATATTTTTGAAAATCCTGAATATACGGTTGAAGATAGAAAAACAGTGTAAGGAACAAAGTTATAGAGAATTAAATTTCCCTTAAAAATTCCGCGCCAAAATAAATCTTCAACGTTCAACGCGAAACGAAAACTTTGCATGAGGGTCTCGCAACGTTTTTGGGGCCTAAACGGTTGAAGATAAAAATATGGTCTTGCGGACTTTCTTACAGTAAATTTTATTCTCCACAACTTTCTTCCTAACATTTTTCTGGTATCTTTAGTCGTGTTTGTACTGTTTTAAAAAATACTGAACGAAGCGCTATTTGTAAATTAAAATTTTTTTTCATGTTTCTTGTGAAAATTATACTCGTTAGTTTTTCTCAGTGTGCTAAGAATGCAAAGGTCAACGTTTCAGTGTTTTTTTCTATGTAATTAGTAAATTAGTTGAATTTCGATTAGTTTTAAAAGATTTGACGCCGAATAACGCGCCCTGGTGTTTGCTCTGCAGTACTACTTTTTTTGGTACGATTTTGTGTCTCGTTTCGTCTCCTAATCTATAGTCCTCAGTAACAATTAGTTCATTACCTGTGAAATTCTGTGTAACGTTTTACAATAACAATAATGTTTTTTGTAATTTTGTGCTGAAAATCCTTGTCGTTGGGCAATTTTAAATCATCGCAACCCGATTCAATAATGTTGTTCCTTATCCAGTCCAAAACCAAATAGAATTGAAATCGTATGTGAGTTGCCCCGTACACCACTTGGTTGCAGGTGGCTGGTAGTGCAAGTGCCATAACAATGTAGCTCGCTTTATACATCCAACAAAGTTCAGTTTTCCATTTTGGAACATAAATTTCAATGATTTTGTACACATAACATATCTCTTCTGCATTTTTTGATGGAAAAGTGTGGGCAAGACCAGCAATTAGTGCAATAACTGTGTTAACAATGATGTAAGCTGTGATTAATTTAACTTGAAATTTGATTCGATTGATTAATTTTGGGTCAGTGGATTTTATTTGCCACAGCGTTGCTGATTTAATGCCTTCAGGTCCAATGTTAGATATAGTTAAACATGTTGTAAGTGAGAGAATGATCTACAAATTTTCAATTGTAATTTAAAATATTATGATGCACTCAAGTTTTTCGAATGTATATTACAAAAAAGGATCCAAACCAGTAAGGCGAATACGATATGAAGTAAAGGCTGTTGAAATTGATAAGAAAATGATATCCTTGAAGTACCATAAGCACTGTGTTGGCCACCAACATTACAAATATTACAAACTTCAATAGTTTGTACTGGAAAATGTCACAACACCAAAATCGAAGTAACCACAAAACATCATCTAAAATTTGAAGGTTGTAACTAATTTCAACGAACGAAGCGAGTTAAAAAAATATTTCAAATAAAAGTTTGAGGAACATTAAACTAAGGAATAATACTACAAAACGTGTATATACACGTATTATAGTATTATTCCTAAATAGGAACGGTTATAACATCTCATGCACAAATTAAAATTATTGACTAGCACAAGTGTTCGAGGTAATCCGGCTCGAGGGACCAGATTAGGGACTTGATTTTGTTCAGTTGTTTTCATTGCTTACAAGTTTCTATTTTTTTGTTAATTTCAAACTTTAATTAATCACACATTATTTAGAAACCGTAACTATACCTTAAATACAAACAATATTTTAAATTACTTCTAGTAGATGAATTGATGATAATTATAATGTTCTTTGACTAGCTCTACATAATGAAAGCATTATTATTCAATTTACATTCAGTTAAATAACGAGGGATCATTACATTATAGTTATTAATAATACGAGTGCAAAAAGACAAGCTGAAAGTTCGAGAGCTGTCATTATGCAACGGGCGTATGCGAGTTGCATACTTAGACATCCAAGAACTTTAAACGTTATCGCAAAACTGTTATTAATTTTTTTTTGTTGGAACATGATAATTTAAAACAGTTTGCTATGAGAAGCGTGTTTTAAAATTGTGAAAACACGTTGCTATCGAAAACGTGTTTTAAAATAGTGTTTATAAACTAGGATTCAGATATTAAAAAGAAGGCTTAAAATTTTATCACAAAAAAAAGTTTTAAAAAATGCTAACATTTCACATGTAATCCGGCTCGAAGGACCATAAATGGGTTTTGGATTTGAATCTGTTCAGTTGGTTTCATTGCTTACATCTTTTTACTTTCTTCATGTTTGTGTGTTTTTTAATAGTTTAATAACTTGAAAAAAACTGTTTTTTGCTGTTTTTTGAAATTTGAAACTTGACAATATTCTAGAAGATAACTAAACAATGATTTTCAAATTTTACAAAAACTCAAAGAGTTTAAAAGTCATCCGGAGCAAAATCTCTTATGGGAGTTCCAATGTCAATGACGGGGTAGGTGTACGTACCTCAAAAACTACCAAACATATTTTCATAAACTTGCTATTATGTAAAAGAGATTTTTTTTCCTTTTTATCGGTCGTTTTATATTTGCAATAGATTACCTACAAAATGTAATAAAGCTAGAAAAACAAAAATTGAGGAAACATATTTTAAGAGGTTTTTCGAATTTTTAAACGACCTATAAATTTAAGCTTGTTGTTTAACCAGATAATTTTAAAAGTCCGATGAAAAACTGTTTATAAATAACATTTCCACAGAGGTAGCCTTATTTGCAATCGAAAATCGAATGAGTAAGAGATAATTACAACCCTCCCATAAAAAGTAACCGCAAATAATTAGACTCAGACTTTGTAAATAAAAATTTGAACAAACAAATTGATATAGTATGCCAAAAACTCTGACAAATAGGGACTAATAATGTGTATGCGTTTTACTCATCAGTTTCTGAAGACTGTGTTTACATTGTAAGTTGTAATGACTTTAGTGTATACTCGAAAAGAATTACTCAGTACAAGATAAATTAGTTAAATTAGTTTGGTTGTTTGTTTGAACAGATGCAAGCCCTGAATCTGGTCCTTCGAGCCGGATTACATCGCTAGAAAATAATTTTAATTTGTTATTTCTACTATTTGAAGTCACCACAAATCAGTGATCAATAAAATCAAGTACTATAAATAGAAAACTATTACTTAGTTTAGATTTATTTTAATTTCAATATTGGCGCCAGTTTCCCGTAGTTCGCCATTTAATTTAAGTAATTTAATAGAATTTAGAATGGTCGATCATGTTCCTAAGTAAAATTTTGATGCTGTATCTACACTGATAATTAAAAAGATTCTAATGTGGGCCAGAAAAGAATCAGCCTGTATGGGGTAAAACATTGTTAAATTGTTTGATTGTATCCCCATTGTCACCTGACCTGACCTGACCTGACCTGACCTAACTTTTTTTTTTTTTTTAACGAGGTTTTGGGGAAAGCTCATAGCCTAACCCCCGGATCTTTGATGTTCCAGTGATCCGGGGAGTGTGGGATTCTAACCCACTAAAACCCCATTTCCTCTGTTTATTTCCGCAGTCGCCACCCGGGGTAGGGGACCTGACCTAACCTGACCTGACCTGACCTGACCATGATCACTTTGTGACTGAAACACGTTGTGATTTTAAATAACAGTCTTATGGGCCGGATTAAATAAATAAAACAAACAACAGTAAAAGAAAAAGTTATGGACAACAAGACCAAATAAACAGATCAAGTCCAGAATCTGGTCCTTCGAGCCGGATTACATTTTGAATGCTTGTGCAAGCAAGTACATAGTTTTAATTTGTTATTTCTATAATTTGGTTAACGCAAATATTGTTGACTAAACTCAAACACTAGAAAAAAAATTTACACTTATTTTAAAATTTTAATGTAATGTTCCCTCATTATTTTAATGGACTGTAAGTTGAATAATATAACTTCCATTTTATGGAGCTAGTCAAAGTAGATTATCGTTAACTAATAGTAATTTAAATAGAGACCAGTAAATTGAATACGTTTTACTCAATTTTTGAAGATGAATTCAGAAGTGTCAAAAAATAGGTGGTTACGATATTTAAAATCCCAATGTTGGCGCTAATTTCCCGTAGTTCCGCCATTTTGAAAATAATTTAATTACATTTAGAATGGTCTCATGATAATATCTAAAATTTTGAAACCTTGTCTGCAATAAAAATTAAAAACATTCTAATGTCAACACGAAAAAAACACCCTGTATAAGGTAAAACATTGTTAAATTAGTTTGGATGTACGGATGTACCCTTATTCTCACCTGATAATGACCAAACAAAAACAAACCGCAACAAAACATAGAATGTTATAAGCAATAAAAGCAACTGAGCAGATTCAAATCCAGAATCTGGTCCTTCGAGCCGGATTACATCTCGAGTCCTTGTACTCGCAAATAATTTTAATTTATTATTTTTACTATTTGAAGTCACCGCAAATAATCAGTGAACTTAAACCTATAAGCAGAAAATTGTCACTTATTTTAAAATTTTAATGTAATGTTCCCTCGTTATTTTACTGGAATATAAGTTGAATAATGTAACTCCCATTTTATGGAGCTAGTCGTTAACTAATAGTAATTTAAAAAATGTTTGTACATAAAATATTATTACCGTTTGTAAATCATATTTAAATAATTGTTTAATTTAATATTCTTTCAATTTACGTAATGTTTTTAAAAATTAATAACGACCGTACCTTGAGGATAATTCATTAATGCAAAATCCATAATATTTGCAGTCATTTGGATATAAAACAGTAGTTAAGTATCGATTAACTAGACAAGATTAGAGCTAACGAATTATAAGTGTGTATCATTTGAACACTTCTTCAAATGCCAAATATAAAAAGCGGGAACATGAATTTATGGAAGTTGAAGTACTTGCGCATTTCTAGTTGTGGACATAAACGTCGCTAAGTAACTAGTCGTAAATAAATTTTAGTTGTTATAATTAAGAGTAATTATCATTACAATTTATTAAAGACGTTTTTGTTAATAATATATACGAGGGCAAGGTGAGAAATTCTCAGCCTACCACAGAATTAACATTGTAATCAATAAAATTTTTATGCGGGAGCAAGTCATCATGTTTCGTCTTAATCGGACAAATAGTTATTTTTCTCAGCATTTTTTTAAGTAAAGGTGCATGTCTGTTTCGAACAATGGATAAAATGGATAATTTCGCCATCATTCTTTGTTTTGAAGGGCTTATTGCTTAGAGAAATTTATCCAAATTTGGTGAGAGTTTATAAAGAGTCAACCTCTTCATATTCTACTGTAAAAAATGGCCAGCTGAATTTGGCTTTGGCAATGAGAAAATTAAGAAATTTAAAACATGAATTATTAGAACATTCTTCATATTCGCCTGATTTGACTTCCCCAGACCTCCACTAACCACGAATTTAAAAAAAAATGTGGTTAGAAAAAATTATCACTCAAATGAAGAGGTGATTGTGATCACAAAAAGTATTTTGCAGACCTACAAGAAAGTCACTTCAGGGATGGGACTAAAAAACTAGACAAACATTGCACTAAGTTGAACTAAATGCAGATTATACAAAAAATTAATGTATATGTGAAGTAAAAAACGTAATCTTTCATTCTTAAGCCGAAAATTTTTCACCTTGCCCTCGTATATTCAGTAATTTAGGTAGGTCAACAAGTTGGTTGGACTCATTTTGAGATATTTACAAAGAATGAGAAAGACCACTTTAAACCGAAATTAATTAAAACAATTAAGCAGCAGATGGGGAAATGTTGAAAAAAACTTTCTTTTTCAATTTTTAGTTCAGCAATAACTGACGTAAGAAAATTCAAAAAGTTACATGATGCCATCCTACAGTTTTAATTGGTTCCAAAAGTAAAGGGATAGTATTGCACCTGAAGTGTTTAATACTAACGACTTGGGTAACTTTTACTCAGCTTGAGAATGAGAGTTGTGTGCTTACTGTTTAAAATTTGAAAGTTGGCACCAATTGCTCGTAGTTCCGGAAATTCACGCGTTTTGAAAATAATTTAGTTGAACTCAGAATCATCGATTTAGATTGTATAAAAAATCTTAAAGCTCTAGGCTATAATAGAAGTTAAAAAATTTCTAATGTAGGCCCTAAAAGAATTAGCCTGTATACATTTTTTATTTCGACCTAACTCGATAAAAAAACTGATATTCTCAAGCTCAAAAAACCGAAAAGACCTTGCTTTGTGCACTTAATGTAAAAATAACTATTTATAAAGGACAGGTTTGAAAGGAAAAACTGTACTTTTCATTTCTAAATATAGCGAGACTCTCTTGCGAGAACACTGTAAAAGTTTAGCAGTGCATTTGGTCTCACATTTTTGAAGTAATAAATTGAGTTAATTAGTGCATTTTACATCAGTGTATTGCTTATTTTTTTGTGCATCATTTGATGTAACAGTGATTTCTTATGTCATCTTGAGTACTACAACGAAGGTAATTTAGTTGAATTTAGTTTATCGGTTTCAAACGATTGATTATCGTGCTGCTCGTCAGATATCTTCAGTTTATCTTCACTTTTTCTTACTTTTTCTTACTCTTGATTATTTGAATTATTTATTTATTTAGCATTTAATTTTTCAAAATGCCTTTTTCTTGTTTAAAATGTAAAGATCCGGTCAATGAAAATCAAACTAAATCATTTATCAAATGCGATGGTTGTGAAAGACCGGTACATGTAAATTGCTCAGATCTCTCGGCTGCTGAAATTAAGTGTTTTGAGTTAAGGCCAAATTCTAAGCGTAGATTTAAATATATTTGTATGGACTGTGAACAGGGGTTGCATCAGCTTCCAAAAATTCTCTCGCTAGTTACTGACTTGAAACAAGAGATCAATAAGTTAAACGACAAGATTGAAAACATTTCTAACCCGGTTAGTTCTAATACTTCACTCTCTCCTATGGTCATGGAAGAAATTATTTCTGAAATATCTGAAAGAAATAAAAGGTCTTCTAACTTACTTATTTATGGTGTAACGGAAGCTGGTTCGTCCAAGAAAGAACAATCTGACTTAGACTGTACCTTGATCTCGGATATATTGAACAATTTGGGCTCATCAGCAACTCAACAAATCAAGCCGGTTAGGTTGGGAAAATATGATGCTTCCAATACAGTTCGATCACGTCCAATAAAGGTTAATCTGTTTTCTGCTAATTTAGTTCAGAATGTCATTAGAAATGTGAAAAAACTGAAAGGTTTACAAAAATTTTCAGCGTTGGCATTCTCTTATGACCGAACTCCTCGACAAATTGAATTATACAAAACGGTGAAACAGGAGTTACTTATGCGGCTACAAAATGGTGAGGAGAATTTAAAAATAATATATCGTAATGGTGTTCCCACCATAATTAATCAGTCCCATTCGGAAAACTAAATTTGTCCAACACCATATCAGGTCAATTTGAAATCTATTATCAGAACGTCAGAGGTTTGAATTCTAAAACGGATCATTTTTTTTCTAATTGTTTGGATTTACATTATGATATTATTTGCGTCACGGAAACCTGGCTAAGTGATTCTGTCTTTGATTCTGAATTACTACCCGATCAATATAATGTGATTCGTTGTGATCGTAAGTTTTCTCTGGTTAAACTGTCGAAGGGAGGTGGTGTTCTACTCGCTATCAAAAATAATATTACTTTCTCCCGAATTAATACTTCTGAACTTTCTGCCGTTGTGCCTTTAATTGATATTGTCTTGTGTAAATGTCTTATAAATATGCAAAGTGTGACTCTAGGAGTTATCTATATACCACCAAATGTCACGGCAAATGAGCTTGATCTATTTACCGCTGGATTAGAACAACTTATTTTGGGCCGTCAGTTTATTTTGTTTGGTGACTTTAACCTACCTGATTTCGGGAAAACAAACGAATCACGAAAATCGCAGGTTTTTCACAACTTCATAAATGTCCTTGACGCTATTCAGCATAACTCAGTAATGAACCCTAACAACAATCTTTTGGATCTTGTATTTTCTTCCAGTGAGATGAACCTAAACGTCACTAAGTGTGACTTTCCATTAGTGTTCGAAGATTTCCATCATCCTTCAATATCTATCTCTCTACAAGTAACAAAAAACCTAAATTATCCTTCTTTTCCTTGTAACAATAGCTTAGTCTATAACTTTCACAAAGCTAATTTTCCTTTATTATATAATGCATTTTGTGATATCAACTGGTCTTTTCTAAATGACTTTTCCAATGTCAATGAAGCTATTGAGTCATTTTACTCGGTTATCTATCAACTATTTGATTTGTATGTTCCGAAAAAACGTAGACAAAAGTCTAGTTATCCGATATGGTTTACTCCTGAAATTAAATACAATCTTAAGACCAAAAGGTACTTTAGGAAAAAATGGCTACAAAGTAATAGAAATATTATGTTTTATTATAACGAATTTAAACGATTACGTAGTCTAACTAAGAAACAAATCTCGATTGCTTATCAATCTTATGTCAGCCATATGGAAACAAATATAAATTCCAATTCTTCCGACATCTGGAAATTTTTAAATCAAAAGAGAGGTTGTTCTCGTATACCAGGAAGAATTTTTACTGAAGATAAATCTTCTGACTTTGCTGATCCTCAAAGTATTGTTAATGGCTTTGCTCATTTTTTTTCTTCGGCTGCACTCATAAATATGGAGGAAAATTTACTCTTTCCTGAAACATGTAACTGGGGTTTAAATTTCCAGTTTTCTTCAATATCTTTGGATCAAACTGTTTCTATTATGAAAAAGCTTTCAAACAAATTTACTGCCGGTGATGACCTGATTCCTTCTTTTATTGTTCGTGATTGTAGCGATGTTTTCGCTCAGCCGTTAACAAGGATATTCAATCTTGCAATTAATACATCTACTTTTCCCGAATTATGGAAGCGAGCTAGGGTATGTCCAGTTTTCAAAAAAGGGGACAATGCTATTATTTGTAACTATCGACAGATTTCTATACTTTCTAATTTTGCTAAAGTCTTTGAGCAGTGTTTGTATCAGGATATCTATTATAGCGTAAAAAATTTCATCTCTCCGGATCAACATGGCTTCGTTAAGGGGCGCTCAACGGTTACGAATCTCGCGCTTATTACACAGTACATTGCAACCAACTTGGATTCTGGTCGTCAGGTAGATGTGATATACACCGATTTTACTAAAGCCTTTGATTCAGTTAGTCATGATATCCTGCTTCATAAGTTAACTTTCTTCGGCTTTTCTTCTTCTTCCCTTCTCCTCCTTCAATCATACCTATCAAATAGAGTTTCCTATGTTTCCTTTAATGGTTTTTCTTCTTTCAATTACTGTGTGAAATCTGGAGTCCCTCAAGGATCAAATTTGGGGCCACTTTTATTTATTCTGTTTATTAATGATTTGTTACTGTCTTTATCCTGTCCTGTTCTTGCGTATGCGGATGATTTAAAAATATTTAATTCTATCACAAATCAAAATGATGCTGACTTGTTACAACTGAACTTAAGTAAAATTGCAGACTGGTGTAACAAATATAAATTACATTTAAATATTAGTAAATGTTGCACAGTTTCTTTCTCTCGATGTCGTTCTCCTTTTCCATCTTCATATTCTATTAACAATTTTGCCCTTGAAAAAAAGGATGCCATTAAAGATCTCGGTATAACTTTTGACTCAGCTATGACATTCATTATCCATGTCGGAAATGTTCGTAATTCCGCCTTCAAGTCGTTAGGTTTTGTTATGCGTATGGGTAAATATTTTTCTGATGTTGTACTGTTAAAAAATCTCTATTTAAATCTGTAGAGGTGTACTCTATAAAATAACAAGTTTGGCGATTAGTAATGTGGAGCTGACCTTGTACTTGATACATGTAATTATCTTTTTCTTTTAAAACTATTTTACTATCATCTTGAGAATCTATTTCTAAGTATTTAATCAATTTTTGTTCTATGGCAATTTTAATATTTGTGTTTCTTGCGCTAAATGGACATTTATTTTCAACAATAGCATTTGAACCCACTAACCCATCTGGTGTTGCACCTAAAAATTTTTTTTCTTTATCTGTTCAAACTTCTCCTTTGCTTTCTCTTCATTATCAATTCCCCACTGTAGTGGTTCGGGTAATTTTTTAAATTTAGATAATCCCACACGATACAAGATATCTTTTACAGCATTCGCTGTATTGGTCGTACATTTCATATTAATAATTCTTCCGAAATTACTAGCCGTTAATCTATTATTTCTTTCTTTATCCCACTGCTCATTATTACGTTGACCAATTGTTAACAAAGGAATTTTTAAAATATCGCAAGCATCCAAATCATTCAAGAACTCATTTTTTATTTTGTCATATGTTTCTGTTGGCATGTCTATTATGTCATTAGTCGCACCATAATCCGAATCTGCACTTTGAATACGAATTTTTCTTTTATTTAATTTTGTAGCTTGAAGTTCTTTGGTTTTTAATAAGCGATTTGAAAATTTTGTGGTGTAAATACCACTATTCTCTGATATTTTCTCCATAATTTTAAATACAAATTTGTTTTTGTTATTTACATTTACGACTGCCGCAAAGCATCTTCCATGATAAGAACCGCGTTCTGAAAAATTCTTTTATTCTTTTAACCAAGTTTGTTAACTACTGAATTAAATGACTCAACAGAATTATTATCGACATCATACAATAGACTTGAAGATAAATTTGCAACTCGTTTTAATGCCTGCATGAACAACTCAAACAAGGAACTATTTTTAAAGTCAGAATATGCAACTGCATTTGTTATTTGACCAACTGTTTTACAAAAATACGTAGCGCACTTTGAATGATTACCAAAAATATGTGCAGGTCCATTTAAAATATCATTTTTCAGGTTTTCTGCTTTTTGATCGAAAGTACAGTTTTCGTTTTTTCTGTATTTTATCGCTGAAACAATTGCGGTTCTAAATTTAAAATAATTGTTGCGCAAAAAAGTTTTTATATTTATGTCAGAACGAGGAGTTTTAGCGATTTCTCTAATTTTAGTACAAAAATTTCGTAGTATATGATTTCGGCATTCAATTTTTTTAATAAAATATTTAGGCCCGTATGGTCTTGCATTACGAATTTTTTTGTAGACGCTACTATCACCATCTCCTATGAGGTTTTTAAATCTTACGTTATGCATGTCTACTGATTTTTTAAATCCATCTAAAATAATTGCTGCTTCCATTGAAGTTGAAGTGTTTTTCCAATTTTTAAAACATTTATGAGGGGGCGTCGTTTGGTTTTTTTTCTTATAATACATACATTTTTTACAATTTTTATTTTTAACTCCCACGTATAAAAT
Source organism: Tribolium castaneum (assembly GCF_031307605.1). Classification (NCBI taxonomy): domain Eukaryota; kingdom Metazoa; phylum Arthropoda; class Insecta; order Coleoptera; family Tenebrionidae; genus Tribolium; species Tribolium castaneum. The sequence goes on along the minus strand of NC_087395.1, from coordinate 2,727,491 downwards.
TTTTTTAGTCCTTGCACCGACTATTGTTGCAACACCAGAAGATGCGTTGTAATTTGATTTGTAGGAACGTTTAGACCACGCACCATCTACTACAACTGTAATGTAAGGTACTCCATCTTTATCAATCTCACCGGCTTCGATTGCCAACGCACGCTCTTTTTGACCGGCTGCTAACATTTCGTCTAGAGCAACGTTTTCCGCGATATGTAAAATTTTTCCTTCGGTTTTAATATATATTTTTTTATTAAGTTGTGGAATGTTCAAAGCTGCGCAAAATTCTGTTAGTTGAGAATAACCAGCACCTATTGCTACTGTGCCACAGACAGCTGCTTCATTTATGTTATTATCTGCTTTTTCCGTACTAAAAGTCCCTGTTACTCCACACATACTACATTTATATTTAAAAACACTTTTAAAACCAAAATGCGCTTCATGTACTATGTCAACGTTGAAAAAACTGCAAGAATAAATGTCATGTTTTATGTTTTTTAACTCCGAAAATAAATGACCTATGTCAACAATCCTTCTACCGCTTGGAATATAAATTTGTTCTTGACTAGTATCTTTCTCAATAACAAATACTTCATCATCATCGGAACTTGATTCAATTGACTGAAAGCTACACTCCGCGAGACTTGATTTACTTGGAAATTCCGTTTTAGAACCCTTTCGTTGTTTTTTCCAAAAATTACGCATTATTTGTTTTCGACTTTTTCTTTTTTTTGAAAAACTTAGTTTACTATTATTACCCATAATTTTAAATATACAAAGATTTCAACTATTTACAAGTGATATAATAAGAAATTAGGAAATACACTTACCAACCAGCAGTCGCAACAAATAATTAAATAAAAAGAAATAGATAAAATTGATATTCTGCAAAGTAACAAATTAAAAACTACAAATACCACTGTTTAAAAATTACCACTTATTACAAAACACTGTGCAAGAAAGTGACCAGCACTCTGCAAGGACTCAAAGAGTAAAGAAGTTGTAGAACTATATGTTTTGATTATATATAAGTACCAACCACCACCCTAAACTCTCCACTAAATACAAGTCTGTTTACATGTGATTTCAGTTTCAGGTACCCGAGCTTTAGCAATGTTTACTTATATTTTAAAGAAATACACAAAATTTATATAATGTAAGAGTAACGCAGCTATATCTTCGCAAGCTAGTTATAGAAAAATTGTATAAATTTAATAAAAAAACGAGAAATAATTCCTAAATTAGTAGTACACCAATTCTCAACAATCGCTTCGGTACCCTGAAGCCTTAAAATTTTGAAGGGGGTTGGTGCTGCTGTTGAAAAAGTTTGATCTTGTAAGCTCTTACAAAAGTTTTAGAGAAATTGTGTTTTTTTTTAAATATTAATGGCTATATTAACAAAATATCATCTTAGCGGTTTAAATAATGTCGTTCTTAATTTCTTGTAAAAAAGGGGAATTTTTTCAAAGATTAAAATACTCTTAACGTTGTAAAATTTTCTCATTTGCGAATATGTTGAAAAACTCTTTCGGACACAATTCACGAATATTTTAATAGCAGTAAACACTTACAAAGTTGGTACTTTTTCAATAACTTCGGCAGAGAATTTTAAACTTAAAAATATTTATTTTAATATTTATATTAAATATTTAGATTTTCCATAATTTGTGGAATAGAGAATTGTGACATGCAACGGCACCCCATGTAGTCTGAACAATTTCTCAAAAATGCATTAGCAGGTAACAACTTATCAAAATGGAAGGATTATGGTCATTTAAAACGAATTTCAAAAAGGAAACACCCAGCAAGGTTTTCTAATCGTTTGAGTCCAGTTTATGGACTACTGGTTGTTTTCTCTTTAAATATTTTGTGATGGGATCCTTTTCCTTGAACGAAAATATATACAAATGTAATATGCATTTTTACTTGGCTTATTAATAGAGAGCTTTCAATTTTGTTTGAAAAAACGTATTTGTGGTACTCGTGTACACAGCAGAAGAATTATCAGTATAATTCATGCCTATTGTCAATAAATGATCATCATCCTTTTCACAATTACCCATTTTTACTGACTTCATTAAGTGCAGTTAATTCGAATTTATTTTCGAAAAGATTGCACCGTAGGATTTTTATTCTACCCGCCTCTCTGGCGATAGACAGAAAACAAATTTTCTATTAAGTCTTGCCTTGATGCTCTTGGAGAACTTTATTTAATGAACCTATAGTAGAACTTTTCTTAGAGAAAAGGTACTGCCGTCATATATGTATCTTTCTTTCAATACATCGGACAATTATGTCAGTGCAACGTGTTGCTCATGAATTGCAACAGTTTTTGTTTCTGATGCTTTACACAAATTCACTGTCTCTTGATGAAGTTTTGTTTTATTTACCTTGTGATTTTTTATATTTTTTTAAACTCTGTTTATCGAACTTATTGTCTATGCTAAACATAAATTATTACCTTCGGTTTCTTTTACAAAAATGCCATTTTTACTAAATAAAATAAAACAAAGTTTAAAAAACCCACACACCAAACCTTTATTTGAAACGCTACGCGTTTCAGCCACAAAGTGGTCATCCTCAGGTGAGAAATAAACTCAATTTTTACTGATACGTTGCTAACAATTCAGTTAACTCGTCGTGGTTAAATCCATCTATAAGTAAAATTTTCGTTAACAAATTAATAAAAAAAAACATTAATGAGATGTGTTACCGTTTTGTCGTGATGTGGACGGTTGGGGGTTTTGATAGTCTGGTACTTTCTCGGCACCTCCGCCTCTTTCCACTATACAGGTGTCTCAAAATTGACGCCCGTGCTCTCGAATGCACTATTGCAGTAGTATTGTATCATTTTAAACATACAGAAACGAAGGAAATTAATAATACTTGTCACTTGAGAAAGCGATTCAAAAATTTTAACATTGCTAACATCAACTAATGAATTATGTTGGAAAGACAGCATAAAGCTAATTATTTACATTTTTATCAATAACTCGATAACGAAGGATAATTGGCAAATTTTTTACTCTTAACTTTCGATTTGTATTAGTTCCCTGAATCAAAGTCCCAAAGCACGGGCGTCAATTTTGAGACACCCTGTATAATTGTTAGCAGAATATTTAAACAAATATGGTAGCGCTCAGCTCCGTTTGCGTGTGCGTCATCTGACATTTCTGTCACTACGTTTACATAGCAGGGGCATAGCGGTGACAAACTATCAAATATTTTTTGAGGTTACGAAGTGTTTAAATTATGAGTTGTTACAAAAAATACAGATTCACAAAACAAGAACTAATAAATGCAGAATCAAAAACCTAACGAAACGCAAATCACAAAACACAATAAACGAACAGAAAATACTTGCGATTAACACCGATAACACTTTCGACAACCATGCGACGACGTCTATAATTTACTGTCAATGTCAGTTTGACAAATTCGTGACACTTAACGGTGTTGTCGAAGTGCACATGTAAATTAATGTTCAAGGATACCATCCTTAGATACCCCTTAGCTGTTTAAATTTGCATTGTTTTTGATAATTTTTTTACAGCTTTGTGTTGGTAATGAAAAAATGAAATTGATGACGCACACGCAAATCGAGCTGACCGCCACTATATCTAACTTTTTCCAAAGTAAGCAATAACTTACATACTGTACTTGACCTAGTAGCTTCAGGCTGAGGGTTTTGCGAACTCACTTGGTTTTGTGGTTTTACTAAGAATATATTTATATCAATATGCAATATTGATAATGAATAATGGAAAATGGAATTACTAAATACAGAAGCTCCCTCGCTATTGTCGATACAGCATTTATAATTGTGGTATCAATACCAGACCACCAAAAATATTTTTTTGTCCACCACATCTTTAACCGTTTTTAATAAACCGTACCGCCGGAACATTCTTTGCGTGTACATTGCAAAAATTTCCGGAACCGTAAACGTATCAATGAATATCTTGAAACTATCCATGTTGTTTGAAAAAACGCACAAAGACTCAAAGTAACACAGTCATCTTTTTTATGCACTACTCCTTGAAAAGAAAAAAATAAATCATCAATTGTATCATCTACTAATCGTCACTTTTATCATATTTTGTGAAGTTTTCTAATGGGATAGTCCCTAGTTTATGAAACCTTTACCACTGTGATCTTATTTTGTATAAATCTTCTAATTTTTCCATTTATTCGTCATTAGTTGAATCAAATTTTTGTGTATCCCTTTTTATTTTAAATGTTTACGGACGCTTTTAAGAGTCGGGGGTCACCCTAGGGGTTAATTAGAAGCCCTGTATTTTGTCTGTATCTTAATCAATTTTTAGTTTATTTTAATAAACTATTTTATAAACTAAATCCGATGAGACTTATCAGTGGGAGGGGTGCCCATTTAAGAAGTAAGAACTTAGAATACAAGAAGTACAACTGAAGCTACTAGGTCAAGTACAGTATGTAAGTTATTGCTTACTTTGGAAAAAGTTAGATATAGTGGCGGTCAGCTCGATTTGCGTGTGCGTCATCAATTTCATTTTTTCATTACCAACACAAAGCTGTAAAAAAATTATCAAAAACAATGCAAATTTAAACAGCTAAGGGGTATCTAAGGATGGTATCCTTGAACATTAATTTACATGTGCACTTCGACAACACCGTTAAGTGTCACGAATTTGTCAAACTGACATTGACAGTAAATTATAGACGTCGTCGCATGGTTGTCGAAAGTGTTATCGGTGTTAATCGCAAGTATTTTCTGTTCGTTTATTGTGTTTTGTGATTTGCGTTTCGTTAGGTTTTTGATTCTGCATTTATTAGTTCTTGTTTTGTGAATCTGTATTTTTTGTAACAACTCATAATTTAAACACTTCGTAACCTCAAAAAATATTTGATAGTTTGTCACCGCTATGCCCCTGCTATGTAAACGTAGTGACAGAAATGTCAGATGACGCACACGCAAACGGAGCTGAGCGCTACCATATTTGTTTAAATATTCTGCTAACAATTATACAGGGTGTCTCAAAATTGACGCCCGTGCTTTGGGACTTTGATTCAGGGAACTAATACAAATCGAAAGTTAAGAGTAAAAAATTTGCCAATTATCCTTCGTTATCGAGTTATTGATAAAAATGTAAATAATTAGCTTTATGCTGTCTTTCCAACATAATTCATTAGTTGATGTTAGCAATGTTAAAATTTTTGAATCGCTTTCTCAAGTGACAAGTATTATTAATTTCCTTCGTTTCTGTATGTTTAAAATGATACAATACTACTGCAATAGTGCATTCGAGAGCACGGGCGTCAATTTTGAGACACCTGTATAGTGGAAAGAGGCGGAGGTGCCGAGAAAGTACCAGACTATCAAAACCCCCAACCGTCCACATCACGACAAAACGGTAACACATCTCATTAATGTTTTTTTTTATTAATTTGTTAACGAAAATTTTACTTATAGATGGATTTAACCACGACGAGTTAACTGAATTGTTAGCAACGTATCAGTAAAAATTGAGTTTATTTCTCACCTGAGGATGACCACTTTGTGGCTGAAACGCGTAGCGTTTCAAATAAAGGTTTGGTGTGTGGGTTTTTTAAACTTTGTTTTATTTTATTTAGTAAAAATGGCATTTTTGTAAAAGAAACCGAAGGTAATAATTTATGTTTAGCATAGACAATAAGTTCGATAAACAGAGTTTAAAAAAATATAAAAAATCACAAGGTAAATAAAACAAAACTTCATCAAGAGACAGTGAATTTGTGTAAAGCATCAGAAACAAAAACTGTTGCAATTCATGAGCAACACGTTGCACTGACATAATTGTCCGATGTATTGAAAGAAAGATACATATATGACGGCAGTACCTTTTCTCTAAGAAAAGTTCTACTATAGGTTCATTAAATAAAGTTCTCCAAGAGCATCAAGGCAAGACTTAATAGAAAATTTGTTTTCTGTCTATCGCCAGAGAGGCGGGTAGAATAAAAATCCTACGGTGCAATCTTTTCGAAAATAAATTCGAATTAACTGCACTTAATGAAGTCAGTAAAAATGGGTAATTGTGAAAAGGATGATGATCATTTATTGACAATAGGCATGAATTATACTGATAATTCTTCTGCTGTGTACACGAGTACCACAAATACGTTTTTTCAAACAAAATTGAAAGCTCTCTATTAATAAGCCAAGTAAAAATGCATATTACATTTGTATATATTTTCGTTCAAGGAAAAGGATCCCATCACAAAATATTTAAAGAGAAAACAACCAGTAGTCCATAAACTGGACTCAAACGATTAGAAAACCTTGCTGGGTGTTTCCTTTTTGAAATTCGTTTTAAATGACCATAATCCTTCCATTTTGATAAGTTGTTACCTGCTAATGCATTTTTGAGAAATTGTTCAGACTACATGGGGTGCCGTTGCATGTCACAATTCTCTATTCCACAAATTATGGAAAATCTAAATATTTAATATAAATATTAAAATAAATATTTTTAAGTTTAAAATTCTCTGCCGAAGTTATTGAAAAAGTACCAACTTTGTAAGTGTTTACTGCTATTAAAATATTCGTGAATTGTGTCCGAAAGAGTTTTTCAACATATTCGCAAATGAGAAAATTTTACAACGTTAAGAGTATTTTAATCTTTGAAAAAATTCCCCTTTTTTACAAGAAATTAAGAACGACATTATTTAAACCGCTAAGATGATATTTTGTTAATATAGCCATTAATATTTAAAAAAAAACACAATTTCTCTAAAACTTTTGTAAGAGCTTACAAGATCAAACTTTTTCAACAGCAGCACCAACCCCCTTCAAAATTTTAAGGCTTCAGGGTACCGAAGCGATTGTTGAGAATTGGTGTACTACTAATTTAGGAATTATTTCTCGTTTTTTTATTAAATTTATACAATTTTTCTATAACTAGCTTGCGAAGATATAGCTGCGTTACTCTTACATTATATAAATTTTGTGTATTTCTTTAAAATATAAGTAAACATTGCTAAAGCTCGGGTACCTGAAACTGAAATCACATGTAAACAGACTTGTATTTAGTGGAGAGTTTAGGGTGGTGGTTGGTACTTATATATAATCAAAACATATAGTTCTACAACATCTTTACTCTTTGAGTCCTTGCAGAGTGCTGGTCACTTTCTTGCACAGTGTTTTGTAATAAGTGGTAATTTTTAAACAGTGGTATTTGTAGTTTTTAATTTGTTACTTTGCAGAATATCAATTTTATCTATTTCTTTTTATTTAATTATTTGTTGCGACTGCTGGTTGGTAAGTGTATTTCCTAATTTCTTATTATATCACTTGTAAATAGTTGAAATCTTTGTATATTTAAAATTATGGGTAATAATAGTAAACTAAGTTTTTCAAAAAAAAGAAAAAGTCGAAAACAAATAATGCGTAATTTTTGGAAAAAACAACGAAAGGGTTCTAAAACGGAATTTCCAAGTAAATCAAGTCTCGCGGAGTGTAGCTTTCAGTCAATTGAATCAAGTTCCGATGATGATGAAGTATTTGTTATTGAGAAAGATACTAGTCAAGAACAAATTTATATTCCAAGCGGTAGAAGGATTGTTGACATAGGTCATTTATTTTCGGAGTTAAAAAACATAAAACATGACATTTATTCTTGCAGTTTTTTCAACGTTGACATAGTACATGAAGCGCATTTTGGTTTTAAAAGTGTTTTTAAATATAAATGTAGTATGTGTGGAGTAACAGGGACTTTTAGTACGGAAAAAGCAGATAATAACATAAATGAAGCAGCTGTCTGTGGCACAGTAGCAATAGGTGCTGGTTATTCTCAACTAACAGAATTTTGCGCAGCTTTGAACATTCCACAACTTAATAAAAAAATATATATTAAAACCGAAGGAAAAATTTTACATATCGCGGAAAACGTTGCTCTAGACGAAATGTTAGCAGCCGGTCAAAAAGAGCGTGCGTTGGCAATCGAAGCCGGTGAGATTGATAAAGATGGAGTACCTTACATTACAGTTGTAGTAGATGGTGCGTGGTCTAAACGTTCCTACAAATCAAATTACAACGCATCTTCTGGTGTTGCAACAATAGTCGGTGCAAGGACTAAAAAAATTTTATACGTGGGAGTTAAAAATAAAAATTGTAAAAAATGTATGTATTATAAGAAAAAAAACCAAACGACGCCCCCTCATAAATGTTTTAAAAATTGGAAAAACACTTCAACTTCAATGGAAGCAGCAATTATTTTAGATGGATTTAAAAAATCAGTAGACATGCATAACGTAAGATTTAAAAACCTCATAGGAGATGGTGATAGTAGCGTCTACAAAAAAATTCGTAATGCAAGACCATACGGGCCTAAATATTTTATTAAAAAAATTGAATGCCGAAATCATATACTACGAAATTTTTGTACTAAAATTAGAGAAATCGCTAAAACTCCTCGTTCTGACATAAATATAAAAACTTTTTTGCGCAACAATTATTTTAAATTTAGAACCGCAATTGTTTCAGCGATAAAATACAGAAAAAACGAAAACTGTACTTTCGATCAAAAAGCAGAAAACCTGAAAAATGATATTTTAAATGGACCTGCACATATTTTTGGTAATCATTCAAAGTGCGCTACGTATTTTTGTAAAACAGTTGGTCAAATAACAAATGCAGTTGCATATTCTGACTTTAAAAATAGTTCCTTGTTTGAGTTGTTCATGCAGGCATTAAAACGAGTTGCAAATTTATCTTCAAGTCTATTGTATGATGTCGATAATAATTCTGTTGAGTCATTTAATTCAGTAGTTAACAAACTTGGTTAAAAGAATAAAAGAATTTTTCAGAACGCGGTTCTTATCATGGAAGATGCTTTGCGGCAGTCGTAAATGTAAATAACAAAAACAAATTTGTATTTAAAATTATGGAGAAAATATCAGAGAATAGTGGTATTTACACCACAAAATTTTCAAATCGCTTATTAAAAACCAAAGAACTTCAAGCTACAAAATTAAATAAAAGAAAAATTCGTATTCAAAGTGCAGATTCGGATTATGGTGCGACTAATGACATAATAGACATGCCAACAGAAACATATGACAAAATAAAAAATGAGTTCTTGAATGATTTGGATGCTTGCGATATTTTAAAAATTCCTTTGTTAACAATTGGTCAACGTAATAATGAGCAGTGGGATAAAGAAAGAAATAATAGATTAACGGCTAGTAATTTCGGAAGAATTATTAATATGAAATGTACGACCAATACAGCGAATGCTGTAAAAGATATCTTGTATCGTGTGGGATTATCTAAATTTAAAAAATTACCCGAACCACTACAGTGGGGAATTGATAATGAAGAGAAAGCAAAGGAGAAGTTTGAACAGATAAAGAAAAAAAATTTTTAGGTGCAACACCAGATGGGTTAGTGGGTTCAAATGCTATTGTTGAAAATAAATGTCCATTTAGCGCAAGAAACACAAATATTAAAATTGCCATAGAACAAAAATTGATTAAATACTTAGAAATAGATTCTCAAGATGATAGTAAAATAGTTTTAAAAGAAAAAGATAATTACATGTATCAAGTACAAGGTCAGCTCCACATTACTAATCGCCAAACTTGTTATTTTATAGAGTACACCTCTACAGATTTAAAATATTGTATTATTGAGAAAGACGATAGTAAATATTGGAACGGAAGAATGATAGATTGTCTTGAAAATTTTTATATGAATGCCATGTTACCAGAAATAATTGATTCAAGACATAGTCGCAATTTACCATTACGCAGCATAATAAAAAAGGATTTGTAAATAATATTTCAAGTTTAGTTTTAGAGATTTTTACATAAATACATAATATGATGATAAGCATTTTAATAATAATTATAATTTTTAATTTGAACAATAAAAGTAAAAAAAAAACTTCCTCAGTGGGTTGACATCTTGTCGTGGTGAGGGAGCTCAGTAGTTCTATCACAAAACCTGTGCAGAACGAAGCTAAGTACAACCAAAGTTTTAATCATCTTTTTTTACATTTTTTTTTAAAACAGGAATAATTTTATTGTTAAAAGTATTCAAAAAAATAGCGAGCGTGATTACTCGTATTTCAAAATCTCATAAGATACGTTGATAGCAGTGTCTACAAAAGAAACGTAATGCAAATCTATAGGTACCTAATTATTTTGTTAAAAAAATTAATTCCGAAATCATGTGCTTTAATTTTATACCACTATTAGAGAAATCGCTAAAATTCCTATTTGTGCCGATACATTTCTCTGGCTTGAACAAATGCAATAAAATTATTATCTTGTGGGTCACCCCAATGGTGATTACCTCCAGCGGTGCGTCCTAAACCCGTCATAAATCTTCTTCCAGCTAGCTACGCATTCGAAGAAGGATGCATTAAAAGTTGCCTACTTACAATTTAATTTTTGCTTTATATCTAACAATTAAGAACAGTTAACAAAAATCTAAAATATCTCAAGTCTGTATTTTTAAATTTCCTATAAAATGGTTTTTTTAAATTCTCAATACAATGCACCGTTATCAAAAATTCGTATCAACTTCATTAAGACATTTTATTTAATAAAAAAATATCTAGGCATTTATTTCAATCAAAAATGACTCTTCGACCTACATTTACTTATAAAGAAACACTGCAAATGTCAAGAAACTCTTCAAGTCTAAATTTGCGGCTAAAAACAGTGAAAACAGTTTACACGTAAAACGTATGCGCCAGCTCCCAGGGGGTCTAAAGCCTTAAGTTTTTAAAAATTCGTTTCACTATCCGAATTATTTAACTCCCGGAGTTCCAGAAAGCGGCATCGAGGATGCGGAGTGATTGTGTAGATGTGTGTGTTACGTAATTACTTCTTAAATGGGCACCCCTTCCTACTGCTAAGTCTCATCGGATTTAGTTTATAAAATAGTTTATTAAAATAAACTAAAAATTAATTAAGATACAGACAAAATACAGGGCTTCTAATTAACCCCTAGGGTGACCCCCGACTCTTAAAAGCGTCCGTAAACATTTAAAATAAAACGGGATACACAGAAATTTGATTCACCTAATGAGGAATAAATGGAAAAATTAGGAGGTTTATACAAAATAAGACCACAGCGGTAAAGGTTTCATAATCTAGCGACTACCCCATAAGAAAACTTCACAAAAAATGATAAAAGTGACGATTAGTAGATGATACAATTGATGATATATTTTTTTCTTTTCAAGGAGTAGTGTTGATGACTGTGTTACTTTGAGTGTTTGTGCGTTTTTTCTCAATTTCTCTAAAACTGTTCTAAGTTTTTTTTCAGAGTTTATTTAACCATTTTTTGCATAACTACGAAAAACTTCATTGTAATATCCGTTGTCTTTATTTAGCTCAATTAATTTAAGAGCTTACAAGATCAAACTTTCTCAACAGCAGCACCAACCCCCTGAAAAAATGTAAATGGTATCACCTCCTTTGTAATACATCAAAGGAAAGGTATATATCTTGACCACGAATTCGGCTGTATCATTTAATTTGCAAGTTGGTAGAGAAGATCGTAACACAACATGCAGATAAGAGTTCCATAAAAACGTAGTGTTCAGCAAAATAAAATCTTCACTTTAGAAGAATATGTAGTCTTAAAACCAATTCCGCATGAAAGTTAAAAACACGCCATCAAACAAGAATAACAAAAAGATCCTACCTGATCCGTTGATACAAAATATTTTTGGTAGCACACAACAACAGCTCACGTCACTCGCTTCCCACATTCAATTATACGTATAACGTTCTTTTCCACCCCTGGTTTATATACAATTGGCCTTCACTGCTGCATGCGCTTGCGCATATCAAGAAAACATTTTTAGGTAGGGGAACTTATACACGATTTCTCTCGTCATAAAATACGTAAAAGTTTAATTGTTATTCATTGGAAAATTTGGGAACACAAATATGATGCTCAAAATTAAAACCAAAGTAAAAAATGCTAATACAGTGGATAAATTTCTTACGTCCTGAAGAAACAAAAAATGAGCACCACAAAAGGAAAGTGCGTACAGCTATCACATTTTCTTCGTAAATTCGACTTTTATAGCTCTTCTTTTACATTTGTGACTAATAATATAATAATAAAACAATGTCTTCAAAAATTTAATTAAAAAATGAAGCATCCTCTTAAATTTCATTACTAGATATTTTACACATAAAAATAAACAGAATAGTGAACTCTGTTTAAATGAAAACAACTCGTTCCCCTATCTCACATTTTTCATGACTTTATTTCGTTTCGGAAATATTAACGATTTCAAAACAAATTACTAAATTCACTGCTTAGAAGTATGTAAAGCTTTCAAATACTAATAGCAAACATCCCTGACTTTCCAAGTAAAGTTGAAGAAAAAGTTTAGAAATTTTAATTATATATGTCCTCGTGGACATGGAATGGACTGAGATAAAAAGTAAACAAAAATCTCAGCGTTGGATCAATCTCAACTTTCTAGGTAAAGTTATAAACTTAAGACTAGTTTTCCTGTGTTTGAAGCCACTTTCAACAGGAAAGCATTTTAAAATTATAAAACGATAGTTTCTATCGGAAGTTTGGTATCCCGACATTGCAAAGGAATAACCTTAAAAGATTGTTCTAATCAAATTTTCCTATACGACTCAATTATTAACCTTGATGAAAAAAAAAGAAAAAAATTGAAAGCTCTATGCATATCTAATGCAGTTTTTATTAATAAGCCCAGTCAACATGCATATTCGATTTATGCATATTTTCGTTCAAGGTAAACGATCCCATCACAAAATATTCAAAGAGAAAACAACCAGTTGTTCATAAACTGGACTCAAACGATTAGTTTCCTATTTGAAATTGGTTTTAAATGACCACTTCCATTTTTATAAGTTGTTACCTGCAGGGCCGGATTACCCATTAGGCTACCTAGACTGAAGCCTAGGGGCGCCAGCTAAAATGTGGCGCCGGCGAAAACAGGCTGTATTAAACAAAAGAAAGGAAAATTGCAAATGAAAATAAAAATGAAATTATTTTTTCGGTAAAATAAAAAAACATTTGTCAGACGTTAGGCGAGTGAGGCGCGTTTGTTTTGCACACGTAGTCGTTCTAAACGATTTCAACGTGCTTGATTAAAAATAACATATGAAGTTACTGATAGCGTTTATAACAGGAACAAAGTGTATTGAAATCACGTAAGATGCATTTTTTTCAAGGGAAGTATCGCATTTCTCATCGAATGAAATCAACGAAACCGTAAAACGAAACACTACGAAATTACGAAATTAAATTCGCTGGTGCATCCATCTGCAAAATTATTTTGCTAGTTTCTAGAATTTTTATTTATTTTTCATTGACTTTTGCAAATAGAGAACGGTCGTTTTCAAGGTTAAAATTAATTAAAACGTGTTCACAATAACACAATATCAAAATTTCTCTAGATTAGGATATGAAGAGCTTATGTGCTCCAAAATTTTACATTTCTCTAAAAATATTTTTTGGGAGGCGCACGAAAAACGTTTTCCGCGGAGCGGCAAAATCCCAAGTTCTGTCGTTGTATTACGTGTACATATTTAAAAAACAACCCGAATCTTTTAAGAAAGCGTAAAACAATTAAAGGGACACGCATCAATAATAGAATAAATTTGTAATATCGGAAGACCGAAGACATATACAGGCTGATTCTTTTAGAGCCTACATTAAAAACTTTTTAACTTCTATTATAGCTGGAGTTTTAACATTTTGTGTACAATCCAAATCGACCATTCTGAGTTCAACTAAATTACTTACAATATGGCTGAATTTTCGAAACTACGAAAGATTAGCGTCAACTTTGAAATTTTCAATAGTAAGCACTTAATTTTATTGCATTTTTGAATTCGCCTTTTGAAACTGAGTAAAATGTACCCTGTTGTTAGTACTTATCTGTCATAGTTTTTGAGTCATGTCATTTTTTTGATACAAAGGACTAGGCACACTTCTCATGGGAATTTAAGGACCACTCAAATTGAGTAATTTTTATATCAATCGATGCGTCATAAAAAACTGAACAAATCATTTCATTGCGCCAAACGTGTAGCTTAATTAGGAACTCGGAAAATTGCAATCAAAGTGAAGATTTGTCCCATAAGAAAAGCATTGGGGCGGCTTTTCGGTGAGTACAAAGAGCTTGTAAATCTTCGAGATTTACAACACTGCGGTATTACTACAATTACTAGATTGGGGGTCAGGTATAGGGAACTTTTATGGAAATAGGGATTTAAGCGGACAGAAGTAATATCTCCAACAATAGGAATAATTTAAATTCAATCGCGATTTCTGGCTTTCCTAATCAAGCTACATGTTTGGCGCAATGATATGATTTGATCTGCTTTTTGAGATGCATCGATTGATATAAAAATTTTCCAATTTGAGTGGTCCTTAAATTCCCATAAGAAGTGTGCAGGGGTTCATTTAAAATATCACGGTCCGTGAACTCTTTATAATAAGTGAATATTTTTTTTGCACTTGATAGCCAAAGGTTTGAAGGCTCTTCTTAAATCTTCAGTATTGTCAACTGTCAAATTGTAAGGCTACTATGCTTTTTTGAGAATGATGATTAAAAAAATGATTATAAAACAGTTTTTTCAATGGCAATCAAAAGAACATCAATTTTTGTGCAGGAATTTATTATTATTTTCTATATCTATCTCTTACAGTTTTGAAAATAATCGCAAAAAAACGAATTTCAGCTCATTATTTTCATTTTTAATCAAGTAAACTTTGGAAAAACACGATAAAATTGTGGTAGTTATTAATTAAACGAAATGTTCGATTTGTTCATCATTTTAATTCAACAAGTTTAAAATTCGATGGTGGACTGACTGAGTTACTGTACATAATACTTTAAGTTATAATAAACCATAATTAAATATTATTTTACTGCTTATTCGCTAAAAAGTAAATAAAATGTTGATGTTTGACAATTGTTGACCATTTTGCAAAGTCTACTTGATTAACTATGAAAATTAAGAAGTAAAATCTGTTTATTTGTGATTTTTTTCAAAAACTGTAAGAGATAGGTATATGATGTATTAATAAAAGTCACCATAAATATCGATGATCTTTCGATTGCCGTTAAGAAAATACGGTCGTTCCACTTAAAAAACGAAGTTATAGGAGATGTTTTGATAACCATTTTAAAAAAATCATACTAGCCATGAATTTTGACAGTTGACAATTTTGAAAACTAGAAGACTCTTCAATCCTTCGGTTACCGAATGCACCAAAAATTATTCATTTATCGCAAAAGGTTCAAGGGCTGTGATGTCTTAGATAAATCTTTGCAAATGAAAATTTTAACAAAAAAAATAAATATCAAAAACTATGACAGATAAGTGCAAACAACTTGACTACATTTTACTCAGCTTGAGAAGGTGAATTCAAATATGCAATAAAAATGTGTAGTTACCATTTAAAATTTCAAACTTGGCGCCAATTTTTTGTAGGTCCGGAAGATCATATAATTTGAAAATAATTTACTTGAACTCAGAATGGTCGATTTGGATCGTATACAAAATTTTAAAGCTCTAGCTGTAGTAAAAGTTGAAAAGTTTCTAATGTAAGTCATAAAAGAATCACTCTGTATATACATTATATAATAAGATAATATAATAATAATATATAATATATGATAATATAATAATTATAATAATATAATCTATAATATTACAGACATTAAGATGGGCGAAACGGAGATTAAATACGAGTATCCACTTAAGAGCAATAGGAGAACTTCTGTTTATATTTATGTTTAAAACAAACTAAACAAAGACTCATGAAGAGTTGAATTTGATCAATCGGTAATTAGAGTTCATGTGTTAACTTTCCGTCTGAAAATATTGTATGCATCGTGAAAAATAAGTGGTCTTAGATTTACAGAAAGCTCTGTTAAAATTTAATTCGTTGTTAAAAGTTAACTACGCGAATAGACCAATGAAACTGCTTCAATTTGGTCACGTGATCGGTTAATCACGCATTTAATTGTAAATTAAATTAATGACTCTTCAATAAATCGGCCCTAAGTCGTCTTTTAACATTTGTAAAATATGATATACCTGGTGTGGCGCCCTCTGGGGAGGGGACGTCAGTTCTCAAGTCCCGCAAAAACAAAACCGCGTGTCGCGTAATCAGCCTCCATTTGTTATTTTATATGGTTGTACGAATACCGTGTGTGAATAAACCTGGTGTAAAAGAGAAACGTATTTTAAGTACCTCTTAAACCTCCATAACTGGTGACCCCGACGATAGTTCAAGAACACAAAACAAAAAGAAAAAACCGTGCAACATGGCGACCGTCGAAGAGCAAGCCGCGACTATTCAATTGCTACAACAGCAGTTAGCGGACGCCCAAAGACTTTTAACAGAGCGGGGAGCAAACGCAAATCCACCTGACGCCGCACAGGGTAATCCCCCAGCGTCAGGGACACCCAGGCCTGAAGTGGAGGAAATCAATAGTACCCCAAAACTGCCGCCATTTTGGCACAAAAATCCAAGCCTGTGGTTTGTGCAAGTAGAGGCCCATTTTCACGCCAGCCGGGTCAAAGCAGATCTAACCAAGTACTGTAACGTGGTCGCAGCGCTGGACTCTTACACCCTGCAGGCGATAGAGGACTTCCTGCGGAACCCGCCGCAAGCTGACAAGTACGAACGGCTGAAGGCCAAGCTCATAACGACGTTTACGGAGTCCCAGGAACAGCAGCTCCGCAAATTGTTAAAAGAAATTGAGCTGGGGGACAAAAAGCCATCACGCCTCCTTTGCGAGATGAGAGCGCTTGCCAGGGAGCAGGTGAGCAGCGAGGTGGTGAGGACGCTGTGGCTCCAAAGGCTGCCCCCACACATCCAGTTGGTCCTTTCCACTATGGACGGGATGGATGGAGAGAAATTGGCCTCCGTAGCAGACAAACTTACGGAAATTCCAATGGCGAATGTAATGGCGGTAGGCGCCGACGCCAGCGACGCCAACGGCATCTGCGCCGTGCGCACCTCTCACAGCGCATCCGCGCATCAAGCGGCAGCAACTTTAAACGCTGGCGCCACCAACGCGCTTGCGTCTCTACAAAAACAGGTAACTGAATTATCGGCCAAGCTCGACAAACTTTCTGCGACAAAATGGCGGCAGCGTAGCCGTTCTCAATCACGAAGCCGCAACCCTCTTCAACAGCAACAAAATGGCGACAATGTCTGTTTCTACCACAATAAATTTGGTGCTGAAGCCAGGAAATGTCGGCACCCTTGCAGTTTCCCGCAGGGAAACTAATTGCACCGTCCCCAATCGAGGCAATGGGCGACGGTCTCGAACACCGGACACATCGCCTCTTTATCACCGACCCGCCGTCAAACATTCGCTTCCTCATCGACACCGGCGCCGAGGTGTCAGTGCTGCCCAAATGTTTCGCTACAAACTCGGCAACACCAGGGGAAAACGTCCTATTCGCCGCCAACAACACCCCTATTCGAACATACGGCACCCGACGCCTGACCTTAAGTTTAGGGCTCCGCCGGGCTTTTAGATGGGAATTTGTAGTCGCCGGAATTGCCAAGCCAATCCTAGGGGCAGATTTCCTCAACTTCCACAACTTATTGCCAGATCTCCGGAACCGGAAGCTAGTGGACGCTACCACGCAGCTACACACACGTGGGGTCGTCGCCGCAGGACAAAGTGAGGTAATCACCACGGTGGCGAGAACAACCCCATACCACGAACTTCTGGCCGCTTACCCAGAAATTACCAGACCACATACCCCCAAGCCCAAAAGCCAGAGCACCGTGCGACACCACATCTTCACCCAGGGCCCCCCAGTGGCAGAAACCCCCCGGAGGTTATCGCCGGAGAAAATGAAAGTCGCGCGAGCAGAGTTCGAATTTATGAGCGAGCAAGGGTGGTGCCGACCTTCAAACAGCCCGTGGGCAAGCCCGCTTCACCTGGTGCCCAAGAAAGTTCCCGGACAGTGGCGTGCATGTGGTGATTACCGGAAACTCAACAGCATCACTGTCCCGGACAGATACCCAATCCCCCACGTACAAGACTTTGCATACAAATTGCAAGGAAAAAAAGTGTTTTCGACAATAGACCTAGTGCGTGCGTACCAACAAATCGCGGTCGCGGACGAGGACATTCCCAAAACCGCAGTGTGCACCCCATTCGGTCTGTTCGAATTTACAGTGATGTGCTTCGGTCTCCGAAACGCGGCTCAGACTTTTCAGCGTCATGTTAACGCAGTGCTCGGTGACCTGGACTTTTGCCACGCATACATCGACGATATTTTGATAGCCTCGGAGTCCCCGGAGGAACATAAACAGCACCTGAAGGAAGTATTCGAACGGCTGAGGCAGCATAACTTGGTGGTAAATCCTGCCAAGTGCGTGTTCGGTGTGGAGGAAGTGGAATACCTGGGCCACCGAATCACCCCCTCAGGCTGTCAACCACTGCCCAAAAAAGTTGAAGCCGTCACCAATTTCCCCAAACCTAATACGGTGAAGGAACTGCGGCAGTTTTTGGGTATGATAAATTTTTATAGACGTTTTGTGAAAAACGCGGCCCAAATACAAACCCCGTTACTCGAGTACCTCAAAAATTCCACCAAAAACGACAAGAGGAAAATCGAATGGACCCCGCAAGCAGAAGCTGCTTTCTCACTGTGCAAATTGGAGCTGGCAAACGCAGCCCTCCTCGCTCACCCAATGGAGGCTGGCGCGCTCACGTTGACAACAGATGCCTCGGACAACGCCGTAGGTGCCGTTCTCGAGCAGAAGACCGAAGGCACATGGCAGCCTCTGGGCTTCTTTTCAAAGAAGCTGAACCAAGCTCAGAGGAACTACAGCACGTACGACCGCGAGCTCCTCGCCATTTATGAAGCCATAAAACATTTCAGATACATGGTGGAAGGTCGACAGTTCGCGATCAGAACGGATCACAAACCTTTGATTTACGCTTTTCAGCAAAAACCGGATAAAGCGTCCCCGAGGCAGTTGAGGCACCTGGACTTCATCGGTCAATTTTCGACCGAAGTCGTGCACATCGCGGGGGAAAGTAACGCCGTCGCCGACGCGTTGTCACGTATCGACGAGATTGTAACCCCGACAGCCCTCTCGCCTGAGGAGTTGCAAGCAGAGCAAGAGACAGACCCCGAGCTGAAGGACTTGCTCAAGTCTACCACAACCTCACTGAGATTAAAAAAGTGTACGCCAGTGGGAACGACTGCATCATTTTACTGTGATACGTCGACCCAATTTGTCAGGCCTTACGTCCCTCTTCGCCTGAGAAAAGCAGCGTTCAAACTCTTCCACGAGCCCGCGCACTCAGGAGTTCGAGCTACCAGTCGGGCTATAAGACAAAAATTCGTTTGGCCTAGAATGGACGACGATGTGAAGAGATGGACCCGAGTTTGCATACCTTGTCAACGCAGCAAGGTAACAAAACACACCCGAACCGAGCTAAAAAAGTTCAACGTTACAGGGACTCGCTTTGAGCATGTACACATCGACATCGTGGGGCCTTTGCCCGAAGCAGAGGGACACCGATATTGCCTGACTATGACAGACAGGTTCACCCGTTGGCCCGAAGTCACCCCCATGCGCGACATGTCCGCCGAAACTGTCGCCCGAACTTTCTACTCCACGTGGATTGCACGATTCGGATGTCCTCTCCGAATAACCACCGATCAGGGCCGTCAGTTTGAGTCCCACCTCATGACAGCTGTGAGCAATCTTTTCGGCATAAAACGCTGCAGAACCACGGCCTACAGGCCCCAGTGCAACGGAATCATAGAGCGCTGGCACCGTACCATCAAAGCCGCCATCATGTGCCACGAAAACCCCAACTGGCTAACCATCTTACCGACAATTCTGCTAGGGCTAAGAACGGCGCTCAAACAAGATCTGCAATGTTCGCCTGCCGAGATGACATACGGCTCGCAGCTGAGAATCCCTGGCGAATTCTTCTTTAGCGCGCAGACCGACGACGGGTACGAAGACCCAGCAACATTCGTCGGACTACTAAAAGAGCACATGAGAAAGTTGCAGCCGGTACCCGCAACAGCCCACGACAAGCGAAAAGTGTTCGTGCACCAGGAGTTGCAGAGATGTAGCCATGTCTTCTTAAGGGAAGACGCCGTGAAACGACCCTTACAGCAGCCGTACACAGGCCCCTACGAAGTCCTTGAAAGGCGAGAAAATAACGTTAAAATTGACGTCAACGGCAAGGCAGTCCTAGTTCACCTGGATCGCCTCAAACCAGCATTCTTGGCACAGGACGTCGCTGAACCCCAACCTCCACAAACCGTCCCTTTTTCGGCCAGCCGCGCCTCCAGGGAGGATAAGAGATCGACCCGACCTCCGATTAGATTTCGCGACTACATTCCGCATTGACAGCGTCCATGCACCTAGTGTAATGTAGCCACTGGAGGGGGAGTGATGTGGCGCCCTCTGGGGAGGGGACGTCAGTTCTCAAGTCCCGCAAAAACAAAACCGCGTGTCGCGTAATCAGCCTCCATTTGTTATTTTATATGGTTGTACGAATACCGTGTGTGAATAAACCTGGTGTAAAAGAGAAACGTATTTTAAGTACCTCTTAAACCTCCATACTGGTATATCCAAAGAAGTTTGGTCAGACGAATTAAGACACTCACAAGATCAATCTGAAGGTACATCCTTATTGGACGGTAAGAAAACAATTTTTTTCTTATTTTTGACTGTAATTTTTATATATCATTAGTTCATGAACAACAAATTCACTCGTGACACAAATAAGCTACGATCCTGCTCATTGGACTTTAGATAATATCAATCAAGCAATCGATTTTGTTATAAAAAATCCAATTCACCAAAATTTAAATGAAATCGATTTTGAAAAGTAAAAGTTAAATGTACTAAATATCGAAAAGTCTACTCCGATGATAGTCACACACAAGAAACAAAGTTCCATGGCTGAAGCAACATGAGAATCAACACCTGCTATGTTGTGATTGATAAAATTATCGAACTGACAAAAAGAAAAAATGCTCACGACGTTATCTCAAATAATTTCGGATTTTTGTTTAATTTAGTTACACTAGATATTTTTTTTATTTATTAAATTTATTTACTTTTTTACTTGCGTTTTTTGTTGTTAAAAATCATATAAAACCAGAGAATATTAAGAAACTGAATTTTAATGAATTTTAGAAAAAATGTTCAGAGTACAAGAGGTGTCGTCGTATGTCACAATTTCCTATTCGACAAATTATGAAAAAACTAAATATTATTATTTACAAGATGTTGTTATATTTGATGAGTTTTATTACGTGTTAAAATTAACACACGTATTTCTGATACAGCCTGTATATTTTCGTTCAAAGAAAACGATTCCATCACAAAATATTTGAAGAGAAAACAACCAGTAGTTCTTAAACTGGACTCAAACGATTAGTAAAACTTGCTGAGTGTTTCTTTTTTGAAATTAGTTTTAAATGACCCTAATCCTTCCATTTTGATAAGTTGTTACCTGCTAATGCATTTTTGAGAAATTGTTCAGACTACATGGGGTGCCGTTGCATGTCACAATTCTCTATTCCACAAATTATGGAAAAACTAAAAATCAAAGTTTAAAATTCTCTGACGAATCTATGGTTTTTGAAAAAGTGTCAACTTAATTAGTGTTTATTGCTATTAAAATATTCGTGAATCGTGTCCGAAAGAGTTTTTCAACATATTCATATATGAGAAAATTTTACAACGTTAAAAGTATTTTAATCTTTGAAAAAATTCCCATTTTTTACAAGAAATGAAGAACGACATTATTTAAACCGCTAAGATGATATTTTGTTAATATAGTCATTAATATTTGAAAAACACACCTGTTCATTATTCTTTAATTTTATTTAATAAAACCCCTTTTTGATTGATTCTAGTACTATGAAATAGCAGAAAAATAACGACCTTTGTTTATAACGAAACGTAATGAAAATGATTAGGTATTAATATTAATATATTAATATTAATATATAAGTTCGATATACGCATCGAAAACCCATTTGTAAACATAACCTAAAACTTCAATACCCCATTTCACCCCTTTAGAGAGTATTAAACCACCTAGGATTTCATTGTCACGCAGATTAAGTAAGTATGCAAAATTTCAGTTCATTGGGACAACAGGAACCCTTTCAAATTTGGCTCCAAAAATATGAAACAGACAGACAGACGAAAAAGGAAGTTAAATAAAAGGTTTTAACAACGGGTGAAGAACGAAAAGACCCACCACCATATTTTGATGAAATGAATCCGATTTTGGGTATTAAGGATTAGGTGAACCCCTTATATCTGGCAGATTTGATAACATGGATGAGCCATCAGCAAGCTGTTCGCATGCTTCCTCGCCTGGGAGCAGTAAACGTAGTTCCAATTTATCAGGTGTCACGAACAAAAAGAAATAAAAAATCGGTTTGTGTTGAGCTAGTCTAGAGCTTGAGTCTAATATTTATGATGATATTTCAGATTTAGTTCATCCCACCCTACTTCCATTCGTACGAATTTGAATAAGGTAGTGGAGTTACTTAAAGAGCAATATGAACAGTTAAACGATAAGATAAGGCACAACATATGGAAGTATTAGAAGATGCCATAAAAATACATAATGCTCAAAGGGAACAATTTTAATGTTTCTGAAAAAAAGCTGTAAATACAGAAGGTATTTTTTGTGGTATTAATTGTTTTTTATACTCGTACCTGCCCTACTTAAGAAATGTTATTCCTTTAGTTACTTACGTAATACATATATGCATTAGTTTAGTTTTTATATTCCATAAGAAATATTTATTTAGTGTAAAAAATGCGATTCTTTTAAATTCTGATCTACTTATCCATGACAATTACCTCAGCAATGAAACATATTGCGTAAGTAACTTCAGCATCGCCTTATCTGTCAACATGTCCAGAATATTCACTGAAGAACATAAAAAAATGTTGGAATCTTATTTACGTAATGGACATCGGGTTAACGTAACTGTCATGGATAACTAGATCAAAATTAAAGGAAATATTATACAGACTGATTTAGAAATACACACAAATAGTCTGTGGGCAACACTGGACTTAATTTTTAAGGATACCAATGAAGTTCGCTTTCAGTTAACAACAATTTAACATTCTTGTGGGGTTGTACGTCAAATAATTGTCAAGAAAAATCGAATTCCGTTGCAATGTTACAAATTACGAGCACAAATACTTTCAAATGTGTTGCCAACAGACTCAGTATTTCTGGATCAGTCTGTAGTATTATTGTATAATATTGTATTGTAATTCATTAACACGTTTTATTTTCTCAACACAGTTCTTTATTCAGTTTATTCATATTAAAGTTTCAAAAGTGCGGGAAATTAAATTAAATTAAAAAATGTACGGCCCTTGCGAATTGCAATAGGCACTACCATAAAATACCATCGCAATTATTCCACTGCAAATCCGCAACACCTAAAGTAATTAGTTGAGATATAAAAACCTATACTTCTGTTCCGAAAACAGAAGAATTGTTAAAACATGAATTTGATAATTTGTGGTGTTTTAATAGGAATACATAACCTCAAACTCTAACTACACACACATGCTAAGAAAAGTAAAAACTTACCGTTTTTCGAAGATGAGCCACTTGCCAAACTGAGTGTTTTAATTTAAGAGCACATCACTGTAACAATGCACTAAAGTTTGTGAATTTGTTGCACTTTTTGTTGTTGGAAATGCTACTAAAATGTCAATTTTGTCACGTGGACCACCTGTGTAGATTCCGTCCTTACCGACACCTGCCGACTTACATACGCTAGCGCCACAGCATGCGGCGATTTAGTACTAAAGCCATTGGCGGGAGAACTTTAGATAAGATTTTCCTGTATATTATTTATTCCAAATCACAACAATTTGTTAATATGTTTGCCTATAATCAATTGTGGAAGTTTTTCGTAAACTAAAATTTCCAATTTTTAAAATCAATGTGAATCGACCTGTTTTATTCAAACCAGTATAAAAATATCTTTAAAATGGTTATTAAAATGATTGCAAAAAAATAGTTTTGAATTTATCAAGAACTTTTGATTTTACTTAATTTAACTTTAGTTATTTTTGCAATTTTCTCAACAACTAATAGCCGCAAAGATATCATCAATAGATAATTAAAACAGAATTTGCGTATAAAAGCAGAAAATACCACATAATTTTGAACTACATTTTACCGCTCAATCGAAAAAAATAGTTCTAATAATGATAGTTATTTGAAAATTTTAAATGTTGTATTGTAAACAATGAGCCAGTTCACGACGGTTTGCGTGCGGCTCGGTATTTTAAACAATTTTGCAAAACTGTGGTAAATGTAATGTAGTTTTCGGCATATTATCTGTATATAATAATGCAGTACCGTGATTGATACAGCCTAGACCACTGAAACTAGAAACATGAAATTTGGAAGATACGTTCCTTAGAGAGTGTAGGGCTCCGTTAAGAAGGGATGTTTCAAAAATCCTTTACTAAAGGGGTAAAATTTAAATAACAATCCAACATTTTAAGAGAAATATTAAAGTTAGATTCATGAAAATTGGTACTTAGGCCTTACGTTGAAAATGAAGAAACACGTGTTTCAAGATTTTCGAAAAATCAACCTCTAAGGGAGTTAAATAGGGTGTTAAGATTTGAATTAAAATCCGTCATTTTGAGAGAGATAATAAATTCATAAAAAATAGTATTTAGGCCTTACGTTAAAAATGAAGAAAGCATTTTTTAGAATTATCGAAATATCAATTCCTAAGGGGATTAAATGTGGTGTTAAACTTTACTCTAAAAATTATTTCCTTGCAAATTGGTACTTAAGATTTTAGTAAAATACGAAAAACGCATGTTTTAAGTTTGAACAATTTCACCCCTAATGGGGTTAAATATAAAATTTCTTCATTTTTGAACTTATTATGGCTTTAGGCTAAAATTTAAAATTCCACCCTCAAAGAGGATTAAATATAAAAATTCATCATTTTTGAACTTATATTTATGACAAGTTGTCTTTGGGCTTTCGGTAAAAAATGAAAAAACACGTGTTTCAGGATTTTTAAGAAATTAACCCTTAAAAGGGTTAAATGGGGTGTTAAAATTTATTTGAAAACCCGTAATTTAATAAATTATTTTCACGCAAATTGGTACTTGGAATTTCGGTTACAGATGAAAAACGCATGTTTTAAGTTTTGGCAATTTCACCCCTAAGAAGGTTAAACATAAAATATCTTTATGTTTGAACTTATATTTTTGAAAATTTTTATTTAGACTATAAACGCGTGTTTTATAATTTTTTACAATTCCACCCTGAAAGGGGGTTAAATACAGCGTGCTCAAAAACTGGCGCACCAACTCAATGGTGTGTGGTAGAGAATTGGTTACATGTAAAGATAAAGATAGTAAAAAAAATATTTGTATTAAAGTTATTGATAAATAACGGATTTTAGATAAATGATATGTGGCAACGTTGTCTGACAGTCATGATCGCAATAGAATTTGAGCATAATAAATTATTTTTGAAACGGTTTCATAAGAAATAATTCCCAGTGTTGGCACATCTACACATTGTGAATTTTGGATAAATTTTAATTTTTTTAAATTAAAAAAACTGCTAAAATCTGATATTAAATTTAAAAATAATTATTGATCGTTTTGTTACGGAACGATTACCTGGTATGAAACATAAAAACATAGAAAAATAATGAAAACTAAAGAAGTTAACACAATAAGTTTGTAGCTCCAAATTTTTTAAAATATGACTTTAGGAATTTTTTCAACATTTTTCCCGTAATCTGCACTTGCTTCTCAATAACGTACCACTGAGTTGGTGCGCCAGTTTTTGAGCAGCCTGTATAAAAATTTGTCATTTTTGGACTTATGTTCATAAAAAGTGGTATTTGAGGTTTCAGCGAAAAATGGAGAAACGCGTGTTTTGTAATTTTTAAAAATTCCACCCTCAAAAAGGGTTAAATATAAAAATCCGTCATTTTTTAAGTTATATTCATGATAATTGGTATTTTGGCTTTCTGTTAAAAATAAAGAAACATATGTTTCAGGATTTTTAGAAATTACATCCACAAACGGGTTAAATGAAACATGAAAGTTTGTTCGCAATTATAAAAATAAGCAAAACTCGGGTCCATATTGGGTCACGGTTTGAAAGTTCACAATAAAATTGTGTTCCTACTTTTTGTTACTAAGTTTTGTTGAACTTTCCCGCTTTTCAAAATAGATGTGGACATGCGTGCAAAACAGCGAGTAGTATCTACCAGCCTAGAAGAGTTCCGTGATTGACTTTCAGAAATGCACAAGATAAACCTTCCAAGCTAAAAATATGAAATTTCGTTGACCGTTCAGAGGATTTTTCAGGCTCATTATTACTCGTGGACCACCTCTATAATTTGTTTGTAAAAAAAAACATTACTTAGTTTTTATTATTAGTGTTTTAGTCTTCCAGTTTTGTATTTTTTTTTCAGTTTTTCTGTTTTTCAAACGCTTAGATTTTTAGTCGCAATATTTTTTAATTTTTGTGTTTTTAGTTTCTCGGCGTTAAAGTTTTTTTGTCCGCGACTTTTGACACCCGATAAATGACTCATATTTCCATAAAAAAGTTGAGTTTGCAGTTAAAAGTGAAAATGTGATATTCCTGAATTTCCTAAACGGAATGCAAGATCAATTTATTTTTTTATATTTATATCATTCTAATTAATAAACAAAATTGAAGATTAAATAAATTTTTCGGTAATTTTACGGTTTATTTTCGCAAAATAATTACGTTTCTTTATTAAAAACGTGGTAATAAAACAAAAACATTAAATAATGTTATTTTTTAGTTGGTGCCAAATTTAGTGATTTTTCAATTCGGTTACATAAAAACTTAAAATGTGTTAAGAATTGAAAAAAGTAAATTGAAAACTCCTTTTGCGACAAAATTTTGTCATTTTTTAGCTTATACTTAACGAAATTTAGTTCAAAAATTTTCAAAATAGAGTAAAGCAGGCAAAATAACATTGTTTCATTTTATTTTTGTGATTTTGAGGCTTGTTTTGATAAGATCCATTTTTGAGATTCAGTTTCAAAAATGCACTAAGGGTGGATTTTACAATCGTTAGATAAATCCCTAATAAGTTATTTTTAGTTAACTTACCATGGTTACAATTGTTACAACAATGTATTTTTCAAAATTTAGCCCCAGGATAAAGTTATCCGACGATTCTAAAATTTGTCCTAATTTGACTGAAAGCTGATATCAGTTTCGATTAAATTTCGTGATTGCCCAATTTAGCGAAATTTTTTGAGAAAAAAAAACAGTTTAAATTCTTGAAAAAAATCAAAAATTACAGTTTATTTCGATCTAAAAAAGACAAAATTAAATATTTTTTATTTGATTTGATGACTATTCTGTTTGTTTTACTTTTATCTCTGAACTTACAATTTTAAGCTTAATTTAACAATTTCGAGAGGAACTAACATCACTTTCATCTTATTTCGTGATTTAGATGTGCGTTGACAAGTTCTTGTAAAATTTTCGTCTTTATCCTAAAAATGATAAGATACATCAATTTCGTACCAATTCTATGAGTTTTTTACTTTAACATGATGTTTTCTTTGGTCTCTTTTAGCGAAATCTCGAAAAAAAAAACATCAAAAAGAAAGTATCTGTTTTAATGGTCCCAAAAAATCTTGATTTATATTAACTTTAGTTGAACGTGTTTTACTCCAAGCAAAAATAAGACAAATAAATGTTTTATGGAATAAAAACACAACTGTTTCATTAGTTCTTTATTACTTGATGATTTCTGGGTGTACAAAGCTTTACGTGATTTACACCTAGCTGTAGGTATAAAAAAGACAAACATACACAAAAGTAAAAACAATTTGTTTGGTCACAAGATTTGCAATAGTTGCTAGAAATTAGTGTTTTAAAACCAATTGCTTCATTGTCTGTATAGCGTATCTGTATCCTTGTGACTCATCTGTGTAAGAAGTGATAGCATCGAATATATCATTTTTCCAATCTACAATAATGTACGTTAATACGACTTGAAACCAAGTAGTGATTAGTGCTTACAGCTGCCCCTAGATTATAATTTATTGCCATATTTTCGGTAAATTGAAAACTCAATGATTTGACAAAATGTACCATAACCATGAGATAAATTTGTTTATTCCGTTTGTTTAAGAGATACCAAGGGATCGAAGACCACGTAACTAAAAGTTCTTCTGTCTACAGTACAAGCAATTATTGTCACTCTAGTACTAGTTTTTGACATACAAGATTCTCAAGCGTTTGGCCAGATGTTATTGTTGCCATAAATGTACTAACTGCTGCTATTGCCAAAGTACCAGCATGAAGGTAGTCACTTATTAGTAGAGTACCAGAAAACTGGAATCATATAACTGTTTTAAAAATTTATCTGTAATATCTTAAATAACCTTAAAATAAAACATGAGGATACTTATACCAAGTACTCCTCCCATAATGGCATACAACAATATGTAAACACTTGTTCTCCGATTAACCGTTTGAATTGACCTGGAACATTATTACAATTCTTGCATCGTGTCAATTATTCATTAGGTACTTGTGTATCATCGAAAAACGATTATCACTAAAAATAATCTTTTTTGTGATTTCTTCTTGAAAGTCCTTGTCGTTTGATAATTTCAAATCATCGCCAAATTCCTTGACTAAGTTGCTCTTAATCGAGTCTAAAAGCATATAGATTTGAAATCTTATATGAGATGCCCCATACACTAATTGGTTGCAGGTTGCTGGTAGTGCAAGTGCCATAACAATATAGCTCGCTTTATACATCCAGCAAAGCTCAGTTTTCCACTTTGGTACATAAATCCCAATAATTCTGTACACATAACATATTTTTTCTGCATTTTTTGATGGAAAAGTGTGAGCAAGACCAGCAATTAATGAAATGACTGTGTTAATAGTGGTGTAAGCTCTGATCAACTCTGTTTGAAATTTGATTCGCTTCATTGGTTGTATTTTCCACAGGTCCATTGACTGGAGCGCTTCAGGTCCAATGGTGGGTAAAGTTAAACATGATGTAAGTGAAAGAATGATCTACAAATTATCAATAGTATTTTATAATAATAAGTGTTTTGAATTATTACAAAAAATGATCCAAACCAGTAAGGCGAATACGATATGAAGTAAAGGCTGTTGAAATTGATGAGAAAATGATATCCTTGAAGTACCATAAGCACTGTGTTGGCCACCAACATCACAAATATTACAAACTTCATTAGTTTGTATTGGAAAATGTCACAACACCAGAATCGGAGTAACCTCAAAACATCATCTGAAATGTGAACGAACGAAGCGAGTTGAAAACCATACGAAAAGCTCGGTAACTCAGTTTAAAGCCGTACATACTAAAGTTTTATTTGTTTCTCTTGTGAGAATACAATTATTTTAAATAAAAGTTTGAGGAACATTAAACTAAGGAATAATAATCTCCAAAAAGTAATACAAACATTATTTAGAAACGGTAATATATCTTATGCACAAATTAAAAGTATGTACTAACACAAGTGTTCGACGTAATCCGGCTCGAGGGACCAGATTCTGGACTTCTTTTGTTTCTTTTGTTTTCATTGCTTACAAGTTTCTATTTTTCTTTTGTTTGTTTGTTTTTAAGAAGAAAACTTGTTATTTGTAATTATTTAAAAAATAGTAAAAGATAGATATGTAAGACATGTTGATAAAAGTTTCCCTACAAATCAATCCACTTTCAAATCTTGTTAAGAAAATAAAGCATTTTCATGGCCGTGTTTTGAACCTCATTGACGAAAAATTATACTAGTCATGAAATTTGACAGTTGACAGCAATGAAGATTCCAGAAAAAGTTGTAAACCCTGAGAAGAAAACAACCTAACAAACAATATAAAAATAGAGAATTAAAAGCATTAAAACCAACTAAACAACAGAATTCATTTTCTGTTATAAAAAATTGTTCCGCAAAATTTCAGTAGCAACAAGCCAGAAATTCACCGCAATAGTGTTATTTCCTTTTTTTTCGAGTGTTCCAGGACGTTCAATAATTTTTTTGAAAAATATTTTTGCAAATTACTAAGTTAAGGATAATGGAAGTATAATTGTTCAAATTACATTCCAATAAAATAATGAGGGAAAATAACATTAATTAAATTTTTAAAATAAGTACTGCTTGTAGCTTTTGGTTTTACTAATCAATACTTGCGGCGACCCAACGATAGAAATAACAAATTAAAACTATTTGCAACAAATACAAGCGTTTGAGATATAATCCGGCTCGAAGGACCAGATTCTAAACGCGATTCTGTTCAGTTGGTTTTATTGCTTATAAGTTTCTATTTTGCTGTTGTTTTTTTTACAGAATTAATAAGAAAACTGGTTATTTGTAATTATTTTAAAAATTTTGTTGAGAAAATACGGCCATTGCATCCGTTCTTTGATCGTTATCAACAGATCGTTATCAACAGATTGGCAAATTTCGTTAAAAACAGGTTAAAAATTTATAGAATTAAAATTAAATGACTTTTGTTTTCTTGGGAGTTCTTGAGGTAAATGCTGTTTATTTTTAACTGACAATCATTCAATTGAAATTAACACCATAATCAAACTAACTATAAAACATCATCTAAAAGGTTGAAGGTTGTAACTAATTTAAATGGACGAGGCAAGATAACAAAACATACGAAAATGGTTTCGTAAACTCAAACAACTTACTAACACAAATTTAAACCCGACACGCTAAACAGTTACAATTATTTCTAATAAAAGTTTGAAGAACATTAAACTAAAGAATAATACGATAAAACGTGTCTCTAAAAGTAATTTACATATAATTTAGGGACGGTATAAATAACTTATATGCTCAAATTAAAATTATTTGCTAGCACAAGCGTTCGAGGTAATCCGACTCGAGGGACCATATTCTGGGCATGATTCTGTTCACTTGTTTTCATTGCTTACAAGTTTCTATTTTTCTTTTGATTGTTCGTTTTTAAGAAGAAAACCGGTTATTTGTCATTACTTAAAAATAGTTGATAATAGACGTAAACAGTTGATGAAAGTTTTCCTATAAATTAATTCACTTTCAAACTTTGTTAAGACAATAACTTATGCACAAGTTAAAATTATTTGCTGGCGCAAGAGTTTGGGGTAATCCGGCTCGAGGGACCATATTCTGGACTTGATTCTGTTGATTTTATGGCTTATAAGTTTCTATTTTGCTGTGGTTTCTGTGTTAAGTAACAAGCGTCTAAAAAAGAATGACATCGTAGTATTTTATCGTATAAACTGATAAAATAACTGACATATGCCAAAAACTATAAGTATACCAACAACCTGGGTAAATTTACTTGGGTAGTGGTACTATGACCGAATAATAGACAGGTTGTGGATAAAATTATTTTAGCAAATTATTCAAGTTTCCATAAATGTATTTCTCCTGAAATTGGTCATGTCTGATATTTTAAATTTCTTGTTTCACAATTTGAATTAAATATAAAAAACACGTTTTAAGTGGTAAATATAACAAACTAAAGAAGTTGTTTTTTTTACGCTACACAAGTTATTTAAAATTCATTTTCATGGAGTTGGTTAATGAATATTATCATTAACCTCGTACTCAAGTAATTTAAAAAATGTTTGTAAATAGTAATTTTAAATTGCTGTCATGATGTCATAAAATGAGTTTTACGGGATTAGATACACTTGCGTGGCAATCACTATTTTAATAATAAATACAAGCGTACGTCATTATTTGCTCGTTTTTTTAATAGATTTTAATTCTTGGAAGCCAAGAAATTATTAGGTTTCAATTACTTTTTTAAATATTTCGTTAAAAATTAATAAAGTTATACGGGGTGCTCAAAAACCGGCACACCAACTCAATGATGTGTGGTAGAGAACTGGTTACATATTTAGGTAAAAATAGTAAAAAAAATCTTTGTATTAAAGTTATTGATAAATAACGGATTTTCGATAAATGATATGTGGCAACGTTGTCTAAAAGTCGTGATCGTAATAGAATTTGATCAACAATAACAATAACATATTTTTGAAATGGTTTCCTAGGAAATAATTCCCGATGTTGACACATCTACAAATTGTAATTTTTTTATAAATTTAAATTTTTTTAAATTCAAAAAACTGCCAAGTCTGATTGTGAATTTAAAAACAATTGAAGAAGTTAACAAAATAAATTTGTAACTCCAGATTATTTAAAATGTAAATTTAAGAATTTTTTCTAGATTTTTCCCGTGATCTACACATGCTTTTCAACAACATACCACTGTGTTGGTGCGCCAGTTTTTGAGCACCCTGTAACATACCTTGAGGATATTGTAATAATTCAGGACTGACAATGTTAGCAGTCATAAGGTAATAGGTTATTAAAAAAAATGATTCAGTTGCACACTTTGATAAAAGAAAAATGATGGAGTTATGGAATCACACATTTTATAAAAGCTGCTAGACTTGCGTACTTTCGTTGTGGATATGGATGTTGCTATGTAATTATTGTTTAAATATTCAACAGTTTAAGCCACGGTGAAAAATTTATGTGATTTTTTTTACGTTTCAAAAAGAAATGTTAAATAATTTCAATAATTAATTAATTGGCACAGTCAGTAGGATTTGCACTAGTATTTTATGTTGTGGCGTGTCCTCGGCCTGTTTTTTGCCAAAAATAAAATTTAATTTATCACTGAACAACTTAGAATAATAAAATATTCATTCTCAGGTGAACGACCGTATCATTCTATGTTATCATTATTATCAGTAATAATAATAATCATGACAAGGCAAAAATAACAATGATTAAGCATTTTTCACCATGACTAGTATTTTTACAGAATTTATTAACACAGTCATAATTAACTGTTGCATCATAAAGATGAAATCTTCCTTTTCTCCTATACTATCTATAGAATATAGTAGTGAATAACCATTTTTCACCATGACCATCAACAAAAAGATATCAAATTATAAAGTCATAATAAATAACACTTTCAAGATTTTTTTTGCGATATTGTGTCAATTTGATTGATGAAATGATTTATCTTTTTTGAAGCAAAGAAAGGAAATCTTCCATAGACATAGACAAAAAAGAAGAATGAATAAATATAAAATGTCAAGAAGTCAAAATAGAATATTTTTCTGCTGTAGCAGATGTTGTAGAGTGTGCTTTGGTTTACTCAAATACAATATCAAGTAGCACTTTAACACCAATGTTGGATAAAAATGATACACATTATTTAAAAAAAACTACCAAAAAGTAAATGACATACAGTGTGGGATTTTTAACTGGAATATAATTCATAACTTGGATATCGGCCACTTTTGTGAAATTTCCAGAAACGTGTCGATTTTTGTTTTTTCTAAACAATCATTTGGTGGATATAGTTTTTGGTTATCTGCTGTCAAAACTGCACAGCCACCTCCAATTTTTTTTTCAATTGTAACGGTATATCGTGTGACACCTCATGTGAAAAAGCATTTCAAAAGCAGTACAACGCACTATTTTTTTTAAATATTGTCAACACCCAAGTGATAAAAAAACTTAATGCACAGCCACCTCTGACTTTTTTTTCAAATGTAACGGTATGTCAAGTGTCACCTCAGGTGAAAGGGTATTTTGCAAGGAATACAACGCACTATTTGTTTTCTGAATATTTTCAAAGCCTACGCGATAAAAAAATTAAAACCAATTTTTAGTCGAAATTAGGCAAATCACACTAGAAATGTTGCAAAATGTTAGAACTTCATACAACTGTCGTTATGTTATTGCCCAAAAGAGGAACGGTGCTAATTTTAAAGGTTTGTTGCATTAAATAATGTTCAACTTAGAAAATTTGTTTTTATTTTTTTATTACGTAAGCTTTGAAAAGAATTGAAAAAACAAATAGTGCCTTATATTACTTGCAAAGTAAGCTTTCATTTGAAAAAAAAAGTTAGAGGTGACTGTACATTTCTGACAGCAGAAAAAAAACATATGCACCAAATAGTGGGCAAGGAAAAAAAATTACCTGTTTCTGGAATTTTCACCAAAATCGCCAAAATCAAAGTTATGAATTTTATTCCAGTTAAATATCCCACGCTGAATTTTGTCTTATGAAAGAATAACTTATGCGTATATTTTATAGATTTTAAAATCTTAAGTTATAAGTTATAAGCAAAAAAAAAATCATCTCCGATAGAAACAGTGTACCTAGATTACTACGAAAAAGTTCTGTGTATTGTATTCTTCAATTGGAGAATTAGCTCTAATTTAAATAGAATGTTCAATGTAGAAAAATTGTTCATGATAAAATTTTTTTAAAACACATTGGATTATTTTTGGAGAAGTATAAAAATGCAACAACATAAAATTAGAAGCAACTAGTTAAAAAAAAATTTTTTTTTGGAACAAGATTGAATTAAGGACTCAAAAAAATTGTTTAATTTTTAAATCTCTTTTTTATATTTATACATTATTTCACTTCAACTACTCTTAAATTTACTCCATTTTTATTCATTAAAAATATAGCCCCCGGGTCCAACTGCATTGGAACGGTAGTAGAATCTGTTTTTTCGACGGCAAAATCTTTAAGAATGTAAGCCAAAGCAACTTTGCTCACTAACATGGCAAATCTTTGCCCTAAAACGTCAACATTAGTTATACTCTTGTATAAAGACATGAAAGTCATACCAATACATATTCTTGGACCATCTCCAAACGGCATATAGGTGTATGGAACTATTTTACTTTTATTTTCGTCACTGAAACGCTCCGGGTCGAATTTCTCAGGATTTGGAAAATACTCTTCGTCGAAATGTAATCCCGCAACAGGAATCATGATAGAGGTCCCTTTGTCTATTGTGAGTCCAGACTCTTCAAGCGTGTAATTGGAGACAGCTTCACGATTTAAGAAAATCGTCAAAGGATATTTCCTCAGAGTTTCTAAAATAATAATCTAATCAAGTTTATAGTTATAAAGTTTGCGTACCAACCACATAGGACCATTTCCAAGTACTTCATTTCTTGAATAGCTTCGTAAGTAAAGTCACCATGAGCTTCGTAACGTTTCCTAATTTCTTCACGTAGTCGGTTCTGAATATCAGTATTTAAGGCCAGTTCGTAGAGAGCGAAAGTAATTGTTATGGAGGTCGTGTCATTTCCAGCAGAAAAGAAAGACAAAGCTTGTGCTGCCATTTTCACATCGTCTGAAAAAATCAATGATACTACCAAATGAAAACTGAAATTAGGAATTATATTAATCGTGCAATTAAAGCAAAAAAAAGAATGCACAAAGTACAGTCACGATCAAAAAGAATGATACCCCTAAAATCCCAGCCACAAATCTTCTCGATGTGACACGGTTAATGTGTAAGTTTGACAAGTTTACAAACTAACTAGTTTTTGTGTAAACTACATAGATCGACAGTCAACTAACCTGTTAGTTGAAATACTTACTTGGACATATTTTGCAAAAAAATTAGGAATATACTTTGATAGTGCGAATTATGTCGGTACTTTTAACCTTTTCGAATATTTAAGTTTTAGGAATTTACCAAACCTGGCCATTATTTTTAGTATTTTAAAAAAATTAGATAAATTCGTCAAAAATAAGCTAAAGAATGAACAAACTGAGTCGAAACAGCGTCTTTCTAAGATAATAAATTATTTTTTTGCAATATTTCGCTAAGCTGCCGACAAATTTTAAAACAGGTCAAGTCTAGAGTTCCCATATTGTTCCTATATAGTCAAACTGACATTATTTTCCCTTTTTTTGAGTTATCTAGTTTTGCCAATAATAGAAGTGTAATTAATTCACAAAATGCCCAAAACATATATTTATGTTAAACCTAATTTAATGATTGTTCTGAATTTTGCAAAATTTTTGATTTTAGTAAATTACTTAACGAATTTACTGTCTTTTGGAATTTATTTTTGGATCTGTTTGAAAAACACAGTTTTACAGAAGAGTCAACATTTTACACCCAAATTAACCACATTCTAATGCCTCAAATTTAGCAAATTTCTTGCTTAAAAATGAACATCTTTTGCCCATAAAGTAGCACATTTCAAAATTAATTTGTTATTTTCTATTTTATTTGGATAAAACCGTTTGAATGCAGTGAGTTTTTTACTGAAAAACACCTTAAATCTACGAGTAATGCAAGAAGCATTTCAGATTTAATTTAGCAATTTTTTTGTTTTTTTCTTTGATATTCAAATTTCAAATATATAAATATAACTTTTCGTGCAAAAACGCTATAAATTCGTGAAAACAAGAGCAAACAACCTATTTTGAAATAAAGTTTGTGATTTTTGTTTTTTTTAACATTATTTTCATGAGAAAATAAATAATACCTACATTTTAACAATTGTAAAGTACCAAAACAAGTCAAATTTGGGTTAATTTTTATTTTCTACTTGTTTTAAACACTATAGGCAGGTTTAGAGAACCCTCATTAATTTAATCCGCAATTAAATCGGTGATTAACTGATCACGTGACCAAATTGAAGCAATTTGATTGGTCTATTCGCGTTGTTAACTTTTAACAACGAATTAAAATTTAATGAAGCTTTCTATAAACCGGCTCTATTTCTATTTTATTTGTAAGTTTCCCACTTTTTCTACATCTAAATTTACTATAAAGGCAGAAAATACTTTAGAATTATCAGAAAAAGCACATATGTCTATTTCCTGTTTCAAAACTATAAAAATACCAATTTCGCATTTTCTCTAAACTTAAGTTATAAATTATTCATGCACTTCAAAAAATTAATAGTTAATGTAATTTATAGTTTCGATCAGAGATCTAATCAATATTAACTATTTTACATTTTTATCAACTTTATTTAAAAAATGCGACTTTGACATTTATCCACTTGAAACAGCTTATACTTTGCCTTG
This sequence comes from Tribolium castaneum, assembly GCF_031307605.1. Classification (NCBI taxonomy): domain Eukaryota; kingdom Metazoa; phylum Arthropoda; class Insecta; order Coleoptera; family Tenebrionidae; genus Tribolium; species Tribolium castaneum. The sequence continues at coordinate 2,690,565 of NC_087395.1, read as the reverse complement.
ACAAATTTTTTCAATTTAGCAAAATTTCCGTTGTAAAATGTCCTAAATTCATGGAAACAGGTTCAAAATTAATTTAGGCTTTTCTGTCATATTTTAGGTAAAACTTTAATGAAAAACTCTACCTAAAAAGTCAAAAATTTAATTAAAATAAAAAATATTTTTTTTTTAACTTTTAAAAATTTTTAGCAAAAATGAAAAAATCTGCAAATCTGGATGAAAATTCTTAATATTATTATTGTTGACTTTTTTAGCCTAAAAGTTGTTTTAAACGTATTAATAATTAAAAAAATAAAGAAGAAAGAAGGACGATTCTCAACTAAAAAACATTATTTTGTAAAATTAAATTTGAAAGATTTTTTTTGTTTTTTTTTTCAACTAAATGTGCGTAAATACCGAATTCTGTCAAAACTAGTTAGCTTTAGTTTATTTTAATATGCACTAATTTATTGATTGTCAGTCCCAGTTTTTAGCGTTTTAATTAATACATTAAGGAAATATTGTTAAAATAAAAATCAACAAAATGTGGGTCGGGTAAGGTCAGGTCAGGTCATTTGGATAATTTTGTAAAAAATAATCTGAAAATCTAGAAATTGAGTAAAAATAGTGTTATTTGTGCCAACTGCTGGCATTTAAGAACTTTTGAAGTAATACTTATACTTTAACTTTTCTCAAAAATCTCGCTAAACCAAAAATAGTAAAAACTGACTTTGTTTGTTCTTTTTTTATAACATAAAGTTGTTTTTAAAATGATTATAGTTGGCTAGAACATTTTTGAATAGTTTATTTTTTGCTGATCAAAAAATATACAAATGGATATAGTTTAATATTTTTATATACTTTTGATTAAAAATACAAGCTCTCATAATTTCCTTATTTTTTTAAATTATAAGCTGTGTTTCAGCTTCAATTTTTAAAAATATTGCGTATATATACAGAGTGTCCCAATATTAAAAAACATTAAAGTTATGTTTTTTAAATGAAACAGCTTAAATTTTATTTGAGATTTTTTTGTAAAATAAAATTTTATTGACAGGAAATCATGATACAATTAATAAATATTTTCGTTTTCCGACATTTCATGTTGAATTAATAAATTGAATGGCAATGTAAGCTTCCAATTATTAATCTACCATTAAATAAGTTTTATTAATCGTAAAAAAGTTAATCTAATAATTCATTATACATCAGCAAGTCATTTATTTTAACTTGCTTTGTTGTCTGCCATATTACGCGAGTTAAATTTGAAATTGTTCCTGTTATCCAAACAAGCTGAAATTTTGCATACACACGTAATCACGTAATGTATAAACAAAATATTAAAAAAAATCGCTATTTGGAAGAGTTCTTGTTATCCCCAGCCAGCTAGACTTTTAGATGCATAAACATTGTGAATGAAAATAAAGAAGTGATGATAGAAAAAAAAACTAATAAAAAGTACAGACTAAAGAGTTATGAATCAGACCTATAAGAAAGTAAAACAAATATTAATTAATATTATAAATAAATATATCATATATTATATATAATATATTATATATTATATATTATATATTATATATTATATATTATATATTATATATTATATATTATATATTATATATTATATATTATATATTATATATTATATATAAATAATATTAATACTATTTCCTACCGGATGCGATTTTTTTTGTTATTTTTTTGTTACTTTTTTGTAGTATTTTTAAACATATTTATTTTATTTTTTTATTTGCAGTGTGTATCACTTTTTTTATCTAACATTGAGGTTAAGGTGCTACCTTATGTAGTAACTTAAGTAGAATAAAGCACACTCTAATATAAAAAAGTAAGCCAAAAAAATTGTTTGTGCTAAAAAACTTTATCTATTAATTAATGATAGTTAAATATTATGTTATGTTTCGGCTGCTAACGATACACCTTCGTAAATATTTTTTTTTACTTACAATAAAGTTTGATTATTATTATTATTATTATTATTATTATTATTATTTTTATTTTTATTATTATTATTAAAATATTTGGTAACTAAGTTTAATTTAGCTTCTTTAGATTTGTTGTTATTTATTGTAACTTTGGCTCCCAGATCTTTATTTAAAACTACACAAATTTATATGAATGGACGTTTCGGCATAAAACATGCCATCATCAGCTATTTTTGACAATTTTTACAACACTACAAAATGGAATTTTTTAGTCCATTAACGTAAAATTGTGTTTTTTTTTTCAAATAAAGGATCTGGGAACCAAAATTACAGTAAATATTATTAAAATAATCATAACTTACCAAAGGTGAAATCTGAACTGCTACTATTTTCCTTTAAATTGTGCAGCATATCAATCAGGTCGTTGCGAACAATTGTTTTTTTCCGACGTTCGTTTATAGTAGTTTTGAAAACATTCATCAAATATTCGGAAGCTTTCTTGTCCGCAAAAGTTAGTCTAAATATATCGACTAGTTTTGGCATGAAAAAGAAACAGAAGATTGAGATGCTTCTAATAAACGACTTGAAATCAACGAGTTGTGTTGCAATTTGCATAATTTCAGAGTTGTCGTCTTTCAAACAATAAGAATTTATGCCAAAAGCACATGATGATATTATGTCTACGGCATATTTCTTCGTCACATTTCTAGCTTCTATAACTCCACCACTCCGCTTCTTGAAATAGTTGAGCAAATCAGTTCCGCATTCTTTCATCAAAGGGAACATCAGTTTGATTTTTCCTGAAGTGAAAACTGGGGAAATTTTTGCACGGAGATTGCGCCAGTTGTCGTTCTTTGCACTGAAAAGTGTGTGGAAGAACACTGGATCGACCGATTCGTTGGCTGCCACTTTGCGGTTTATAAATTTGTCGAAATCTTTCACTAACACTTTTTTCAGTAATTCGGGACTTCGGATCACTAGAGTCGGTTGGTTGAAGATGTAGATGCCAACGTAAGGGGTTGAAAACTTGTCGTAGATTTCTCGAACTTTGTGAAACAAGTGTTTTCTTCGAAGGGCCACATCGTAGAAACTTCCAAAAATAAAAAAGGGTTTTTCAGTCAGAACTCCCTTTGATTCCCAATATTTGTAATTTTTTCGGTAGAGATAGTACAAAAACAGAAGGAAACAACACAAATAAACAAAAATCATCTTGGATGGTTAATAAATCGGTTACTACTCTGACTGCCAGAAATAAACTGTATTTATATGTTTTGATTCGAACTTTTCTTATCTCTTAATTTGTATTTATAGTTTTGTAATAAGTTGTGATAAGTACCCAAACAATGAATTTATATTTTTGATTAGAAGCATCAGTCAGCATGAGTTTAATTTTGTTCTATAAAAAGCAAGTAGCAATCCGAAATATTATACAGGGGGAACACAAAAAATTGAATTAAATAAAAGTCATTAGGAAGCCCATTTTTCTAATTTTATAATACATATTTAAAGATCGATATTTTTTTACAAAACTCATAGGTATTAACCCCCTGACTTACCTAAAATAATTTTGAAGCACACAGGGCGTTTTCGAAATAAGCTACATTACATTTGTATTTAAATGGAACACTCTAAATATTTTGCATTTTTGGATGTGTTCCTAGTTTTTAACACTAAATTGTTATTGGTCGATTTTACATAGTTTTTGAAACAATTTTCATTTCTTTGACGTAAGCACGCTTTTAAAAAAATTATTACATGAAAACTAAGAATCCTAGAAAAGTAGGACTTTCTCCACTTTAAAAAAGAGTTCAAACTTTAAGGACATGTTTTTTAGGTCATTCCAATCAAGAAGATAAAAAATAAAGCAAAAAGTAAACAGTTTCTGTTATCCAAAACAGCTGAAACCTTGCATACATACGTAACCACGAAATAATAAAAATTGATAAACAACAATTTATTAAATCACTATTTGGAAGAGTTCTTGTTATCCGAACAAGCTGGAATTTTGCATGCACAAAAATTGTAAAAGAAAATGAAAGAAGTGGCGTTAGAAAGAAAAAATTACAAAAACATTAAGTAAAGACCAAAAAGTAAAGAATCAAAACCATAAAAAAAGTTTTTTATCAAATGTGCTTTGCTACTAAGAAGTAATAAATATTTTTCCTACCGGAGATGAAGTTTTTTGTTTATAACGTAGAATTTTAAAATGTATAAAATTTAATCTTAAACTGTCGCAATGTCTATTTCTTTTTGATGGTTTTAAAAAACATAATTTATGTTTTTATTTACAATATGTATCACTATTATCTACCATTGAGGTTAAAGTGCCACGTGATGAGTAATTTGAGTAGAATAAAGCACACTCTAACATATGCTATAGAAAAAAATATTGTGGCACTTTACTACATTATTTCTTTTTTTTTCTTGCCTGTTTTTAAAATATTTCCTCTTTTTGTTTTGATACAAAATTGTAGCTCTTTTGACACAATCTCGCAAAAGAGGTGTTTTTACATTTATCTTATGACTTAAAAATATAATTTGTTATCGCTTTGTTGGTAAACATATTTATAAAAAGATGCCAGTCATAGTAAAAAATGCTTAATCACTACTATTTTTGCCTTGTCAAAGGTATCTTAGTCATCACTGATAACGATACCATTGGAGCACAAAATGAGAAGTAGTTTTCATATTTAGGATTATGATTTTATGTTTTAACAATTTATTATGGCTGTGTTAATATAACAAAAAATCGTAGTGAAAAATGCATACATAATCAATGTTACTTTTGCTTTTGTTATGATTATCATTATTGTTGATAATAATAATAACATAGAATGTTTTAATAATCTGTTTTGTCTCCTGAAAATGAAAATTTGTTTTTTTTATTCTAAGTTGTTGAGTGATAAATTAAATTTTTTTTGTCAGAAAAAGAATGATACTGTTGACACGACAAGGTATTGCCACAACACCTAATACTAGTGTAAATCCTACCGACTGCGCCAATTAATTAATTATGTGAAATATGAAAAAGGTTATAAATAAAAAGAGAGTCTGTATTGAGATATCCATTTAAGGACATTTCAAGGGTATAATTTCCCTTTTCTTCAGATTAAAACAAGTCTACAACAGTAATGTACTTACATTTTACTTAACAATTGTAATAATTTAAAACACATACCTAATATAAAGTCTTAGACACTTGAGTGGTGGAAGGAAGACTAAGAGTTGAAGGTTGAACGGTCAAATATTACAAAGAAGAGAGGGGGTTTTCATTATTCCACCACCCAAATGCTTGTTACTTATATTACTGTTGTAGACTTTTTTTAATCTAAAGAAAAGGGAAATTATATCCTTAAAACGTCTTTAAATAGATATCTCAATATAGACTCTCATTTCTTATAACCTTTTTCATATATCAATATTGAGTCTAAGAAACCAACAAGTTTTTAAATTATGTGAAAGTTTCAAAGTCGCTATTTAAAGAATTTCTGCTATCTGAATTACTCGTAGCTGAAACCTTGCATGCGTAAAAATTGTGAAAAGTGACAGAAGTGGTGATGGGAAGAAAAAATTCTACAAAACAATAAGACTAAAAAACAAAAAATCAAACCTATGCAAAAGTAAAAAAGCTTTTAAAAGATATACTAAAAAAATCGGAGACGAATTTTTTCTCTTATAGTTTAAGATTTTAAAATTTGTAAAATAAAATATTAAAACGAAAAAATCTCTGATAGAAAAAATGTCCACTACGCTTTAGGACCTAGTTTTTCTTAAAGAGGTTAAAGTGCTACTTGATTTAGTAATTTGAGTAGAACAAAGCAAACTGTAACATCTACAACAAAAAGTAATATTTTATTTTGACATTAAACTTATATTTTTTATTCTTTTTTTGTCTTTGATTATAAGGAGGTAAATCACTCAAATTTGGCTTTAATTAATTCTGTAGCTTCTTTATAGATTCTCGCAAAAGAAGCGACACAATCGCACTTGTTTTTTGTTATCACTTTACGTTTATGTTATCGCTTTGTTAATAAACATATTTAAAAAAAATCACAGTCCTGGAGAAAAATGCTTAATCACTACTATTTTTGCCTTGTCATAGTTATTTTAGTCATCATTGATAACGATGTCATTGAGAACAAAATGAGAAGTTGTTTTCATATTTATGATTATGACTTTATGATTCAACAATTATAGCTGTGTTAATAAAACAAAAAAATCATGGTGAAAAATGCGTAATCAATGTTGTTTTTGCTTTGTTATGATTATTATTATTGTTGATGATAATAATATAGAATTTTTTAATAACCTGTTTTGTCTCCTAAAGATTAAAATTTTGTTTTTTTTTATTCTAAGTTGTTAAGTGATAAATTAAATTTTGTTTTGTCAGAGATAGAATTATATTGTTGATACGACAAGATGTCGCCACAACACAAAATACTAGTGTAAATCCTACTGACTGCGCCAATTAATTAATTATGTGAAAGTTTCAAAGTCGCTATTGAAAGAGTTTCTGCTATCCAAATTAGCTGAAATTTTGCATACGTAAAAATTGTGAAAAGTGACAAAAATGGTGATAGAAAGAAAAAAATTCTACAAAACAATAAGACTAAAGAATAAAAAATCAAACCTATGCATAAGTAAAAAAAGCTTTAAAAAAATATACTAAAAAAATCGGAGATGAATTTTTTCATATAGTTTAAGATTTTAAAATTTGTAAAATAAAATATTAAAACAAAAAAATCTCTGATAGAAAAAATGTCCACTACGCTTTTAGTATCTAGTTTTTCTTAAAGAGGTTAAAGTGCTACTTGATCTAGTAATTTGAGTAGAACAAAGCAAACTCTAACATCTGTAACAGAAAGTAATATTTTATTTTGACATTAAACTTATATTTTTTTATTCTTTTTTTGTCTTCGATTATAAGGAGGTAAATCACTCAAAATTCTATAGCTTCTTTAGATAAATTCTTGCAAAAGAAGCGACACAAATTTTTGTTTTTTGTTATCGCTTTACATTTATGTTATCGCTTTGTTAATAAACATATTTAGAAAAAAATGCCAGTCATGGTGAAAAATGCTTAATCACTACTTTTTTTGCCTTGTCATAGTTATCTTAGTCAGCATCAATGGTAAATTTCATGGATATCACAGAATGAGAGGGAGTTTTCCAAGGAGGTTAGATATAAGTCCTTAGAGGTATCATATTTATGACTAGTCATGATGATGAAAAATGCTGAATCATTGTTATTTTTGCCTTGTCATGATAATTAATGGTCTATAATTGATAATAATGATAACATAGAATAGAATAGGAAGGTAGTGAATGTGTAATGAAAATTTTATTTTATTTTTGTCAAAAAAAGAAAAGTATGTAAATAGTATGAACTTATGTGCCTGTGCATATAAATATGATTCGCTTCTCTCTCAAACAATTTACTTCTTAAATACCTTTGTCTTTATAATACAGACCGAGGAAATGGAACTTTATCTACAGCACAAAATATTTGTGAAAATCCTACTGACTGTGCCAATTGATCGTAAGCTTACAAACACAAGAACTTGTTTATAAAAAAAAACTAAATTACCGAATTCGGAAGATATTACAAAAAATATATAAGTACCCATCTTATCTATTTTTAATACAGTCTTTATCAAATGGTGCAAAAATATAATCCAAGTTACCATTTTAAAAAATATTGTTGTTAGTCACCGTCTTGACAAACATTTTCGATTTTCAATGGATTTTGTCAATTCATCTAGGAATATATCAAACTTAAGTCGCCAGCACAAAAAAATATTATTTATGGTATTTTAGAACCAGTTAATATTTTTCTGTAAAAAAAAATCATTAGTCTCCCCCACAAAAATTAATTAGTCTCTAAAAGTCTAAAGTCTCTATTAAAGTCTTAAAGTCTCTAAAAGTCCTTTTAGAAAAAAAAGTATTGTACAGGATGATAAAGATTGTAAGTATCAGCATTTAGTTTCCTGAATATTAATTTTAAATAAACTAAAGATACAGGAGATGAACATATAAAAAAATAAATGATTTTTTCATTAGTGTTTTATTGCATATTTTTGGTGTAATTTAATTGATTTTAAGTAACAGGTCAAGTGTCGATCTCTTTATTGCAAAAACAGGAACTAACAATAGTGTGTACTGTGTTTGTTATTTCATTGATCACAAAGTACTGACATCCTTGTCACTCATTTGTGTAAGAAGAGATAACATCGAATATATTGTTTTCGCAATCTATAATAATACAACTTAAAATACTTAAACACAAATAACTATTAATTATAATACTGCTGCTCCTAAGTTGTAGTTGACGCTGGAATTTTCCGTGAATCGAAAGTTGATCGGTTTGATATTAACCATAATCATGAGGTAAATTTGTTTATTCCATTTGTTGAACAAATACCAAGGAACCGAGCACCATGTGTAGAGAAGTTCTTCAAACTAGAATGCAATAGTTGTGAAAAGACTGTTTTTGTTTAACGAGCACAATGTTTGCCAAAACGAGTGAGCGCAGCGAGTTAAACAATAACAGGCTTTTCATGTATTACAATGTTTTTACTATTTCCTTCGTAAATTGAAAATGCATTCCCGCAGTTTAATTTTAACCTCGGCCGTTAATAAGTGACATTTGGTAACGAGATTAGAAAAAATATTTTTCGCCCTTGTAGTTTTATTACATACAATATCCTCTAGTTTCTGTCCAGATGTTACTGTTGCCATAAATGTAGTAATTGCTGCTACTGTTAAAGTACCAGCGTGAAGATAGTCACTTATCACTAGAGTGTCTGAAAATTGAATCATTGCGTTAAAAAATTAAACTAAAACAAAGGAAACAACCTTAAAATAGAACATAAGGATGCTTATGCCAAGCAACCCTCCAATAACAGCATACAACAATATATAAATTGCTATTCGCTGGTTAACTGCTTGAAAAGTTCTGAAACATTATAAAAATTGGTCTAACGTACAAATACTATAGTACAGTCACGACCAAAACGAATGACACCGCTAAAACCGTAGCCACAAATCATTTCAAGTGTTATAGTTAATGTGTATAACATAACTGGAAAGTTTGTAAACCAACTGGTTTGTTGAAATTTTGACTTAAAATGTTTTAGTCAGGCTTTTACTATCCGACCCGGTTGGTAGGCGCGTCATTCTTTTTGATCGTGACTATACGCTAGGAGACAAAACGATGTACACGGTCTAAATAATTCAGCGGTTAGCACAAAGCAAACAAAAACCAAGGCAGATAAACCATTAAATTCTTAATAGTAAGAGACAAAAATAGTGCAAACATTAAACTACAGGGTGAGTCATTTATATGGGCGTGCTTGATTGCTCCTACACTGTCAAAGATATCGAAATAAATCAAATGGCACTGCAAATGGAAAGTCCAAAAATTATTTTGCCCTATACAAGATGTTTCATTTTTACAATGGAACCCCCGGTATATTTGTACATATTAAAATTTGCAATTTTTTAGGTTTTATAAATCAGTTTAGTTTTTGCCATTGACTTTAACCGTTCAGAAATTATTTAATTTTTTCTATAATTTAGTGCGTCTGCAGGCACCTTATTAAAAAAATCTCAGCGTCCTTAGTATTTAGGATATCAAGTTGGGACTTGCATTGTAGTATCACCTTGCTGTGGCACATTAATTTTGGTATATTTTGCAGAAGCATAACATGATTTTTTTAAATAGCACCCCCTGTATTTTATTACTAATTATTATTCAGCTTCTCATTTTACATTTTTTTACTTCATTAGTTTTGTCCAAAAGTTGATAATTAAAGAGATAATTCAATTTTTCTGAAAAATACACACAAAATTTCTAGGATACTAATGTAGCGTGCTATGAAAAACAAACATTTTGGCCTACTAATGTCATAATGGCATTTATAGTCAGTCATGTTTTAATTTTATTGTGAAAATGAATTTTTTGTGTAAAATGCTCATCTAGACACAAATTTTAATAAAATTTTGACAAGAAATTATTAAATAAAAATGACAGAAGTTTACAAGGAGAAATAAAGAAATAAAAAAACTGAGATACAACAAATCAACAGCGATAACATATTACTTGCAGTTACGTTCTGGTGTTTGCTCTGCAGTACTATTTTTTTTTGGTACGATTTTGTGTCTCGTTTCGTCTCCTAATCTATAGTCCTCCGTAACAATTAGTTCATTACCTGTGAAATTCTGTGTAACGTTTTACAATAACAATAATGTTTTTTGTAATTTTGTGCTGAAAATCCTTGTCGTTGGGCAATTTTAAATCATCGCAACCCGTTTCAATAATGTTGTTCCTTATCCAGTCCAAAACCAAATAGAACTGAAATCGTATGTGAGTTGCCCCGTACACCACTTGGTTGCAGGTGGCTGGTAGTGCAAGTGCCATAACAATGTAGCTCGCTTTATACATCCAACAAAGTTCAGTTTTCCATTTTGGAACATAAATTTCAATGATTTTGTACACATAACATATCTCTTCTGCATTTTTTGATGGAAAAGTGTGGGCAAGACCAGCAATTAGTGCAATAACTGTGTTAACAATGATGTAAGCTGTGATTAATTTAACTTGAAATTTGATTCGATTGATTAATTTTGGATCAGTGGATTTTATTTGCCACAGCGTTGCTGATTCAATTCCTTCAGGTCCAATGTTTGATATAGTTAAACACGTTGTAAGTGAGAGAATGATCTACAAATTTTCAATTGTAATTTAAAATATTATGATGCACTCAAGTTTTTCGAATGTATATTACAAAAAATGATCCAAACCAGTAAGGTGAATACGATATGAAGTAAAGGCTGTTGAAATTGATAAGAAAATGATATCCTTGAAGTACCATAAGCACTGTGTTGGCCACCAACATTACAAATATTACAAACTTCAATAGTTTGTACTGGAAAATGTCACAACACCAAAATCGGAGTAACCACAAAACATCATCTAAAATTTGAAGGTTGTAACTAATTTCAACGAACGAAGCGAGTTAAAAAATACGAAAATGGTTTCGTAAATTTAAACAACTCGTTAGTTAACTCAATGGGAAGTCCTACATATTAAACTTTTATTTTCCTTCTCATGTGAGAATACAATTATTTCAAATAAAAGTTTAGGGAACATTAAACTAAGAAATAATACTATAAAACGTGTATTTAGGAACGGTAATAATATCTTATGCACAAATTGTTGACTAGCACAAGTGTTCGAGGTAATCCGGCTCGAGGGACCAGATCAGGGACTTGACTTTGTTTCGGTGCTTACAAGTTTCAATTTTTTGTGTTTATGTCAACTCATCGTATAAGAATACAATACTTTTTTAATTTTTGGAAAAACATTAAATTAAAAAAATTAAATTAATTAATTATAATTAAAAAATAACACATACTGCAAAACGTGTCTTTAGAGTTCAGACTTTTCTTATTCACATATTATTTCGAAACCGTAATTATATCTTAAATGCAAACAATATTTTAAATTATTTTTAGTTGAGGAATCGATGATAATTGATAATGTTATTTGACTAGCTTTACATAATGAAAGCATTATTATTCAATTTACATTCAGTTAAATAACGAGGGATCATTACATTATAGTTATTAATAACACGAGTGCGAAAAGACAACTTTAAGCGTTTTCGCAAAACTGTCATTAATTTTTTTTTGTTGGAACATGATAATTTAAAACACGTTGCTGTAGGAAACGTGTTTTAAAATAGTGTTTATAAACTAGGATTCAGATATTAAAAAGAAGGCTTAAAATTTTATCAACAAAAAAAGTTTTAAAAAATGCTAACATTTCACATGTAATCCGGCTCGAAGGACCATAAATGGGTTTTGGATTTGAATCTGTTCAGTTGGTTTCATTGCTTATATCTTTTTATTTTCTTCATGTTTGTGTGTTTTTTAATAGTTTAATAACTTGAAAAAAACTGTTTTTTGCTGTTTTTCTTTCAAAAATTGTGGAAGATAGGTAGGCACGAAATATGTTGTAAAAACTCAATAAAAACCTACCTTTTTCGAATTTTGTTAAGAAAATGGTGCCATTCCACTAAACAACACCTGAGTGACGACCGTTTTTTAATCAAGACATTTAAGAACAGTATTCTAGAAGATTCTGCAAGCCTTTGGTTAACACATTTTTTTTAATATTCACTGTGATTTTTTGAATGCAAAATTTATGTTTGTTTTGAAATTTGAAACTTGACAATATTCTAGAAGATAACTAAACAATGATTTTCAAATTTTACAAAAACTCAAAGAGTTTAAAAGCCATCCGAAGCAAAATCTCTTATGGGAGTTCCAATGTAAATGACTACCCCTGTACGTACCTCAAAAACTACCAAACATATTTTCATAAACTTGCTATCATGTAAAAGAGATTTTTTTTCCTATTTATCGGTCGTTTTATATTTGAAATAGATTACCTACAAACTGTAATAAAGCTAGAAAAAGTTTGACAAAAATTGAGGAAACATATTTTAAGAGGTTTTTCGAATTTTTTAAACGACCAATAAATTTAAGCTTGTTGTTTAACCAGATAATTTCAAAAGTCCGATGAAAAACTGTTTATAAATAACACCTTCACAGAGGTAGCCTTATTTACAATCGAAAATCGAATGAGTAAGAGATAATTACAACCCTCCCATAAAAAAGTAATCGCAAATAATTAAACCCAGACTTTGTAAATAAAAATTTGAACAAACAAATTGATATAGTATGCCAAAAACAAAGACAAAAAACAAAAACAGATAGGGACTGATAACGTGTATACGTTTTACTCATCAGTTTTTGAAGACTGTGTTTACATTGTAAATTTGTCATTATATCAGTAAACTGATCACTACCTATAAGCAGAAAATTGTCACTTATTTTAAAATTTTAACGTAATGGTCTCTCGTTATTTTACTGGAATGTGAGTTGAATAATATTACTTCCATTTTATGAAGCTAGTCGTTAACTAATAGTAATTTAAAAAATGTTTGGACATAAAATATTATTACCGTTTGTAAATTATATTTAAATAATTGTTTAATTTAATATTCTATCAATTTACGTAATGATTTTAAAAATTAACAACGACCGTACCTTGAGGATAATTCATTAATTCAAAATCCACAATATCTGCAGTCATTTGGATATAAAACAGTAGTTAAGTACTGATTAACTAGACAAGATTAGAGCTAACGAATTATAAGTGTGTATCATTTGAACACTTCTTCAAATGCCAAATATACGAAACGGGAACATGAATTTATGGAAGTTGAAGTACTTGCGCATTTCTAGTTGTGGACATAAACGTCGCTAAGTAACTAGTCGTAAATAAATTTTAGTTGTTATAATTAAGAGTAATTATCATTACAATTTATTAAAGACGTTTTTGTTAATAATATATACGAGGGCAAGGTGAGAAATTCTCAGCCTACCACAGAATTAACATTGTTATCAATAAAATTTTTATGCGGGAGCAAGTCATCATGTTTCGTCTTAATCGGACAAATAGTTATTTTTCTCAGCATTTTTTTAAGTAAAGGTGCATGTCTGTTTCGAACAATGGATAAAATGGATAATTTCGCCGTCATTCTTTGTTTTGGAAGGCTTATTGCTTAGAGAAATGTATCCAAAGTTGGTGAGAGTTTATAAAGAATCAACCTCTTCATATTCTACTGTAAAAACTGGCCAGCTGAATTCGAACGTGGTCACACATCTTTCAACATCTTGTGAAAGACGACCAAAAACAGTTACCACGAATGAAAATTTTAAAAAATGCACAATTTGGTATTGGATGATCGGTGAATTAAAGTGTATGAGATAGCTAAGGTCATAAGGATATCTGAGAAAAGGGTGTAGTTTGAGTCGAATGCACCTGCCCACAAAGGCGCTTTGGCAATGAGAAAATTAAGAAATTTAAAACATGAATTATTAGAACATTCTTCATATTCGCCTGATTTGACTACCCCAGACCTTCACTAACCACGAATTTAAAAAAAAATGTGGTTAGAAAAAATTATCAATTATCATAAAAAGTATTTTGCATGATGCCATCCTACAGTTTTAATTGGTTCCAAAAGTAAAGGGATAGTATTGCACCTGAAGTGTTTAATACTAACGACTTGGGTAACTTTTACTCAGCTTGAGAATGAGAGTTGTGTGCTTACTATTTAAAATTTGAAAGTTGGCACCAATTGCTCGTAGTTCCGGAAATTCACGCGTTTTGAAAATAATTTAGTTGAACTCAGAATCATCGATTTAGATTGTATACAAAATCTTAAAGCTCTAGGCTATAATACTGCCGTGCTAAGCAAGAACGTCGTAACTGATTTTATATGAATCTTGAGTTATGTCTTGTTTTCTACATTTTCAGAGTGGACTGTTATTTTAAATGCTAGTAACATAGAATATTGAAGTCAACCTAACAATTTATTTGTAAAAAGGAAATATGTATGCAATTGTATCCATTATTTTGCCAAATCGCTGTTATTCCACATACGACGTTTAATTTTTTAATTTTTTTTTAATTAAGTAAAAGTAACTAAGTAAAAAAGTCGTAACTACAAAAATATTTATTAACGGCTTTAAACAAATGAAATAATACGTAACAACAGGAAATTTATAAAAAAATGTACCCAAGAAATTACACCTAGCGTACGATACTTTTGAAAGAAAAGCAAATTTTGCCAAAAAATCAATCGGTTTTCTGGTAGACTATTTTTAAATTTTTTTAAGAGTTCCTGTTTTCTTTCTGTATCTATGCCATTTGTTGTGTGTTTTTGAGTGGGTTTTTTGAATATGATGTTATTTATGTTAGGAAATTTAACTCTATAAAGTCACTCAAAACTGCATCTACATTTCATGTTTTTTTTTCCTCGTTCAAACGTAACGTTAACTATGTCGCTTAGGTAAGGTCGATTAATAATTTTGGTCAATTTGTACTGTGAACTGTAGTCTTGCCATTTGAAAAAGTTTTCAATTTTCATTTGTTTAATTTTAGTTCTTGTACCCGTCCTTCCAACCGAATTGACAAAATCGTCAAAGTCACACACTTTTTTTTTGTTTTCTTAATTGTAAATCGACTTGGTAATCAACCAAACTTGGTGGTACTTAATGTTTTTGATTAATTTTAGAAAATATACAATTTTTGATTCATTAATGAGTGGGTTTCATATACATTTTATAGTTACGACTTTCTTGCTAAGTAATATTGCACAAACCCCACATACGTCAATTTTATTTACGTATTTCGTCTTATTAATTTCTGGATAATATCTATTAAAGTTACTTAGAATCAAAGTTATTGCACTATTGATCTCAGATTTTGTGTTATCTCAAATTTGACAAAAAAGTCAGTTACGACGTTCTTGCTTAGCACGGCAGAATAGAAGTTAAAAAATTTCTAATGTAGGCCCTAAAAGAATTAGCCTGTATACATTTTTTATTTCGACCTAACTCGATAAAAAAACTAACATTCTCAAGCTCAAAAAACCGAAAAGACCTTGCTTTGTGCACTTAATGTAAAAATAACTATTTATAAAGGACAGGTTTGAAAGGAAAAACTGTACTTTACAAAACATATATGTATTTATAAATTATTAATACTAAATAAAATTTTATGTACACTTCCAATGACCTAAACTCTTCATAATTCATTTTATTTAAGATCACACAATAAAAGATTATCCTTGAGCGAAACATTGTGAATCCTAAAATCGAGAAATTAAATCACCGGATCATAGAAATAAAAACACCCACCTTTTCAAATGTGTTGCCAAACTATGCTCTTTTGAAAAACTATTAGCGCAATAGAAACACGAATATGGCCTATACCCCTCATGTATCCTTTTATGCTTCTCCAAATCCTCCTCCGTATCAAATCCCTTTTCACACTTCGTACACCTAAACTTCTTATCCACACCGTGGATTTTTTTATGTTTCCTTAAAACATCTTTAGACGCGTATTTCTTGTGACAAATGTCACATTCCAAATTCCTCAGTTTTTCGGCTGGTGTTGTTGGTTCACTTGGCGGTTTAACCGTTTCTTGCAATAAGTCTTGATCGGTGTTAACCGTTTTAAAATTAACAAGTGTCCCATCGTCTAGTTGAATCAAAGACGACGAAACTAAATTATATTGCAACAAAAAATTCGATTGCAACTGTTGCAAAAGTAACGGTTCGAGTTGTGTCGATTCGGTTAATGCGTTCTGACCGGAATCATCCAGAAGATTTAACTAAAACCAACATCGTTGTTTTACCGTATTCCACCAGAAAACAGTAATTTATATATTGAATTTCCAAAGAAATTAACGAAACCACCAGAATTATACAAGGTAAGGCTGCTAAAGTACATATATTTCGAAAACTACTAATTACATAGAATTTTTTTCTCTATGCATATGATTATTTAAATCGCTACAAAAAATATTATTTCTTATGTTCAAGAAAAGCGATATTTAAATGTTGTATTTGGTAACAAATACATTAAGTTACTCGCCTCAAAAAAATTAAATTTTTATGTAAAAATTTAGACCAAGTTGATTTAAACGAATTTTTATAATTTTGACTCGATTGCTATAAAATGTTCCTTAGAAATAGATAATTAACCAGTAAAAAGAGCTGCAAGTCGTTGTAAATAATTTTTTTGTTTTTATTTTTGGTATTGTTATTTTGGTATATTTCGTCCAATATTTCAAAAACTACGAACCATGGAAGAATAATTAATATAGATTTGAAATCCTTAGACAATTCTACGTTAAATAGGCATACTTTTGAAATAAATTTGCGGTTACTGTGATGGTGATAATTTTTGTATAGGTAGGTAGGTGAATAAAAATTTTGAGCAAGTCGTATAACCAGATTATTTGTACAATTTTGACTCAATTGCTACAAAATTTTGTACAGAAGTAGATGATTAACTAGTAACGACTACAAGTCATTTTAGATCAATTTCTTTTTTATTTTTAGTAGATTGAAAAAATTAAAATCGACCATATTTCAACCAATATACCGGGTACTCAAAAACCGGTGCACCAACTCAATGAAGTGTGGTAGAGAATTGCTTACACATAAAGGTAAAAATAGTAAAAAAATTCTTTATATAAAAGTTATTCATAAATGACAAATTCTAAATAAATGATATGTGGCAACGTTGACTAACAGTCGTGATTGCAGTAGAATTTGATAAACAATAAAAATAAAATATTTTTGAAACGGTTTCCTAGGAAATAGTTCCCAGTGTTGGCTCATCTACAAACTGTGATTTTTTTATGAATTTTAATTTCTTCAAATTAAAAAAAACTGCTTAAGTCTGATAGTAAATTAAAAAATAATTATTCATCGTTTTGTTAGGAAAATAAGTTTGTAGCTCCAGAGTTTTTTAATTGTGGTTTTAGAAATTTTTTCAAAATTTTTCCCGTGATCTACACATGCGTCTCAACAACGTACCACTGAGTTGGTGCGTCAGTTTTTGAGCACTCTGTATACAAAACTACGAATCGTGAAATAAAAATGAAGACAAATTTAAAATTCCCAGACACTTTTACGTCAAAAAGACATATTTTTGACATAAACTTTCGGTAATTGTGATTTTCATGATTTTTTTATTAAAAGGTATAAGATAAGCAGAAATTTTGACCAAATTGTTTTAAACAGATTATTTGCATAATTTTGATTCGATTGCCACAAAATTTTGCTGAGAAATAGAGAATTAATCAGCAAAAAAGGCTACAAGTCAAAATGACTAAAAAGATTAATTTATGTATTTTTTTAAATTTTTATTGATTTCTGGTTGATTGGAAAAAATTAAAAACAACCATATTTCATCCGATATCTGCAAAGCTACAAATAGTGGAACAAAAATGAAAGTAGAATTGAAATCCTCAGACAATTTTACATCAAATAAGCTCTAGACATAAACTTTCGGTTATTGTGGTCTTGATGATTTTCTTATTGGTAGATGTGTAAGTAAAAATTTTGACCAAGTTCAATTATTTGCATAATTTTGACTCAATTTCTACAAAATTTTGCACAGAAATAGATGATTAACTAGTAAAGGGCGCTACAGGTCGTCTTAAATCAATTTCTATTTTTTTATTTTTATTTCTTTGTAAACTGAAAGAATTAAAAACAACCATATTTCATACCATATCTGCAAAACTACAAATCGTGGAACGCAAATGAAGGTA
This sequence comes from Tribolium castaneum, assembly GCF_031307605.1. Taxonomy (NCBI): domain Eukaryota; kingdom Metazoa; phylum Arthropoda; class Insecta; order Coleoptera; family Tenebrionidae; genus Tribolium; species Tribolium castaneum. The sequence goes on along the minus strand of NC_087395.1, from coordinate 2,672,438 downwards.
GATTTGAAATATCTAGACAATTTTACGTTAAATAGGCATACCTTTAAAATAATTTTTCGATTATTGTGGTCTTGATGATATTTTTATTGGTAGATGGGTAAATAAAAATTTTGACCAAGTTTTTTTAAACGGATTATTTGCACAATTTTGATTCAATTGCTGCAAAATTTTGCACAGAAATAAATGATTAACTAATGAAGAGCGCTCCAAATCGTTTTAGATCAATTTCTATTTTTTAATTTTTTATTTTTGGTAGATTGAAAACATTAAAATCGACCATATTTAAACCAATATCTACAAAACTACGAATCGTGGAACAAAAATGAAGACAAATTCAAAATTCCCAGACAATTTTAGGTCAAAAAGACATATTTTTGACATAAACTTTCGGTAATTGTGATTTTCATGATTTTGTTATTAAAAGGTAGAAGATAAGCAGAAATTTTGTTTTAAACAGATTATTTGCATAATTTTAATTCGATTGCCACAAAATTTTGCTGAGAAATAGAGAATTAATCAGCAAAAAAGGCTGCAAGTCAAAATGATTAAAAAACATTAATTTGTGTATTTTTTTTAATTTTTATTGATTTCTGGTTGATTGGAAAAAATTAAAAACAACCATATTTCATCCGATATCTGCAAAACTCCAAATAGTGGAACAAAAATGAAGGTTAATTCGATATCCCTGGACAATTTTACGTTAAAGAGGCATTCCTTTGAAATAATTTTTCGATTATTGTGGTCTTAATGATTTTTTTATGGCAGGTAGGTGAATAAAAATTTTGAGCAAGTCGTATAACCAGATTATTTGTACAATTTTGACTCAGTTGCTACACAATTTGTACAGAAGTAGATAATTAACTAGAAAAGGCCACTACGAATCGTTTTAGATCAATTTTGATTTTTTTATTTTTTATTTTTGGTAGATTGAAAACATTAAAATCGACCATATTTTAACCAATATCTACAAAACTACGCATCGTGGAACAAAAATGAAGATAAGAAGATAAGCAGAAATTTTGTTTTAGACAGATTATTTGCATAATTTTGATTCGATTGCAACAAAATTTTGCTAAGAAATAGAGAATCAATCAGCAAAAAAGGCTACAAGTCAAAATGACTAAAAAGATTAATTTATGTATTTTTTTAAATTTTTTATTGATTTCTAGTTGATTGGAAAAAATTAAAAACAACCATATTTCATCCAATATCTGCAAAACTACAAATACTGAAACAAAAATGAAGGTAGATTTCAAATCCTCACACAATTTTACGTTAAATAGGCATACCTTTAAAATAATTTTTCGATTATTCTCGATGATTTTTTTATTGGTAGATAGGTAAGTAAAAATTATGACCAAGTTGTTTTAAACGGATTATTTGCACAATTTTGATTCTATTGCCATAAAATCTTGCATAGAAACAGACAATTAACTAATGAAGGGCGCTGCAAGTCGTTTGGAATCAATTTCTACTTTTTATACATTTTTTTTTTGGTAGACAGTGAAAATAAAAATCGACCATATTTCGTTCGTTACCTCCAAAACTACAAATTACAAAACAAAAAAGAAAACAGATTCTGCATCTTCAGGCAATTTAACTTCAAATAAGTATACTTTTCAAATAAATTTTCGTTTATTGTGATCTTGATCATTTTTTTATTTGGTAGGTAGGTAGCAAAAATTTTCACTAAGTTGTTTTAAACAGACCATTTGACCAATTTTGATTCGACTGCCACAAAATTTTGCATAGAAATAGATTGTTAACTAGTGAAGAGCGCTACAAGTCGTTTTAGATCAATTTCTATTTTTTTACACATATTTTATTTCTTTTGGTAGTCTGTAAAAATAAAAAGTGACCATTACCTCCAAAACTACAAATCACAGAACAAAAATAAAACCAGATTCTGCATCCTCAGACAATTTAACCTCAAATAAGTATATTTTTCAAATAAATTTTCGTTTATTGTGCTTTTGATCATTTTTTTCCTTGGTAGGTAGGTAGTAAAAATTTCCACCAAGTTGTTTTAAACAGGCCATTTGACCAATTTTAATTCGATTACCACAAAATCTTGCATAGAAATAAATAATTAACTAATGAAGGGCGCTGCAAGTCGTTTGAAATCAATTTCTACTTTTATACATATATATTTTTTTTGGTAGACAGTGAAAATAAAAATCGACCATATTCCGTTCGTTACTTCCAAAACTACAAATTACAAAACAAAAATGAAAACAGATTCTGCATCCTCAGGCAATTTTACCTCAAATAAGTATATTTATCAAATAAATTTTCGTTTATTGTGATCTTGATAATTTTTTTCTTTGGTAGGTGGGTAGTAAAAATTTCCACCAAGTTGTTTTAAGTAGGCTATTTGACCAATTTTAATTCGATTACCACAAAATCTTGCATAGAAATAGATAATTAACTAGTGAACGGCGCTGCAAGTCGTTTGAAATCAATTTCTACTTTTTATACATTTTTTTTTTTTGGTAGACAGTGAAAATAAAAATCGACCATATTTCGTTCATTACCTCCAAAACTACAAATTACAAAAGAAAAATGAAAACAGATTCTGCATCCTCAGACAATTTAACCTCAAGTAAGTATATTTTTCAAATAAATTTTCGTTTATTGTGATCTTGATCATTATTTTCTTTGCTAAGTAGGTAGTAAAAAATTCCACCAAGTTGTTTTAAACAGGCCATTTAACCAATTTTAATTCAAATACCACAAAATCTTGCATAGAAATAGACAATTAACTAATGAAGGGCGCTGCAAGTCGTTTGAAATCAATTTCTACTGTTTATACATAGTTTTTTTTGGTAGACAGTGAAAATAAAAATCAACCATATTTCGTTCATTACCTCCAAAACTACAAAGTACAAAACAAAAATGAAAACAGATACTGCATCCTCAGACAATTTAACCTCAAATAAGTATACTTTTCAAAAAAATTTTCGGTTGTGATCTTGATCATTTCTTTATTTGGTAGGTAGGTAGTAAAATTTGTTACTAAGTTGTTTTAAACAGACCATTTGACCAATTTTAATTCGACTGCCACAAAATTTTAATAGAAATAGATTATTAACTTGTAAAGGGCGCTACAAGTCCTTTTAAATCAATTTCTACTTTTTATACATACTTTATTTCTTTTTGGTAGACATTGAAAATAAAAATAAATAAAATAGATTCTGCAACCTCAGACAATTTAACTTCAAATAAATCTACTTTTCAAATAAATTTTCAATTATTGTGATCTTGATGATTTTTTATTTAGTATAGGAGTAAGTAAAAATTTTGATCAAGTTGTTTTATTTGTATTATTTGCATAATATTCACTTGGTTACTAGAAAATTTTGCTCAGAAATAGATAATTAACAAGTTAAAAAAACTACAAGTCTTTTTAAATTAATTCATATTTTTTATTTATTTTTGGTAAATTGGAAAAATTAAAATCGACTATATTTCGACCAATATCTTATGAAATTTTACTCAAATAAACCTAATATCAAAAGACATGATTTCTATTTTTTTGAGCATATTTGAGAAATTTATACAAAATAATACTTTCAGCAGACTCACCATGGATATTAGTGTCACCAGCGCGAAAAAACGATACGCGTATCTCAAAATTAATGTTCAACTTTCAAACGCCGATTACAGTGAAACTGACAGAAACTCCGTTGTAATCGGCGTTCGAAAATCTTGGCCTTGAAGTCTTACCGGCTCCTGCACCACAAGAACATTTTCCAAACCCCCAACTTGTTCACTTTGCTCAGTTTGCTCCGTTTGTCCCAACACATCCATTGCAACGGATTCGAGCAAATTCGTAACTTTGTTTTTCGTTTTCTTCTTTGACGGATTCACGTGATAATTATTCTCGTGCGATTTTCGATGAGCCGCCGTTCGGAATTTAGCCGAACAAAAACTACACTTATAGCTTTTATCACCTGTATGCACACTCATGTGCACCTTGAGGCTAGACTTTGACGTGAAAAATGAGTTACAAACGACACAATTAAACTGTTTGTGACTGATCGGATTATGAGTGCGCTGATGCGACAATAGAGTTGATTTTAGTGAAAACTTTTTCTCGCACTTGTCACAAGCAAACGGTTTTTCCCCCGTGTGTGTGCGAATGTGGCGTATCTAAAAGTAAAATTACAGGGAACTGTAACTAAGCAAAAAAACACTAACCAAATCAGAGTGTTTCTTGAAGCTTTTCTCACAGAAACTGCACTGGTGGAAACCGGCGACTTTTTGCCGGTCTTTGTGGCTGTTAACATGTTTCAAAAAAGTTTTCTTGTTAGTGAACACTTTGCTACATTTATCGCAAGTCATTCGATTTTTCGCTTCGTCGTTTTCTTTCGCAGGTTCGACGTTTAAGTCAGGCACTTCGTTTATATTAATATCAGGTAAATCGCAATTGTTTGAAACGAATTCAGTGTCTAGATTGAACAGTAGATTGAGTTCAGATTGTGGATACAATGGTATGTTGGTAGTTAGGAGATTATCATTCGAAACTTTATCGGTTGAAGTGCTATTGGTTTGTCCATCATTAAATGTTTCGGTGTTTTGTGTTGAAAAATCTCCATTCAAGGCATTAATATTGAAAGTGTTTTCATTCATTGGATCAAACAAAACTGAATTTGTGTTCGTTGAATACAAGTTATCGCCCAATGGTAAATTGTCGCAATTGATGAAAATAGTCTGTATTTGGTTGGGATCTTGGACAAGATCCTTGTCACTGTTTGTAATTATTTGGATAGAGTTTGGTGTTATTTCATAAAATTGTTGGTCAGTTGGATTCTAAAAATTTCAGTAGAAAAAAACCTAAAAATGTGTAAAAACTTACCACAATTTCGTTCACATTTGGTTGAGTAATTAACTGGAGATTAGTGGTTTCTAGAGGATCTTGGTTATTTGTTAATAAACCAGAGTTGGATATCGAATCAGGTATAAGAAGTAGCTTTGGTTTATCAATATCCAAATTTTTGGTTTCATTAGATATGTTTTGAACAGTGATCTAAAAATTTATAAATTTAAAACTAAAAAATCACTCGACCTATCAAAACACATTCATATATCACATTCATATATTTGTGACGAAGTCACGAGTAAATTTTTTCAAGAGTAGATAATCTTTATCGTCGTGTATAATACATTTTTTTATAGCAGAACTTCAGGTTTAAGAGAAAAAAGTTATGAAATTTGTAAATTTACTTGAAGACAATAAATTTAAAACGTGTTTAAAATGCTATTTATCAACTCACAAGAAATATAAAGAAATCGATTAACATCTGCTACAGAAAAAAATTAAAGGTTTAATTTGGTCATTTAAAAGTGTTTTGTTAAATAAATTGTAATAACTAGCTTTTCGAAATAAAATTTATTAAGTAGTACTTCAATTGAAATTGCATTTTTATTAAATCACTCAGCACGATTTGAGTTGGCAACAAAACTTGTATTTTTGTAAACTTTTTTTGCAATTCGCAAAACTGTTTAGTAATCGAAAGTAAACTGATAAATGAGATGAAGTAAGGAATTTTTTATTGCTGTTGATCAAGCGAACTTTTGTGTTGCCAATTTAATTTTGAAATAATGAACCACTTTAATGAAAAACTTAATTAAACACCTGAATTCCTCTCTTTGCTTAGGTGATAATTTGATAAACTGATAAAGAATGAGTGTTTGAGTTGGCAACGTAGGCGCATAGTGTCACTTTGACGTAATATTGTTGAATATTATAATTTTATTTCAATATAAAATTTTATTAATGAGAAACCGTTAAAAGGGGGTTACTCTAAAAATAACTCCGGGTTTACCAAATTAAAACATAATTCAGTGTTGCCAACTTTAACAGTCAGTCGTGGTCACCCGGTATAAAAATGCATTTAATTAAATTAGGATACCATTACTCTAAATCATTGGATGCTATAGAAGCACTATTTGAGTTGGCAACACAATTTTGAAAACTTTTTGACTTAACATTAGTAAAACAGACTAGTAACCGAAAGTGAAGTAATGAATAGGATGAATTAATTTTTTCTTTCAAACAGTTTCTCATCAAGAATTCAAAATTTGAATTTTTTTTAAGTTGCCACTGCCATGTTGCCAATTTAATTTCGGAATTATGACCCTCTTCAATTAAAAAATTAATTAAACGCCTGATACTTTTAGAGCATTCGGGTGATCACAAATGACTACTTGAGTTGGCAACAGGATAGTGTTACTGTACATCATATATTTGACGTCATAGTGTTGCAGAATATAATTTTATTTCCATAAGAAATTTAAAGTTACTCCAGAAATAACACCTTTTTTAGCACATTAAAACAAAATTCAGTGTTGCCAACTCTAATAGTATAGTATATCCCATTTCAGTTCACAGTTCACAGAATTGCACCAGCGCATTTTATTGTTTTGGAATGGAAAATAAAGCACAAATTGAGAGTTTCTGTAAAAGAAAGAATTTTGTGTTAAACTAAATCCCAGCGACACGTTTTCAGCTAAGAAGATCCACCAGAAACTCTCAATTTGTGCTACATTTCACTCCAAAAAAGTCAAAAGCGCTGTTGCAAAATTCTGCTATAAACTGAAATGGGCTATATGTACCCGTTTATAAAATTTAATATATAATGCTTCAAATTAAATTACATCTTTATTGAATTAAAACAACGTTACTCCAAATACAAGGGTGTTGTAAAGTGCTATTTGATTTGGCAACAACATTTTTGAAACTTTTGACCTAAACAATTGGCTAAACTGTCTACTAGCCGGAAGTGAACTGATAAATAAAGTGTTTCATCAAGATTTCAAAATTGTGAAATTTTGGTTTTAAATTGCCACTCCTATATTGCCAACTCAATTTCGGAATTAAAGCCAGTAAAGTTTTTCATAAAGATTTCAAAATTGTAAAATTTTGGTTTTAAGTTGCCACTCCTATGTTGCCGACTCAATTTCGGAATTAAAGCCGATAAAGTTTTTCATCAAGATTTCAAAATTGTGAAATTTTGGTTTTAAGTTGTCACTCCTATGTTGCCAACTCAATTTCGGAATTAAAGGCGGTATAGTTTTTCATCAAGATTTCAAAATTGTGAAATTTTGGTTTTAAGTAGTCACTCCGATGTTGCCAACTCAATTTCGGAATTAAAGCCAGTAAAATTTTTCATAAAGATTTTAAAATTGTAAAATTTTGGTTTTAAGTTGCCACCTATGTTGCCAACTTAATTTCGGAATTAAAGCCGATAAAGTTTTTCATCAAGATTTCAAAATTGTGATATTTTGGTTTTAAGTTGCCACTCCTATGTTGCCAACTCAATTTCGGAACTAAAGCCGGAATTATTTTTAAAATAATTTTTGATAACAAGAATCAAGTTAGTAAGAAGTTACTTTAAAAAGTACCAGCTGCACCACTTTAAAATAAAAATCAGCGTTTTCAACACAAGCATTTAAACATATCCATTTTTTTTTGAACTGGCAATAAAAATGAGTTGACTAGTCTTTAAAAGCAGCACTTAATCAATATAACAAAATATACAGAATGTACCTGTTTTTCGGCAATAAAGTTTAATAAACACCATTAGTTCAAATAATTGTGTTATGTGTATCGTGAAAGTGCTATTTGAGTTGGTAACAAGATATGTAATTTTTGGGCGTTACAATTGGCAAAACTGTCTACTAACCAGAAATAAACTGAGAAATGAGATGATTTAAGTAACTTTTAACAAATAACTGAAGTTCAAGAATATTGGAATTAAGTTGGCAATTCTATGTTGCCAATTTAATTTCAAAATAAATTAGCCTGAATTACTTCAAGCTAGTACTTTGCATATTTTTATCCGCTTTTGTTAAAACTGAGAGCAAAAAGATGTAGATTTTTTAAATGCATTTTAGACGTTAATAAAGCAAAACCTAGTTCAAATTATTGGGTATTGTAAAGTAGGTACTATATGAGTTGGTAACAAGATGCATAATTGTTAGAAATTTTTTTTGTCTTTATAATTGACAAAACCATTTAGTAACAAATGAGATACAGTAAATATTTCTTTTGTTGTTAACACAAAAATTCATTTGGAATTAAATTGGTACTTCTATGTTGCCAATTTAATTTCCGCATTATAATCCAATTTAAGCAAAAATTTAACTAAACGCATAGGTTTTTAAATTCCAATTCTTTGCTTTTGGGTGATCAAGAATGACTGTTTGAGTTGGCAATAGTGTAAGCAGACAATGTCACTTTTCAGATATTTGACGAAATATTATTGTATTATTGTTACATTTCTATTCGTATTCAAAACTTGTACTTTAAATATCAACAACCAGAAATTGCCTACTCAATGTTGCCAACTATAAGAAGTGTATATTTTAAATTTGAGGCACTCTCGCTTCGCTCGTTCGCATTCACACAAAAAATCTGACTCACCTGTAGATCCTTCTTGTGTACGTTCATATGTTTGCGACACAACATAACACTTTTAAAATTCTTGCTACAGTATGGACAAACATAAGGCTTGTTCGTACTGTGACTGAGAGTGTGTCTCTTCAATAACGAAGCCGTTGTATATTTTTTCCCACACACTTTACATCCGAAATTTTTAACACCAGAATGACACAACACATGTTCCTTCAAAGCATGAGCTGTATAATACGACTTCATACATTGACCACACTTGTGCTTTTTTCCGCCGTTATGTAGCAGCATATGACGTTTTAAATTCGGTACTTTACTAAATCGTACACAACAAATCGGACATTGGATTTGTTTTGAATTTGTTGAATGTACGGATTTTGGTGGTGGCACTGGTAATAAACCATCAGGTGTGTTAACTAAAGGTTGCTTCAGAATTATTTCCGAGTCTTTTTCAGATCGTCCACTGTGAGCTTCTTTATAGTGGAGTTTGGCTTTTTGAATCGAACTGAAACTTTTGTTGCAAGATAAACATTTGTATTGTGGCTTCTCCGAGTGTCTCCTAAAAATACATTCTCAACATTTGGAAAAATAATCCACTCAAATAAGCCTTCAAATCAAAACTTTGAAGCGTATATTTAATTATTGTGAAGTATTTGAAACAGTTGAATCAAAGATTTATTAACACCGAGAAGGTTTTCTTTTGATATTAATCAAAAATCATTGAATAAAATCATGAAATTAATTACTGAATTGAAATACAAAGGTGGTTTTTTAAAATTAAAAAATGTTTTAGTGAAAACTAAGTTTTTGTGTTTACATCCTCGTATGTACCTTCCTTCTAGATAAAATTAAAAACGTCATTTTTTGCAGAAGATTCGCCAATGAATGTAGATTCTACACAAGCTTCAGTTTTAAGAAAAAAAATCTAAGAAAATTGCAGTTTTCTTCTAAGGTTTCATATTTGTGTTTTGAAATTTTCGAGAAGCGAGAAGTTTTTTATTTTGAAAAACAAACTCATATTTAATCGAGACGATGTGAAGCTAATACTTCAAATAAGTCTTTGGGACAAGTATCATTACTGTATCTGTATCACATTTATCATTACTAAGCGCCGTTCAACTTCTCTTAGTTTGCGGCTCATTTTTTTATTAGGAACACTTCGAGGTCCAGAAAATGGTAAATAATCAAAAAATCAATTATTGTTACGTCGAAAAATATTTATTTAAATTGGTTAAAATCATGTAATTTAGAGAATATTGATATTAAAAAATCCTCCATTTTTCATGAATTAAACTGGACGAAAAAAAAATCAGAGTAATCCTATGTATTATGTAATCTTATTTTACTCGCACATCAATTCTGTAATAAGATTGGTAAGTTACTAGTGTTTATTTACGTAAATATTTTAATTACTTTAGTGTCGCTAAGTGTTATATGATTGTGGACTGTATTTTCGATTAATTATATTGATGGTTGTAGTCCATTATCCGGCTCGAGAAACCAAAAATATGTTATATAAATGATTGTGGACTGATTAGTTGAAAACCATGTTTATCACTGCCTGATAATGCTGTTATTTATTTTATTTTATTTTATTTATATATAAGGTGATATAATTTTATATTTCAATTAAAATATAAATTGAAAACGCAACATAAAATTTAATTTTTAGTTGTTCTTATTTGTGTATTAAAAAACAAAGTTGATAATATAGTGGAACCACTGACAATCGATAAAACCAAGCTGGATCATTTATGAAATACATATTGAAATAAAGTAGAAAACACAAAAAAATAAAACAAATAACATAAGTAATAATTGAGATTTGTGTTTGATAGTCTGTTTTTATTGTCCAACTAATAAATTTTTTATGAATTAATTTTTCATTGTCGTTTTTTTATTTTACAAAAACAGGTTTCCAATTTTTTTTAGATCTTAGAACAATTCTTCCGTTACAATGATTTTCGATGTGTCCTAGTTTTTTTAAACTACTGTATTTGCTGTTTCTTTTTTGTATCATAAAATATTACCACAAAGTACTCTAATACATTTTTTTCTTAAATTTGTCGATGTTTAGTAAAGTTAGATATAAACCATTTACAATTACATTTACATTTACAATAGACAGCTCAAAACTACTAACCGGTATTTTATATTTTTACCGACATCATTGCGAAATACTATTGTATACAGGGTTAGTCTGCCAAAAATATCTTTCACTATGTTTCAAAAACAGACTTTCGCAAGTAATCCACTGTGTACTATTAAATATTTACTGTCTTTCTCTATGTATGTGAATTTTTTCAAAATTTTTCTACACTTCCTTATTATACAGGCTGTTCTGTCTGAACCCCACATTAGAAGTATTGGTAGTTCTAATAATGATAGTCATTTAAAAATTTGTATAGAACAAGGGCCTGCTCAATGAAAATATTTTCAAGATGGTGACACTTCCGGTTATACCGGAAGTCGCTAACAACTTTCTTATTTTAAATGGAAAGCTATGTTTTTCACTGCGTTTTTGGATAAGTTGAGTTATTATAAAACAGTTTTTATCAGCTTTTCTTATACCTAAGTGTAACCGTTTTGGAGATATTTAAGATTTTTTGAAAATTTTGGGATTTGCAACTGTTACTTAAAAAATCAGTACTCTCTTAGTTTTAAAGATTTCGAAATCATGTTTGAAGAATTAAAAGAAAAGGCCTATATCTGTTCTCCAGTGTGTTTAAAATTGGAAAAGAAATTAATAAACCCAACAATTTTCAGATTAAATTTGAACAACTTCAAGTACCCATGGTTAGTTTTTTCAAATGGCATGTCCCAATTGTTTTTTACTAGATGAAGAATTTTTTTCTGCATCGATCTGTATTAGCATTCCCTATACTTATCTGTGATAATTTTCAAGTTATGTTGTTTTTTTACATTGTAGAAATTTTCTTACTATCCACAGCTATTTTTGCATAGTTTGACATAAAAACATTTCTGATTAAACAAACGACAAACTCTGTTCAAAATTGTGTTAGCCGTCCTGTGAAAACAAGATAAATTCATTGAATGTTGGTTTAAAGAAACTTTAATTTCTCACTTTTTTTTTCTTGTTTCCATAACAACCTATGAGAAATGGCCTGAGAAATGGCCAGTTAATGAATTTTTCAATCCCAACAAAAAGTTATTGTAACTTGAAAACACTCAAACATAAGTATAATGAATGCTAATACAGATCGATGCAGAATTTAATTCTCTACCATTTATTGAAAATAAAACTTGTGGCATTTTATTTAAAAAAATTAGTTATAGGTTATAGGCTTTAAGTTCTGAAAATTTAACTTTCAACATTTGGGGTTTCTTATTCGTTTTTAGAAATTTAAAAACAACAAAAGAAAAATCTAGACTTCTTCTTTCAAATGAGCTAAAAAATATTACCAATTTTTTAAAACTGCAGAGTTACCGGTTTTTTAACTGGAAGGTGCCAATCCAAAAAAAAATAAATTAAAAACCTTAAATATTTCGTAAACGGCTAAATTTAGGTATAGGGAAAGCCTACCAAAATTACGTTAAAATACCTATAGTAATCCAAAAAAGCAATAAAAAATATAACTTTCGTTTAAAATAAGGAAGTTGATAGCGACTTCCGGTGTGACCGAAAGTGTCACAATCTTAAAAAATATTTCCATTGCGCAGGACCTAAGAGATTGTATACAAATTTTTAGACGTCTTTCATTATTAGAACTACCAATATTTCTAATGTGAGGTTTAGGCGGAACATCTGTATATATCACCATACGAGAGTTTGTCCGACACTTTTGAATCATCCTGTCTTATTATTATTATTAATACAGGAAGAATCTTTACTATTCATAGTCTAAAAACACTTAGGTGATTTCAGTCGTTCAGCGACTTAATTCATTCTTGAGTTAGAAAATAAGTCACTTATTTCGAAAAACTAAAGAGTGACGAATTAAGAATAAACTTAATGTCATTAATTAATAGTTTGACTTTTTATCACTTTCTGAAGCTCAAAATCTTTGTAATAAACTAAAAGAAATAATGAGCTGCAAACTAAGAAATGTAAGATCTGTTTTTTTTTTAAATTAAACGATAATTTCACTACAGAAACATGAACGTTACAAGTTAACTCCAATTTTCTTGTAATGTTATGTATATGTGTTCACTTCTGCACAAAAATTAAGTTTCAAACCCCATTCAGAAGGAAAAAAAGAGAATGTAAATAACCTTCTTAGTAGAATATTTCATGATTTTATTCTATGATTTATTAAATCGTAGTGTTCACCCCAATTCTGTTAATTTTAACAGTTTAAGAGTTTTGATTTTAAAGGCTTATTTGATAGAAACCAAACAAACCTCAAGTGCAAGTTAACCGAACGAGCCGACGAAAATTTTTTCATACAAATCGAACAAAAGTAGTTATTATTCCCAAGGTGGGTTTTAACGTGTGAAAAAAGGCTCGTTTTTAGGGAAAACGAGGCACCACATTTGTTACACTAGACAAAAAAATTAAAAAATTGAATTAAATGCAATTGTGAAATTTTACCACAAATGGTTTTTCCCTCGTATGAACCCTTGTATGTCTGATAAGATCCGACGGTTTTTTGAACTCTTTGTTACAGTAGTTACAAATGTACCATCTGACATCGTTCACTTTCTTCTGCTTCACCAAATATCGTCTGACTGTTCCATCAAGGAACGATTCAGCCAATCTGACAAAACTTGTATTGGGATCGTCAACACGTTCATTTTCCTGTACAGTCTCACTGTGTGAAGAAGGCATTGCTACTTGTTCCAGTTCTTTCAACTGATTCATTACACTCGAAATACTCGTGGAGTCTTCGCCGTTTGAATGAAACTTCGTGATATGGACGTTCAAAGAGGCAATTTTTTTAAAAATGCAAGTGCAGTGTGAACATTTATACATTTTAACGCCTGGTAAAGGCGCTGTGTGTGTTTTTTCAACATGTACCCGAAGATTGCCTTTTTGGCTGAATTTCGCCGAACATAAAGTGCACTGGAATGGTTTATGCCCCGTATGTTTACTGTAATGAATTTGTAGAGTGCCTTTTTGGTTGAAACCACGAAAACAGTATTGACACTAGAATTGTTAATTATTTTTATTGTTTGTTGGAAAAATTCTGAGGCTTACAAGGAAAGGTTTTTCTCCACTGTGGATACGTGAGTGTCTTTCCAGGAGCGAAACTCGCGAAAAACTTTTCGAACAAATGTTACACACGTGAGGGTATTCTTTGTTGCCGTGGGTTTTGCGGGATTTTTTTCCCGATAAAACCATCTTCTTCACCTGTAATTTTTTTCCAAGACTTAGGGCCGGTTTATTAAAATTTAATTCGTTGTTAAAAGTTAACAACGCGAATGGTTGAAGTTAATTACGCATTTAATTGCAGATTAACTTCTATAAACCGACACATTATACAGGGTGTATCAGAAATACGCGTCTTAATTTTAACATGTAACCGAACTCAACAAATAAAACATCTTTTCTATTCGTAATTTTTAAATAAAAAATTCGCAAATTTACTTAAAATTTGGAAAAAATAAAGCCGAACTATTTTCGTTGTGATAGAAACGGCCAATTTAAACAATTTTAAACAATAGTGAAAATTGTTGCTATGAATACAAACTAATTATTAAACAATGACTGGTTCGTTTGCAAAAAAGAATGAAGGAAAAGAGTGAAAATTTATATAAATAAGACGTTATAATTATAAATTATAAATAAAACGCAAAACGTTATTTAGAAAAGCTGTTGTTTTTGATGAGTTTTATTATTTGTGGTCCACCCTGTATAACAAAGATAAGAACATTTCTTATACTTAAACAGTAACGTAAATACCATGAAATAAAAAAAGAGAAAAAAGTTTTATTTTTGCCAGAAATGTAATTAGTTTCGCAAAATTTCCAAAAATACGCCGAATACTTAACAGAATATTTACAGAAGAAAATTTTAGCGATTTAGAAAATTTGGAATAGTAGTCAAAAATCAGCTAAAGAATTTAATAATAATAAAATAAGGCAAAACAAGGGAAATTTTGTAGTTTTGTCCTTTCTGAATATTATTTTCACTGTAATGCGATTCTAGATTCACAGAAAATAAAATGTTCTAGCACTAATTTCAACGTTTTACAGTATTACAAAACTTTTTTTACTAGTGGAAAATAGTTTCAAACTTAATTTAGACGATTGAGAAACTTAATGCAAAAAAAATGTATCGGAAAAAATATCAAATTTAGCTAATTTAGCGATTTTTCGTGTTTGTTTTCCCAAAATATATTTATTTTAGGAAATTATTTTGGATTGACCCAGGAATGCATAATCGGTCTATAACTTTTTTGTTACTTGAAATATTGCCAATCCTTTTAATTATCCGTAGATCTATCTAAATTACACTAACTATACACATGGTGTTGTATACAGGACGGTGAACCAAAGTTATATTTTTTTAAAAGCACAACCAATATATTTTTGCGTAATTAAATCTACGCAAAAAAATAATGTAACTTTGTATAGATAATATAAAAGGACAATGTATTATTGTCCTTTTTTTGTCATACGAGTATATATATATATATATATATATATATAAGGTTGTACATATATATATATATATATATATATATATATATATATATATATATATATATATATATATATATATATATATATATATATATATATATATATATACAAATCATTAGACAGCCTATGAAAAATGCTATCGATACGTGTAAAGGAATACATGATGTTTCATTTAAAAAAATGACTTATTTAACTTTTTAGGTTTTGGCACACCCTGTACATTATTTCCGTGTTTCAAGAAAAAGTCGGTTAATTCCTAAAACTACAAAGTATCCTGAATTATTCTGTAGCAAATCTACAGGAAAATATTCATAGGCGACTTTGCAGCGATTTTTCAAATGTTGGTACTTTTTATAACGAAAAGTTGAATAATTCCGAAACGAAGAGACAGACCCATAGTAGTTTACATAAAGTTACATTATTTTTGTAAGTAAAATCTAATTCTACAAAAAATATATAGGATGTGCTATTTACAAATATATAACATTGATTTACCACTCAGTATACGACATCCTGTGTATAATAAAAATATTTTTACTTTATGGACTTAAAGTCAATCTATCGGATAATGAAAACGGCATAACAATATTTCAAGTAACAAAAAAGTTCTAGACCGATTACGCACTCCTGGGTCACCCTGTATGTAGTTGTAATTAAATGAGGTTCTAACTGAAAATTGCTCCAAGAATTACAGAAAACCATTCATTTCGCACATTAAATCGTTAAAATTTTTGAGAATTTCGTTCATAAAAATGAATCTAATTGCTATTTTGTTTTAACAAAACGAGAATAATTCACTTTATCTTTTTAAATCCTTAATAAATTTATTAATTTAAATTTAAATTTATTTTTTATTATCTAGTCACGCCATTGGTTTTCAAAATAACAAAAAAAAAATTTGAGCAAAACATGTCCAAATTAATGTCATTTTTTGCCAATTGTCCGCATTTAGAGCATTTGGGATGACAGATTAATTTTTCCAAAATATTTCGTTAAACTGGAACAGGTTTCAAAACTAACATTATTTTTTCTTTTTTTTAGTTAGCAAAAATAATAAATAAATAATAAATAATAATAATTTGGTTAAAAAATAAACTGGAAAAAATATACAAAAAAAATCATCCTTGCAAAAAATTTCCCTAAAATTGGAACAAAAAAAATAGTAAACTGGGTGTAAAAATATGAAATTATTAATTTTCCAAAATTATTAATTAATTTTTCAAACATAAAAAAGCATAAAATTTCACTAAAACTGAAACAAGAAAGTAGTAAACTGGGTGTAAAAAATTAAAAATTATTAATTTAATTTTTCAAACAAAAACTACTTTAGCGAAATATTGTCAAAAATAAGCCAAACAATTACCGAATTGTGTCGAAAGTAGTTACCTTAAGTCGTTTTCAAATATTAAGCACTTTTTTGACTCCACTTTGTTTTTTCTCTAGGTTTAGTTACACCTTGACAAAAAACTATTAAATATACAGTTTAAAATAACATAATTTTTTGTAGCGTTTTAAAAAATATGGATAAAAAGTCAACAAATAAGACCGAAAAAAGTAATATTTTATCAGCAGTTTTGACGAAATCATTTAATTTTTGCGTAAAATTTCGCTAAACTAGACAGAAAAATCATTATTTGTTACGTCTTCGAACGATTTAGCGTATTTTGTAGAAAGAAATACAACTATAGTGGCGGTCAGCTCGATTTGCGTGTGCGTCATCAATTTCATTTTTTCATTACCAACACAAAGCTATAAAAAATTATCAAAAACAATGCAAATTTAAACAGCTAAGGGCTATCTAAGGGTGGTATCCTTGAACATTAATTTACATGTGCACTTCGACAACACCGTCAAGTGTCACGAATTTGTCAAACTGACATTGACAGTAAATTATAGACGTCATCGCATGGTTGTCGAAAGTGTTATCGGTGTTAATCGCAAGTATTTTCTGTTCGTTTATTGTGTTTTGTGATTTGCGTTTCGTTAGGTTTTTGATTCTGCGTTTATGAGTTCTTGTTTTGTGAATCTGTATTTCTTGTATTTTTTTAATTTAAACACTTCGTAACCTCAAAAAATATTTGATAGTTTGTCACCGCTATGCCCCTGCTATGTAAACGTAGTGACAGAAATGTCAGATGACGCACACGCAAACGGAGCTGAGCTCTACCATAGTTCGCGAAATTGTAAAAAAAGTGAAAAAATATAGACAAATTGAACTGGGTCAAAAATTATACTCCTAATATTAGTATTGCTATTATTATTATCATTTTTCACACAAACATGCAATTACTTTTGGAAATTACGTCAAAATTTCAATTTTTTTGTGATATATCACAAGACTTCACTAAATCGTGCTAAAAACATTACTAAATAATTACTAAATTTCACTAATATTTTTTTCTGGTGTTTTAGATATTTTGGAAAATTAATTTAATATTTTCGCAAAATTTCGATAACTGACAAGAAAAAACAAGAATTATTTTTTCGGTTTGAGCGGCTTAGTTTTCCGGTCAGAAACACTACTAGTTCATAAATATACAAAATAAGTTAAAAAAGTGTAGAAGCATATTTTTCAGAGTTAAAGAAATATTACATTCTTTTCGTAAAATTCAGCTAAAACCGAGTAAAAAATTCTAAATTAGATAAAAAATTAGATTACTTTGTAATTTTGTAATTAGAACCATGTAATCGAGAGTGGTTAACTTCCAAGTCGCATTTTTCTTCATGAGCTAAACCGGATCACAAAATCATCAAATAAAATTGGAGCTAAAAAACAACTAACTTGTTTTTGTAAATTGATATAATTAAATTAATTGCCTTAATTTAGTTTTATTTGCTAGCTAATCAGATGTGACTCCTTACCTTGACATGATGTGAAATGTGCTCTTTATAACTTTTTTGATCATCCAATTGAACACTACAGTAAGTACAAACCAAATTATTATTTTCCTTGGCGGTATTTTCCAAATGACTATGAAAATGTTTTTCTAATTCTTCCTAAAAACAAATAACAGTAAAAGTAATTAATAAAGAAATCAATCTCACTTCTTTTTCAAATTCAGCTCCACATTCTTCACAAGTGCACAATTCCTCAACTTGATGCAACATTAAATGAGATTTTAAACTTGCCAATCTTTGAAACGAAATATTGCAAATTGGACAAGTAGGCTTCCCTTCACTATGCATTGCCATATGAATTTTTAAATTTGTTTCCACATTATAACCTACTGAACATTTCTCACATTTGAATTTTTTTATACTTCGGTGCCACATCATGTGTTTTCGATATAAGACAAGTTTTTCGAACACTTCCTTGCATTTGGAACACTTGTATGTTTGTTTAGGTGAAGTTTCCTTATTTACACTAAAATATTAGTTATTAATAGTATTAATATTAGTAATTAATAAGTAATGTAATTTGTAGTTTCAAAGAGAGATCTATCATTAATAACTATTTTACATTTTTAGCAACCTTATTTAAAAAAATAATTCGGTAAAATACGGCGATATTAATTTTAAGTTTTTGACATATAATAAAAAATACTTTTAAAAAATTTGTCACTACGGCCAAAATAAATAATTAAGTAAAAATAAAAAAATAAATAAACGTAAGCAATAATGAAAAAAAATTGTTGTGCTCAAAACATTATTTGTTTAAGAATGAGGTAAACTTATTTGATTATTATTTTCAGATTGTTAATTAATATTTATTACAAGGAATTTGAAAAAATTATAAAAAATCACATGAATACAAAGAGATATTAAATAATTATTAACAAACGCCGACCTCTGCGCGACTATCAGTTTTTGAGATATAGTAAAAAATATTTTAGAAAATTTGCCTTCCATTTTTATTAAACTCTTAAAATTCTAACTGGTAAAGGGAGTTGGAATTTTGTTTTCTGGTTTGGCAATACTTAAAAAGGCAGTCATCTGGTGGCAACATTGCTTCAAATGACAGCTTAACACCGATAGTCAATGTTGCCAACTTAATTTTAAAATCACAGACATGTATAACGTTATTATGACTTTCTTACGTTACTGTTGGCTTGTCTGGAGTGGCGTTAGCCACCGGCGTAACGTCAACAGGGGGCAAATAAGTTACTTCGATTTCTTGTGGCAATCCTTCATTAACCTAAAAATAAAAACAATTACACAAGAATTTAATGCACAATACTAATACTTGCCTCATTTGCGTCTATAATACAAACTGAACCATCAGATAATTTTTTAATGATTGCATTTTTGATTATGCGAAATTGTTCAGGTTTTTGGAGGATGTTATTTTCCAAAGTATCCACTGGTAGGGCGACAAAAGTCGAAATGTTATCCATATAACTTCCTTCAGCCATTTCAACATATAATTACGAAATTATCAAAAAATAACTCTCGGTTATTTGTAGGTTAACTCACTAACAACTGTCACATTATGCACTACAACAGAATTTTAGTAATCCCGAATTGATAATTATAAAACAACGACACACTAAAATCACGATTTGTCAATACCGTGACGTTGGAAGCACTTAATTACTGGGCCAGACCCGTAACTATAATTATTTAATACATCACTAAAGTTTTCCAAATTCGTGCCAATAATAATTCGCGAAATGACGACACATTGTTACACAACTGTCAACAAAATTCTGTGAAAATGTCTCAAGCAGTTAGGGCTGCAACAAAACAAGTTAGGCCAATTCTATCAACCGACCCGCACGAAGCTCGACGAAGAGTCCTAAATTTGTACAAAGCTTGGTATCGCCAAATCCCATACATAGGTTAGTCAAGTGGACATAACCTCACTTCTACTAACTTTTTTCCAGTCAAGCAATACGATATTCCGAAAAGTGTTGATAATTTGAAAGCCAAGCTGCGAGAAGAGTTCAGGAAGAATGACCACATCAAAGATATTCGTTTGATTGATATGTTGGTTGTGAAGGTTAGTAAAAAAATGTTTAATTTCTTACTACAGTGTGTGATTTAGGGCCAAATGGAGCTGAAGGAAACGGTTAATTTTTGGAAACAGAAAGGGACTTTAATGAGTTATTTCAAAGACACCGTTGAACCCAAACAAAAGGATTTTTTGTCGAAGTTTTTTTCAGGCCATTAGATAAAATGTAATAAAGTAGTGATAATGTATGCATAAACAAATTAATAAAGCGATACGAGTAGCTCTGATAATTTATTATTAATTAACTCGGCAACATTCAAGCATACAATAATTGTTACATAACCTCCAAAGTCAATCGTAGTTTGTGTTTTAAACGCGTCAAAATGCATTATGTGGTGTTTCCCGCCGTGTTATTATTAACTTTTTCGTTAAATTTATCATCGGGTGCGTTCCCCAACGTCTACGGCCCCATCAAACAACAGCCAAGTGAAAACCCGGGGTTGCCCCTAATCCTAACCCCACTTATCGAACAGGGGCGGATTAAAGACGCTTTAACCGCATCGCGCGTTTACTTCAACGGTTTCAAAACCATCGAAAGTTACTCCGGGTACTTCACCGTGAACAAAGCGTACAATTCGAACTTATTTTTCTGGTTTTTCCCCTCACAAACCGACTATGCAAACGCACCGGTCGTTTTGTGGCTACAAGGGGGCCCCGGGGCCACCTCCCTTATCGGGTTATTCGCCGAGAACGGCCCCTTTGCCGTTATGAGGCAACATGGGCTCAAATTGCGCAAGTATTCCTGGGTTAAGACACATTCGGTCATTTATATCGACAATCCTGCTGGGACCGGTTACAGTTTTACCAACAATGGGTTCTGCCAAAATGAGACACAAGTGGGGCTTGATTTGTACAATGCGCTTCAACAGTTCTTCCTGTTATTCCCCGCGTTGCAAAAAAATGATTTTTTCGTTTCGGGGGAGTCCTATGGGGGGAAGTACACCCCAGCGATTGCGTATACTATTCATACGAAGAACCCCACAGCTAAATTGAAGATTAATTTGAAGGGGGTTAGTATCGGGAACGGGTTAACTGACCCAGTTCATCAGCTTGATTATGCCGATTATTTGTACCAAATTGGTTTGATTGACTCAAACGTGCGAAGTACTGTGAAGCAGTACCAAGACCAAGGGATTAAATACATCCAGAGTAAAGACTGGGTCAAGGCGTTTCAACTGTTTGATAATCTCCTCAACGGCGATTTGAACAACCACACTTCCCTCTTCAAGAACGTGACAGGTTTCGACAATTATTTCAACTTCTTGTACCCCATTGATCCGTCTAATGAACTGATTTATATGGGAGAGTACATTCAGAGAGATGATGTGAGGGCGGCAATTCATGTGGGGAATGCAACGTTTCATGGGGAAAGTCAGGAGGTTGAGCTGAATCTAATGACGGATGTTATGCAGTCGGTTGCCCCCTGGGTTGCAGAATTGCTGAGTCATTATAGAGTGTTGATTTACAACGGACAGTTGGATATAATTGTGGCGTATCCTCTTACAGTTAACTATTTGCAAAATTTGAATTTCTCCGCTGCTGATGAGTATAAAAAAGCGCAAAGGTACAAATGGTACGTTGATGAGGATTTAGCTGGGTATGTGAAACAAGCCGGGAATTTGACGGAGGTTTTGGTGCGGAATGCTGGGCATATGGTACCAGCGGATCAACCCAAATGGGCGTTTGATTTGATTTCAAGATTTACTCGTAATAAACCGTTTCACTTGTAATCTGTGTTTATAATATTATGTAATACCTACTTTGATATTTCTTATGTGTATACCCAAGAACTTTTTTGTCTCTGAAATAAACATATAATCTTTTGTCGTTTTCTTTATCACATCAGTGCAAAATATCACCAGGTGATGTGCTTTCCAACAAACTAAATAAAACAACATAACATATACCTACATTTTAATCGACCATATACTTGATTGGAAGAAGAAAGAACAAAAGGTGTTTGCAAGATAATATCTTTATTATTTGGTAAAATCGAAAGGAGATATCGTAACACGGTGGTGGATGAAGTTGTAACACACATTAACAAGAATCGACCATTCAAAGAAAATACTCTAGACCGATTACGGAGACTTTTGTTTTCCAATATTTTTAATATTTTTCCCTCTTTTTCTGTAAACAAGTCAACTGTTTAAGTTTCTTTATTTTTCACTTGTATATTATTGCTTTTTTCGTCTATGATACGCGTTATACAGGGTCGCTAAAAAGTATAGATACAGTTAAATATTATTAAAACTATTCATCAAAACTTATTCATATTTGGTGTATGCTAAAGAGTATATAAATTATATCGTTTCAGATGATTATTAAATTTCTGTCTCTATTTGTTCTTCAGATACAAGGCTAACTTGATTTTTTTGTAATAGCAGCATGGGTCAAATGTAATATTTTTGAGAAGAGGATGCATACCTTAATTTAATCGAAACTTAAAAATTTTGAAAAATGTAAAATTTTGTTAGCCTTGAAAATGTTGACTTATCTATCGTTAGCTTTTTCTGTTTAAATATTGACCAAAAAATAAGTAAAAGTTGAAAAAAATTGTTAAAACATGAAAAAGAACACGTTTTAAGTAAAAAAATTAAACACGAAATATTTGATTTTTATGCTTGATTAAAATGATTTCCACTAACTTCTTAGCTTTCTGACTCCATTCCATGACAAAGCAACATGAGAATTTTTTTCGCTCAGTTTTACTTAAATGTTATTAAACTAATTACTGCACCCAAGTTTAATTTTTGGCTAATAGACGAGCGACAGATATCGCTAATAACAGTATTTATAATGATAACTTAGTTTTACTATTCCAGAAATTTTTTAAACTTTAATTTTTTTCTTTTTTAATAAAAGTAAAGTTGAGTAACATCACTGAATTCAGGAAAAAATGCTTTTTTAAGAATGATTACATTTGACCCTTCGTGCCATTAAAAAAATCAAGTTAGCTTTGTATTCACAAAATAAATGACGATAGAAATTTGAAAAAGCTCTCAGATGATAGAATTTACACACGTTTAACTGTTTATCAAATTTTAAGGTTCTTTGTTAAATCGTTCTGAAAATATTTAACTGTATCCATACTTTTTAGCGACCCTGTATAAACCTGTTCATTATGCCCTAGGGCCATAAGAAGTGGGCATAATGATTACGCTCGCTAATTCGTACTAATGCTGACAAAAATAAATCATTTTATTTTCATATTCTAAGTGAATCAATGAATTCAGGAAAAAATGCTCTTATAAGAATGATTACATTTGACCCTTCCTGCCATTAAAAAAATCAAGTTAGCTTTGTATTCACAAAATAAATGACGATAGAAATTTGAAAAAGCTCTCAGATGATAGAATTTACACACGTTTAACTGTTTATCAAATTTTAAGGTTCTCTGTTAAATCGTTCTGAAAATATTTAACTGTATCCATACTTTTTAGCGACCTTCTATAATTCTGTTCATTATGCCCTAGGGCCATAAGAAGCGGGCATAATGATTACGCCCGCTAATTCGTACTAATGCTGACAAAAATAAATCATTTTATTTTCATATTCTAAGTGAAAAATAAAACGTTATATGCACCACGGGCACAACTCGATTTTATAAATCTTGGACAACTTAAAATCTCGGGCCGGAGGCCTTCGACTTTAACTGTTGCTCTCGAAAGTACACATCTTCATTATGCTTTTGGTGCATAAAATACTATTAATTTTTAAGTTCGGTTTTTACTGTGTTCACTTTTATAAGTATTTTTTTTAACTTAATTTTTTTAGACTTGTTCAATTCGTTTGTTGTTTCTTTCTTTTTTACATTTTTTGTATGACGAAATAAACTTCTTCTTGAAGAACAGTGAAAGAGTTTTTTTTTCTATCAATTAATCAAATTTACTTTGAACTGAATTAACAATTCTTATCTGGATATTTATTTATATGCAAAATATAAAATGAAATATGTATTATTTTTACTATTACTATGTATTATTAGCATTATTACGTACAACGGTGACCAGAAAAAAGCCCACACGAAAAATGCGCACAGGAAAAAAGCTCACATACATAAAAACCCACAAAGAAAAAAGCGTACGTCGAGAAAATCTCACATGAAAAAAAGCTCACACAGAATAATGCCCACATGGAAAGAAACTCACACTAAAAAAAAAACACATAGATAAAAAATCACGTAGAAAAAGGCTCACACAGAAAAAAAAACACAGAAAAGGAATAAGCTATTACGTTTTCTCACTGGTTCCTATTCATTAATAAACTGCTTTTTTTCCTATTCCGCTCTCATAACTTATTAAAAAAAGCATTTTATAGCATTTATTTAAATTCACGATAGGTACTAGTACGGGGAGTTGTAAAAGCGTACGCATCGATGCTTTTCTTGTTTAAGAATTACTCAAAAAATGCACTATAAGTATTTTGCATTAGGAAAGAAAAAAAAAAGAAAATCTTACTTTTACCCTAAACGTTACGTTGTGCACTTTTGATAATACAGCTTGCGGTGATCAATGATTTCACATACATATTTAGAGATTGCGAAAACATTGAATGAAATTCATCAATCGTTTGGTATTGATAATAAAAAAATAGCTGGCACCGTGACGGACAATGCGAAAAATTTTTGTAAAGCTTTCCAAATTTTTTGCGATGATGACATCAATGACAAGGTTGGCTTTCCTCCGCAAATAAAAAACGATAGGGCGGATGTTGATGCGGTAGACTTAGATTTTTCGCAAATATGTATATATAACCGATTATGAACTAGATTTAGAGGTAGATATTATTTATTTACCAACACAATTTAGATGTTGCTCCCATACCCTCAGTTTAACTGCCACAACGAATGTACAAAAAACTATTTCGAGAAGCACATCCAGCTTGAAAAAAATTTATTATAGTGCTTTCGGAAAATAACATCTATTTGGAATACAGTTAGTAGGTCTACCAAAGCGTCGGATGAAGTAGAAAAAATTTGTAACAAAAAATTGAAAGTTCTATGTGCGACAAGATGGAATTCATTATTTGATTGTGTTTTAATCATGCTTGAGGTTAAGGCGCACATAGACGAAATTTGTAGGACGTTAGAAAAACCCACTCTTAAATCAATAGAGCTAGAATTTTTAGATGAGTATTGTGTGGTTTTAAAGACGTTAATGATAGATATTGACACTTTGCAATGAGAAAAAATTTCTTACTCTGGATATGTTTTGCCAACGATTTTGCAAATATAGAAGTGAATCTAAAATGGTAGATTTAAAATTCTGTTTAGAGATACAAAATACTATAACTAAAAGTATAAAAACACGCTTTGATAAAATTTTAGATTTTTGAAACGAGCTGAGCAGACCATACATTTTTTCCACTTGTTCTTTGCCACTATTTAAATTAAATTGGATTAACAAAGATAAAGAAAATGAAAAGTATTTTGTAAAACAAATGTTGACCGATGAAATTCAAAAAGAATTTAGCGATGATAATTTTACCATCTGTTTAGTGTAGGTGGCCAAATATTGACCCCTCAGAGAAATAAATTATCTGATGAACATTTCTAAAATTTGTTGTTTTAAAAAAATAAATTAGATTAAAATGATTAGATAGGTTTTAGAATATGTAAGTTAATTAAATTAGATAGTGTAATGAACATGTAAATAATTTTTTATTGGCATTGATGTCTGTGTATTATGATTGTATGCTCTACTGACTATTTTCCCGAAAGAAAATGTAAATAAACAGTTTTTTTAATGTTAGTGTTTATACTTTTCTATCTTTAAATTTATAATCCTCACTAAGTATTTAAATACTTTTAATTACATTACTAATGTAACTGTATTTGGAATTAAATACATTTTCAAAAATTGTATTTGAATTACATTTAATTATTTTGCCAAAAAGTATTTGTATTTGTATTTAAATACTTCTAAAAATGTATTTTTAACAACACTGCAGGTCATCGAATGTTGAAAAGGTGATCAGATCATTTTTTCAACATTCGAAGACCTGCAGAATCGTGAGAAAAAGGGATAATCTTGTCTTGTTCACTTTTTTTGTCAGCTACACTCTTCTTCACGATTCTAAGATTTAATAGTTTTTTTCCGCTTTTGAATAGAGATTGCACTAATTATCTAAATTTTATTAAAATGGTCATTGTTAGAACAATATTTGGTTTTGCTATAGCCAGGTATAGCAATTCGAATACCGCAGCAACCGTCTCGAATACATAGATATTTTAAAATAAAAAAAACGTTTCAAATGAGTTGATTGTAAGATTTGTGGAGTGATGCAGTTGTAAACGTTTTGTCATTTAATACTCTCAAACTAACCCTTTCCAAAATTTGTCTATATTTTTTGAGCGAAATAAGCTAATTTTTATTATGTCGGTTCAGCAGTTCTTAAAATTTAGGACCAAAAATATTTTTTTGGGAAAATTCTGCATTTTTGATTTATTAGCTGTTTCAAAACTGTAAAAACGCCAACGTCGCATTTTACCGAATTATTTTTTTAAATAAGATTGATAAAATTGTAAAATAGTTATGACTAGATCTCTCATTGAAAGTATAAATTACATTAGCTATTATTTGCATGACTTCAGCTAATTTTGAGAGAAGATGCGACGTTGGTGTTTTTGTAGTTTTGAAACAGCCAATACAAGAATTGTACTTTACGATTCGTTTTCCTATTTCTTACGCAACTTTAAATTTTTGCAAAATTATTTTCAAACACGGTATAATTTGTGGATATTCATAATTTTCAAGCATCCCAATTCAACAAATTGTTGCAAAAGGAATGACAAATGTGGAGAGATCACTCACTCTGGGTTTAACGTATAGTCGAAAAGCTGTAATCAATTTTCCAAAATTTTAAATTTGTAACCAAAACAAAACAAAAATTAAAACAAATAAAATTAAGTTTTTTTTGTCTAAAAAAATTGCCCGGTATCGTTTTTGATTTTCTTAATTTACTCTTCTTTTGAGTAGGATTGTAGCAAAAACTGATTCGAAAATATTATTATTTATTGTTATTCGAATAGTTATAAATTTATAAATCTACGATTAGAGATTGTAAATCCCAACTTTCAGCTTGGAATATTTGTAGGACGATTTAAGTTCATTACCTTCACATCATTTAAGAGTTGTTAGTTGTTTATTTAAATTTTATTAAAAAAATTAACTTACAGTAAAATTATATTAATTATAGTACTAGTAACTAATCAATAGAAGAGTTTTATGTGATTATTTCTTTTTTCTTAATGTGAGATTTATTTTTTATTTTGATCAGGATTTCAGTAAGTTATCTATAACATCAAAAAGTAAATTTTAAAGAATGAAGCAGTTTTCAAGGTTCATTGGATAAATTACGAAAGGCGTAATAATTTTTTTCAGCTGTTTTATTTAAATTATTGGATAAACATAAGCAGCAAACACAACCAACATTAAACAAGAAATACATAATTATAAATTAGTAGTAATTATGAACTACAATTTTAACGAAATTGTGCATCGCTGTCGGTCGATTTCTCTAATAGTTTTTACTTCTACAATTAACTTTGTTTTAACTGTTACATTCTATAAAGTATTAACTTTGCCGATATTTTTTTTTTACTTTTTCATTGAGATTTAATGGCTTACCGTAATTGTTGTATGCTGGACGTTGTGATGAGGGCTCACTTTGTTTGTTGTTATTTACTAAATTTTTAAGTTTTTGTTTTAAACATTATCAAATTTGTGTATAATAATGTACATACCAGGAGACCTAGTTGTATCTGTTTTTCTTACGTTTCAATTTTTTGTTGGTAGTTGGCTTTGTCCGAAGACTCCTGTGAAATAATCTGTATACAGCCATTTTGTATTTTTTTAACATACAATATTTACTGTTTCCCTAACAAGCACAAACAATTCTTCCCACATTTTTTTAAACATTGAAGTATTGGTGATAATTAAAAATTGATACATGCTTTACAAACGTAAGATAATTGATCAAAAATTAATTAACATCGTGACACACTTGACTGCCAGTGATTTATTATTAGGAGAATTAATTAATAATTAACGTCAAGGTGTTGCAAGATTGGTGGATGCGCCGGGAAAATAAACAATAACTGTTTAGGTAACTTTTTTTTATTTTTTATTACTTGATAATTTGAAACGTTTGTTTAAATTTAAGCTTAAATGTAAATTAATGTCTACTATCATCAAAAATATTGAATATTAAATTATTCATTCCCTTTTCTCTTCAGTGTCGAAGCTGATAATTCTCACTGAGAGTAGCACGAGACGTCTAATTTTATTAGATTAGCTCTCAAAAGCTCTGTCAGAACGATTTGTGCATCACCAAACACTAAGAACATAACAATGCTTTTTCTTATAGTATGTATATCATTCTTTATACGAAAAGTTTTCCATGTGTTCACAATTTACCTAAATTATTCCTTGAAAACGTGCACTAATGGCTGCAGTTTGGCAGATATGTTAATGACGATTGTCGACACGTACGTTTCATTTGTGACAGCTGTTCATATCCAAGATCCCAGAAGCTGGGATTTAGAATTTCAATTTTACTTGAATATGTTCGTATAATGTGGCGTCTGAACTGAAATGTAATAGGTAATCTTGTGTTTGTTTTTGTTCTAATATTTGTGGCTTTGGAGATCTTTGACGAAATATGATTAATTTCCAATGTACCAGTAAAAATAAAAAACATGATAAAAATTTAAAAATTGATCTAAAAGGACTTGTGGTTTTTTTAGCCGTTAATTGCTTGTTTCTCAATAAAACTTTGTTGCAATCAAAAGTGTGCAGATAATCCAAATAAAACGACTTGATAACAATATATATTTACATACTATAAGCTATTTCAAAATTATAAAAACGCCAATGTCGTATATTACCAAATAATTTTTTTGAATAAGATTGATAAAATTGTAAAATAGTTATTAATGATTAGATGTCTGACTGAAAGTGTAAGTTACATTAGCTATTAGGTTTTTGAAGTGCATAAATAATTTATAATAGCTAATTTTTAAAGAAAGTGCGACGTTAGCGTTTTTATAGTTTTGAAACAGTTAGTATGTACCTATTAACAAAAAAGTTAATCACAATAAATGACCATTTATGTCAAAAGTATGATCATCTGACGTAAAATTTTCTGTGGATTCTAGATCTCACTTAATTATTGTTTTGGGATTTTATATTTTAATTTTTTTAGTTATTGGACGAAATTTTGTCGACTTTAATTTTTTTAATCTACCACAAATCTACCACAAATTAAAAAAATAAGAAATTATTAATTAATTCAAATCAACTTGTGGCCTTTTTTACAGTTTAGAATCTGTCTCAGCTTAATTTTGTTGCAATCGAGTTAAAATTGTGCAACAGTTTAGTGAAAATATTTATTTAGGACCTACCGATCAATAAAAAAATCATCAAGATTGTGACAACTAAAAGTTTTTGACAAAAATGTGTCCTTGTAGTTTTGGAGATTTTTAATTATAATTTTTCCAATGTTCCAAAATTAAAAATTTATGAGAAATTACAAAAAAATATAAAACGATTTTTAGCTCTGCTTTTTAAGAGTTTATTGTCTTATCATCAGTGTCTGAGTAAAATTTTGTTGCAATCGAGTCACAGTTGTGCACAAATTTTGAATAAAGCAACTTTGTCAAAACATTTATTTACCTATATATACTTATCAACAAAAAAATCCTTTCAAGATCACAATAAATAAACATTTATGTTTGACGTAAAATTGTCTAAAGTCTGAGGATCTTAAATTTTGCTTAATTTTTGTTCTAGGATTCGTATTTTTGGAGATATTTGAGCAAATATTATCGATTTTAATTTCTCTAAACTACCAGAAATAAAAAAAATCTAAAAAATTATAAATTGATTTAAAGCAAGGATTGGCCATTCTTAACAGTTTGTTTCCTGTTTCTAAGCAAGATTTTGTTGAAAACTATTCAAAATTGAATAAAAACATCCGAATAATTTTTTTTTAAATATTTATTTTCCTACCTGCCAATAACAAATTTATCAAGATCACAATAACTGAAAATTTATTTTAAAAATGTTTCCATTTGACGTAGAATTGTTTGTGGATTTTAAATATATTTTTATTTTTGATCTACGATTCGCAGTTTTGCAGATATTTGCCGAAATATGATCGATTTCAATTTTTCTAATGTTCTAATAAAAAAATAAATAAAAATTAAAGATGGATGTAAAACGACTTACGGTCTTTTTGAGTTGTTAATTGCTTGTTTCTCAGCGTCGAATCAAAATTTTGCAAAAAATCTGAGTAAAACAACTTATTTAAAATATTTATTTATAATAAAAAAAATCCTTAAGACTTCCAGTCTATAGTGGACCATATAATAAATAAATATAATAAATGAACGAGTTGTCCCTACAAATATAACGATATATAAAAAGAAATACTAAAGAACAAAATTGACAAAATTTGAGACAATTAATATACAAAACATTTTTAATTATGAAGAAAAATATTCTAGTATAGTTTGATCTTTAGTTTTAGTTTGGAAATTATTGAAGAAAATATCTAAATTTATTCTAATATTATTATATGATTTAAAACATTTAAAAAGTGGAGAATTTAGATGATAAAAGGTATTAGGAGTGAAAAAATAAAATGTAAGAGGATTTCGGTTGTTATCTCTAGGTACTACAATGTAATATGTAAAATATGGTCGACTTTATTTATTTTTTATGTTATTCATTTAAATAAGAAGAAATTAAAAGCGATTAACTAACTGTTCTTTTGTAAAAACTTTTTCTGTAAACACATAATAACTGTTTCAAAACTATAAAAACGCCAGTGTCGCATTTCCTTCAAAAATATAATGGCTAATGTAATAATAATAATAATAATAATAACTTTATTGACGCTAAGAAGCATTTACAATAACATAAGTAACGCAAAAAAAAACAATAATTACACTTTCATATTCATAACACAATCTGCTCTAAATCTGTACAAGGAGGAACCAAAAAAACCTATTTTGCTGGCATATTTATTTGCTTCCAAGAATAAACTATTAAGTGGTGAATTATAGGAATAATTGTGTTTATTCTTGTAAACAAAAAATAATTCCGGACATCTAACGTTTACCAATGGTACATTAAAATTAATTTTACATAATATGTCTGGTAAATCTAATTGGCTGTTAACCAATTTAAACATAAAACAAAGTTTATGTAGCGTACGCCTTTTTTCTAGGGGTATAATAGATAGATAGGATGACACATCATCTAAGCTATTCAAAATAACATTATTAGTAGACAGTTTGTATTTAGCATATTTTAGAAAACTAGTCTGCACAGCCTCTAATTGATCTGTATAAGTAATATATATAGGCGACCAAACGATGCAGCTATATTCAAGAATAGAACGGACCATAGAGGTATAGAGTATTGTGACTGACCTAATATTGCGAAAATCAGCCGTCCATCTTTTTATACACCCCAACATTTTTCTGCTTTTAGATAGGATGTAATCATAATGATATGTAAATAAAAGTTTTGTATCCAAAAATACTCCAAGATCTTTTATAAAATTAATTTCTTTTAATTCGATTGAATTTAGCATATACGAGTGTCTATTGGGATGTATTTTACGGCTAAAGCACATTGTCTTACATTTATCGGTGTTAAACTCCATGCCATTGCTTGAAATATAGTTTTTTATGACATCTTCATCCGTATCCGGTTTAACTTTGCCTAGGTAAATCCAAACTTTCTTGTTGGGTTTTGCCGCAAAGTTCTGTTCAAGATTCATTTTGGCGTTTCCGTACACCACATTTTGGGTCTTTTTTGTACGCTGACGCCTATTACGCTGAGTCGGAATTTCCCAGCCTCCTGTATCTTTTTCAGCATCTGTATCCGGCAGGTCTACAGAATTTTGCCGAGGAACCCCAGATGAAATTGAAGGTTTTTGGAGCTGAACATTTTGTTGTTGATTGTTTTTTACCGTGGATTTTTTGATGGTTAGTTCATTGGAACGATTTATTAATCTGCCAGGATGAGACGATTCATTGTTTTTAGTTGACAACAGTCTAATTAAGTCGATGTTAGATTGCTTCAATGTTTCGACCTCATGTCTAAGTTGTTTGATTTCTTCTAGCATTGGCAGAAGAGCGGCATTGATGACATCTTCCAAAGAAACGTCCGTATCGGCAACCTCACTTGTTTGAGGGTCGTCGGGTGGCTTATCGCAACAGATTAACTGAGAATCACTAATAATTTTTACGTTTTTCAATAACTTAGAGCAGCTAGGGTGGCTAAGTGACCCACAATTTATACAGCTGATCCCCGATGTTATGTGATATTTACACTTTTTACACTTTTTGGATTGAGTTACCGAGAGACTCATGTGAGCGTCTTTACCGCTCGACATCACGCGGTTGAATGATTAATTTATACTTTCACTGAGAGATCTAAATCATATTTAAAAAAAATATTTTTAATAACTTATTTCAATATGTATGTAATATGTAATTCAATTAGAAAAAGGGCCCTGCGGTTTTCCAATCGTGTGAAATTATCTGAGTATAAAATAAGTTATAATTGAAAATATTTACGAAGTACTGCGTTCAAAATCTAGGCCATTACACAATTACACTGACTGTTGTCACGTTATTTATAACTTTCTTATTTAACGTTTAAGTAGAATTTACCTAAATCAAGTTATTTCTCAAAATCTCTTTTATTGCTAAAGAAATTTCTATATTAAAATATTTTTATTTGTTTTGCCAACATTGAATTCAAGTTTATTTGTTAAAATTAAGTTTACGTTTTTAATTTTTTTATTGTTTTTATCCTACATTAGTTTTGCTATTTAAAACATTTGGAAAAATGGGCCAAGCGAATTTACAGCATTTATTTCCAATTTATTTTATCCGAAATTTTATTAATATATTTTTTCTTTACTATTTTTCTATTTTTCCTGTTTTATTATTTCGTTTTGAATTAGTCAGCTTTAATATTTTTGTTTTTTTATAATAAAATTACAACTACAAGAAAACTGTAGTGTAGTGCTTTCTGATTTTTTGTTTTAACATGGATAAAATTATTTCGTTCAAAACTTTAGCTAAATATAAATAATTTCTCAAGCAAATATGCGCTAGTAAAATATTTAGAAAAAACTCAGGCTAGATTTTTTTAATGGCTAGACAGATTACATAAAAATCTCGTGTATTATGGATACAGAACGTCCAAACGTGTCATTGCTCTCTTTCAATAAAACTAAGTGCAATACAAACACTGTTCTCTTGCTTAATAAAATATGATTTGTTTGGATTATACACTGAATTATCCAGTCAGTTGCATATTTAAGTTCACAAACATCTATAAGCTATAAAAAGTCTTAAGGAACGTTTAAGTACACTTTTTTAATTTACGTACTAATTAAAATATAAAATAACTCAAACTGCTTGATTTTACTTTGTAAGTTCATAGTTCATGGACTTTGACTTTAGTTGTTATTTACAACAAACAAAGGGACGGTTACAATGGTCCTAAATCACTTTACTTTATTATTCTCTGTATATAAGATCCTAATGTTAAAGTGATTTATAACTAACACAAAATTCCCTTGAGAAATACAAGGATTTCATCTAGATCAATAAATAGTATGTTTTGCAAAAAGGAATTTTCTTTAATTTAATACATTAATTAATCTCTTGCGCAGTGATTTCTTATTCTTATAACTTAATAAAACCGAAACATTTTATGGAGATCTATATGTATTATCTCAAACACGATAAAACCTTTATGGTTTATTAAAAAAGCTATTAATTTTGTTCCAATTATACGTCATCCTACAATTTTACGTCTGGTTTTCTTTACACACAACGAATCGAATCGCATCACGTCTTTTCTCGTCTTAAATCCTCGCTTTAATTTAGCTTTAAACACAATGCTTGCAATTTTCTAAAGGTTTGTCTTAGCTTTGATGTCGTCTATTGCGAAACAAGAGCTTTGAAGAGTGGAACTTTCGCCTTGTGTTTCGTCGTCTTGGTCAATTTCACAATGTAAAAACCTCAACGAAATAAAATCACTATTTGGTAATTTATTAAAAGAATTCACAATGAATTCAAAACATGACCTAACCCTTTTCCATTTCCAGACAACAGCTTGAAATCGAGTTGAAGAATACTTAACTAAGATATTAAAAGCTTCAGACAACAAGTGAGATTAAAATGGTTGGAAAACAATTCCGAATTGCTTCAAGTCAATCCTCAAAGCTTTGTTATCTTATTTCTGCAAAGTTTAAATCAAATGATTGTTTCAAATAATTCTTAAAAGAGCTTTTACCGCAATTTGATATTTATAGAATCCATTAGCAAGTCACGCAATCTTTTTCCATAAATAAAAAAATTGCTTGCCATTAAATATAAGTTTTTATTAAATGATGTTGGCTGAAAAGAATGTATGCAATTTTGAAATGAACTTGATTTAGAATTTTAAATTCAAATCGTTTGTCAATTCTGTTTTGATGCCGACTGTGTTCAAAAGGCGTAAAATTGTTTCGTGATAATTTAATAAATATTTAAGTTGAGATTATATTTACATACTTGGCGATTCAGAGTATTTTAATTTCGATGTTCTGTAAAAATTTCCATATTGTCTAATACAACGAAATTTTTTCTAAGTAAAAGTTACATTTCAGCCATTCCATTTTAACGGACGGTACATTTTGCACAAATTTTTAGATTTTGGTTGGTTTTTACGAACAGTTTCTATAATAGTGAATTTTTCTGTATAACTTAGTACTTGTCAAATTGTTTGTAACCTAAAATTAAAACCACATTTTTACAATTTGAAATACGGACAGGAAAAAAAAACACAAACTGATGACGGACGGGACAAAAAAAATTATGTGTAAAAAAGGTTTAAAAAATCTATTTAGATTGGTTTTAACTGTTAAAAACTTTAATAATATTAAAATTACATTGGAAATTAAAGATTCGTGGTTTTATTTAACAACGGAAGAAATAAGAACAACATTTTATGTTTGCAATAACGGAGGAGACAACAAAAGTTATAAAGATAAAAAAGTGATATTACTAATCAATTTACTTACTGTGTTTTATTTTCTAAACTACCAGAAACTAGAAAAATACTTTTTAAAAAATAATTTAACAGTTGGAGTTTGTCAGTATTTTATGCTATCTCCTACAAGGCAATATATGTACAGGGTGATGCACTTTGGATGTCAGAATAGGGGATCTCCGGAACTAAGAGGTTTAGAGAAAAACGAATGACACATTTTCGGGTCCGTTTTTTGAGAAAATAATTTTGGTCACAACCGCATTTCGCTATCGTCTTTTGTTTTCAACTTAAAGAAGAGTCGACGTTTTAGCGAAATCTTAAAAAAAAGATACATATTTAAAACAAAGACATTATACGGACATATTTGTACAGAGAATTTGTAATAATATGAAGTTGTATTTTTTAAATAGGAATCATAGGCGGCTACAATATTTTTAAAAAGCTTTTTTTTCTAATTTGATATGTTTATTTGTGTAATGCATTATTTTTAAATAAAAAAATAATATTTTGCTTTTTTATAATAGGCCATGAAAACGTTTTGGATTTTCAATTAAAACTATGAAAAATGTATTACCCAACATTTATTTCTAATTTAACTGATTCACTAACATAACACTAACTGACTCAAAAACATATTAATTAATAGTTAATAAATTATTATTAGATTAAATTTTTACAATTAACAAAAATCATTTGTTTTTAGATTTAAAATGGCAAGTTTACATTGTCATTCTGTTCTCTAATTAAACATGAAATGTTGGAAAAAGAAAAAATCTTATTAATTGTATGATGTCTGTCAATAAAATTTTATTTTACAAGAAAATGTCAATTCAAACACCAAAATAAAATTCCATCTGGTTTAAAAATTTCAAAACAGTATCAACGTCACCTTCATTGCAATTCACTAAATCATAAAAAAGTGTCATCAAATTGTTGTGACTACGGATATCTTAAACTTAGGATATGAAACGACGTACAAATAAAACGTGTCTGTCCTCGACAGTTCTGTTAATGTCGCCAGAGGCGCTGTTCTTCTATGACCGTCTAATTTTTCAGAGCAATAAATTTATAAAAATAGCTGTAATTAAATTTTAGCACAAAGCAAATAAAAAATACAGGCAGATAGAGCATAGGAGATAAAAATAGTGCAAAAATTATATCTTAAACTATATTTAAAACAATTTTAAAGGTTTACCAATTTGCCCTCTGGCTCATATTTTTCAAAACGCTGCGAATACGATTACAGATACAAGAAAAATGTTCAGAAAAAAGTTGCAAAAAATTAAATGTCTTTTAAAAAAGTTTGCGAGACTATATCCTTATCTTCAGCTATTTAGGCCCCAAAGTTATTCAAAAACGGTTAAGAGATGGAAATCCGTTTCTTGAGCATCTTTGAACGTCTTCAAAGCCTAAACCGTTGAAGATAAAGATATAGTCTTGCTGACTTTTTTAAAGGAAGTTTAATTTTCTACAACTTTTTTCTGAACAGTTTTCTTGTATCGTATCTTTAACCTTATTCGCAGCCTTTTCAAAAATACGGGACGAAGCACAAATTATAAATAAATTTTTTTTTCATATTTCTCATAAAAATTTTAGTCCTCAGTTTTTCTCAGTCTGTTAAGAATGCAAAGCTCAATATTTCTGCATTTTTTTCCAAGTAATTAGTGAACTTGTTGAATTTCAATTAATGTAAAACGAATTGACACCGAGACAGTATAACGCTCGAAGCGCCCTCATTTTACTCTGCCGTACTATTTTTTTGCGTTCAGAAAATTCT
The DNA here is from genome assembly GCF_031307605.1 of Tribolium castaneum. Taxonomy (NCBI): domain Eukaryota; kingdom Metazoa; phylum Arthropoda; class Insecta; order Coleoptera; family Tenebrionidae; genus Tribolium; species Tribolium castaneum. The sequence goes on along the minus strand of NC_087395.1, from coordinate 2,635,620 downwards.
GCGATTTTGTATCTCGTTTCGTCTTCTAAGATCGTAGTTGTGACACATTATTTTCAATTTTCTGCACATTTTTTATGTAATTAAAATTTGCGACGATCGTATATTTGTTTAATTGAAAGTAACTTTAACATAGCTAAATAACTTAATATTTTAATTTCACATTTTTTACTTTAATAGCCGTTCACAAAATTTCTAGATTATTCACACCTTTTATGTGAAATAATTTTTCCATGGCCAACTACTTTAAAATATTTTATTCTTTGACACTGTCAAAATTTCCGGTTTTTCTTTTGTGTAAGACAGTTTTGACAAACCTCAGATTAGTTTTAATAGATTTAAAACAATTTTAAGCCTTGTTGATTCTAATTCGAAGAATAAAACGTTCAACTCGTTTTCGTGTAAATTTCACCTCGTGGTTTAATAATACTCGTGAAATAAAACGTCCGATTTACACTAAAACTCGTTAAATAAATAACTATTAAATATATTTTTTATCACAAGTATCAAAAAATAACCGACTGAATTTATATTGTTTTCAGTTAAAAAAATAAGCTTTTCGAAAATATCACAGCCATCTATGATTCCTATTTAAAAAATAAAACTACATGTAATTAGTTAATTATAGCCAAACGAATGATTAACCTCTGATAACATTATTAAATTGTCTCAAAAAAAGTGCCTGGTAATTTTTTCGTTTCAAATGTGTATCTTTTGTAATAAGAAAAATAGAATTTTTTAAAGATTTTGACAAAATGTCAACTTTTGTTTATAAATCGAAAACAAGAGACGATAGCGGCCTGCTGTTTAGACGAAAATTATTTTCTCAAAAAACGGACCCGAGAGTGTTTTTCTCAAAAGATGTAACACCCTGTACACGTAAATTTTAGAATCCAATGATTTATTTTAATTTAAATGATAAAAAATTGGAGTTCCAAGTGCTCTGAATTTATTTTTATACTCACCACTTGTAATAATAACCTCTCACCAATTTTATCTGTTTTACGAACATTTCTTTTTATTGCCCAAATTTCGCTTAACTTTATTCAGCGAACGTAAATGTTATTGCGATTCTGATTGTTTTACAGTTGCTGAATTTTGCATTTTTCTTTTTAAATGCTGGAAGGAGGATTTAGGTCGACAATAGGGATGATATAAGAAAAGTCTGATGTGGCTTCTGTAGAGGTAATAAAAAATAATGAAATTACTCGCTCGTAAAATCTCACCACCCTTCTAACACGCCTGCGATTATTTTGATGCTGAGACTTGGATTGCTTGCTTTAATGGTTGGTGTTTCTTGATAATTGCGGAAATAAAACAGGTCCGGTAAAGCTCGCGTTAATTTATTTTTAAACTCAATTAAATTGAATCAAAGCGCGATTGAATGACGTTTAGAGTGTGAAAATGTTAGCGAGGAAACAGAACAAACCATAAACCATAAAAATATTTTAAAATAATAATTATTAATTATTTTAATTAAAACTTATTTAATTATTAAATTGTATAGATTATTGAGTGAAGTTTTTTTAGCAATATAATTTTCAGGTTGCAAAAAATGTTCATTTTGTTTTCAATAAGTGAACATTATAATTGTTTGTCATTTTTAGCTACATTTTTTTACTGATGAAACAATTTCTTTTTTATTGACATTATTTGGACTTTTAAAGGGTGCTAAATTTAGTTTTGCCTGAGGCTACACAAGACCCAAGTCCGTCCCTGAACAAACAGTATACATAATACACAATAAGTTAGGAAAGTGATTCTTTACATAATGAGGCAGCTTTTATCGACCCTCGAACATTGCGTACTATTTTGGATTTTATTTTATAAAAATTCGTTTCTGAACAACATTAGGGTTTCTTGTATTTTTTAATAGCAAGTTTCTAACCATAATTTATTTAATGCTAATGGAAATAATGCTCCATTGTTGTGCAATAGATTGTATGAAAACTGAATATTGTATTTCAATAATTTCGAGGTTGATGGAGCTAAATAAAATAAAATTCTTTGTTACCTTGTTGTTTTGGAGAAAAATTACCGTAAAGAAACAGTTTTAGCACATGAATTTACTTTAATTTAATTTTACAAAATAAACGAGGTTTAAAGTCACCTGTGACTTTTAGAACTACCAAAAGGGCCTTAATCTATTAAAAAAACGGTGAATTGACAATTGCTTCTTAAGAGCTTTATAGATATTAAAAATAAGAGTCTGAAAACACAAGCTAAAAATTCGTGGGCTGTCGTTATGCAACGAGCGTATGCGAGTTGCATATCTAGACACCCGAGAACTTTAAGCGTTTTCGCATATGTCTTTTAACTTTTTTTCTTGGAACATTTTAATTTAAAACAAGTTGATATGCGAAGCATGTTTTGAAAAAATGAAAACACACTGCTAGCAGAAACATGTTTTCAAATAGTGTTTAGAATCTAGGATTTAGATATTAAAAAGAAGCCTTAAAATGTCACCAACAAAAACTAATTTTTGTAATGGCAATAGCTCGTTTTTAGACGAAGACTTTATTAGCTAATGATCTGAAAACTTTTTCTGATTTTGGTAAAAAAACAAAGCTTATTAAAGTGGAAAGTGAACTGTCAGTCAAGTTTTTTCAATTTTTTTTAAAATAATTTGAGATTGGATTGTCTTTAGACGAATTATCTTTTCAATTCCTGAATTTTTCTACATTTTTGCTGAAAACAAAGATTATCAAGGGAATTCGCAATTACCCAAAAGTAGTGAGCAGACATTCACTTTCATATTTTTTTTTGTTTTCTTAAATACTTTGGCGTTAGATCGTTTTCAAACGAATTTTTTTAAGCAAATCATTCGTTTGCTTTTTTACAGGAAACATAGCTTATTATATCTCCTTTTGATTATAAAGAAATGGTAAACATGCAATCAGTTTTTAGAACTTTAATGAATTTTTGTTTTCCCAAAATGTTTTAGTATTGCCTCAATTTTAGACAAATTATTATTTTTTTGAAAACATCAGAAAAGTTTTTTTAATTTTTGCAAAACAAAGAAACAAGAAACTAACAATCAAATATAATACTTTATGGTTTTCTTACAATATTTTGGCTCGTTTTTAATTTAATTATTTTTTTGCGAATAATTCGAAATCTGTAATTTTTGCAGAACCATAATTAGAATCAACAATTAATTTTTAAAGCTGAAACAAATTTTTTGGTTATCTCAAAATATTTTGACATTGGTGTATATTTAGCGAATCATCTGCTATTTTTTTTGTAATTTCTGCAAAAAAAAGTTTATTAAAATGGTTTTTGATTTTAAATAATGAGTGAAATGACAATCAGTTTTTAGAGCATTAACGAATTTTTTGGTTTCTTCAAATATTTTTAGGCGAACGATTATTTCGCAAATCATTTCGATAAATTTAGCAGAAAGTTCTTATAACTTTAAGGAATTTTCTAGTTTACTTAAAATATTTTGTCACTGGTTCGTTTTTAGGAGGATCATACGTAATATTTTTTGCACAAAACAAAAAAAGAAAGACTGAAAAACCAATGAACTGAGAGTTAGATCTTACATGGTTTTAGCGAAGAATTTTTTGCTTTTGCCATAATATTTTTGCACTGGCTTATTTTAAAAAAATATTTTTATGTAATGTTTCTGATTATTGCTAAAAAGATTTTACTTTATTTTTAGCTTGTTATAAAATATTTTAGCATTGGCTCGTTTTCAAGCGAACTATTACGTTTTTGGCGAATATAATCGAAAACTTGTTCTTATTTTTCTATAGAACAAAGCTTATTAAAAGGTGAACGGACAACATTAGTTTTTGGGACTTTAATACATTTTTAGGTATTTTCAAAATATTTTGGCATTGGTTCTTTTTTAAACGAATTATTTTTAAGCAAACCTTTTGTAAAATCTTAGTTATTTTTGCAGAAAAGAAAGCTTAATAAAAGGGCGTTACATTATAAAAAAATAGTAAACCTACCATCAGTTCTTAGAGCTTTAATGCATTTTTTGGCTTTTTACATTTTTCAAAAATTTTGGTATTGACTCAGTTTTAGACGAATTATTATTTTTTTGGCAAATAATTAGAAAAATCTTGTTAATTTTTATAAAAACAAGGGCTTTAGATTGAAAAAACCGTGCACTGATAATCAGTTCTGTGGCTTCAGTATATGTTTTGGTTTTCTCCCAATGTTTTGGCACTGGTTCGTTTTTATATGAAATATTTTTTGGCGAATAGTCCGAATTATTTTTGTATGGAGAAAACAAAGCTTTTTGAAAGGGTTTTCAGTTATAAAAATCAGCAAATAGTTAATCAGTTCTTAGAGTTTTAAAGAAGTGCTTGGTTTTCTTAAAATATTTTGGCATTGGCCTATTTTTAGACAGATATCTTTTAGTTAATCATTTTGTGAAATATTCTTGACTTTTGCTAAAAATACAGTTTATTAAAAAAGTCGTCGATTGTAGAAAAAGTAGCGAAACCGAAATCACGTTTTAAGACTTTAACGAATGTTTTGTTTTTTTGAAATATATTTCCATTGCCTACTTTTTAGACAAATCACTTTTAGAAAATCGTTTTGTAGTTTTTGCAGTAGACAAAGCTTATTAAAAAAGTTTTTTGAAACTGATAATCAGTTCTTAAAACCTTACTAAATTTTTTAGTTTACTCAAAATGTTTTAGCATTGGTTTGTTTTTAGGCGTATCATTTATAAGCGATTTATACAAAAATTTCCTCATTCGACTAGGTTTTGTAAATAGATAATTTTTTCTTAAACTTCTCACATTTTTTTTATTTTGGCATTGGCAAGTTTAAAAAAATTTATTTGGCGAATCGTTCTAAAAGTTGTAGTTTGCAAAAAACAAGTTTTATCAAAAGGAACTTCGACTGTAAAAAAATAATAAATTGAAAATCGCTTTAGATCTTTAATTAATCTTTTACTTTTTCCAAAATATTTTAACATAGGTTCGTTTTTAGACGAATTATTTTGTGGCGAATAATTCGAAACAAATTTCTGATTTTTGTAGAAAACAATGATTATCAAAAAAGGCTTTCAATTGCAAAATAATATGTAATTTTTTTGTGTAGTTTCTTTTAAAAAATAAATGAATTTGTTCTTAAAGAACCAGTTTTTTTGAAAATAAAATAGTTTAACTCTAAACTTGTTTGTTTGTTTAAGTCATGCACCTTATTTAATAATAATAATTTAATACTAGAAAACTTTTATGCGGAACTGTTGGCTCATTAATTTTGGCACTGGTTCGTTTTTAGATGAAATATTTTTTTGGCAAATCATCCGAATAATTTTTGTGTGCAGAAAACAAACCGTTTTTAAAACGGTTTTCGGTTATTAAAAAGAGTAAAAATTTTTTGGTTAATGATTTTGTGAATTTTTTTTATTTTTGTCAAAATGCAGTTTATTTAAAGAGCCATCGGTTGTAAAAAAACGTGAACTGGAAATTACGTTTTAGGACTTTAAAAATATTTTTGTTTTCTTGAATTATTTAGGCATTGGCTAATTCTTAGACGAATCATTTTTAGGAAATTGTTTTGTAGTTTTTGCAGGAAACAAAGTTTATTAAAAGTTTTTCGAAAATGATAATTAGATTTTATGGCTTATCGAATTTTTTGGTTTTTTTAAAATATTTTGGCATTGGCTTTTTTTAGACATATCATTTACAAGCGATTCATACAAAAATTTTTGATTTTTGATTTTGTCAATAGACAATTTTTTCTTAAGTCTTTCATTTTTTTTAATTTTTGCAAAATATTTTGACATTGGTTAAGTCTTAGATTTTCTTTGGTGAATCGTTCTAAAAGTTCGAAAAATCAAGACTTATACATTATTATAATAATAAATTGAGAATCGCATTAGAGCTTTAATGAATTTTTTGCTTTTTTCAAAATATATTGACAATGGTTTGTTTTAGACGAATTATTTTGTGGCGAATCATCAGAAACAAATTCCTGATTTTTGTAGAAAACAGCTTATCAAAAGAGGTTTTCAATTTTAAAATAATATTTTTTTTGAGTGGCTTGTTTAAAAAAATAAAAGAATTTGTTCCTAAAGAACTATTTTTCTCGTAAATGTTAAAACAATTTAACCCTAAACTTGTTTGTTTGGTTAAGTACCTGCACCTGACCTAATAATAATAATTTAATACCGGAAAACTTTCTGCGGAACTGCAACTGTTGGCTTACCTATAAATAGACGCAATGATAATTCGTTTACGATTTCATGTAACTAGTATTTCCTCATCGGAACAGACACGCAATGTAAAAGTGAACTCAACTAATCTAAAAACTTCAAGGTAAATTATTTTTGGTTTAATGTCTTCGAGAACAGATTTAGAGCGCGCCTTCAGATGAAGCTTTCACACAAAAACTGTACCTACTTTAAATAATTAAAAAAAGTGGGAAAATTGTTTCAAGAAAATGATTTTCCTGCGTCAGCACCAAAGCGCAGCTTTGCATCCTCCAGTTCAGTTATTCGCGCGTTTTCGTGCCGAACGCAAGGATCGGGCTCCTGAAACTGAAATTATTTCCGACAAAGGTTCAGTTGGTGCGCGTTTGTGGGAATTTTTAAAAGTGTGTTAAGGTAAATCACTTTGAATTAAATTGGACAAGTAGTAGAATTTCGTGTCGGAATCAATTTACTGGAAGCTAACATTATCTTCTCAATGCAATCGTCTTGAGGGATTTATCTCTGAGTGTTACTAAAGAATTCATCAGACACGGTTCGAGGGAAAAAATTTTGGCACGAAATTGTATTGCTTCCAATATGGGGATTGCTTTCGCTTCAGACGCGAATTGAAATATCTTAAATATTTCGAATTTTAGTAGATCTTCTTCTAGGAAGGATTTTTAATGCATTCGTTTGAATTATTTATTACATGTTGGAATCGCATCGTTTACTTTGAACCCAAAGCTTGTTAGTTGGTGAACGTCATTAAAATGTTAATGAAAGAAGCTTTATACATGATTTCTTGAGTTTAAAACTTTCATTTGGAAATACATTTGTGGCATGTTAAAAATAGTCCGCAAGCGATAAACCTCTGACCTATTGATGGTAAACAGGGCACACATTGTGGCTCAGTTTTTTAAACGAGTTCATACAACCAAAAGCTCTTTCAATTTATTATTGTATTATGAATCTAAATTATGCAAATTCAAAAATTTTGTGACTTTACGAGTGAAACATATTTCTTGTTGCGTGTTGTTTCAGGGTAATTATCGTACAAATTGTTTAGTGTTGTTTTAGGTGATCAATTTCGCGAAAACAGTTTTATACTTTCTTTAAATTCAGTGCATTAATTAAAAACACTTAATCTGAAAATTTATAACGTAAAAAAATTGACTGTAATTAAATTTAAGTTGGTTGTTAAAAATGTTTTTTACATTTTTGCTTTTATTCATTAGAAAAATACATAAATACATCTTTGGAGAATTTTTTCTTATATGATGCTTCTCATCTTGTAAATGTAAATTATTGTTTTATACTCTCTTTTTTTTATTATAACGAACTACACAGTATTTTTAAATTTTACACTATACTTAATTTGCTACTTGCAAATATAGTTTATTATTATTGTTTTTTTATTTTTTTCAAAACAAATTTTATACAGAGTGTTTCATTCAAACTCCCGTATTCTGTAGCTCTGTTATCAGTAAAGTTGCAGTTTTGATATTTTGCATACGTAATTTATATTCTACGACAGATTTCAGAAAAATATTTTTAATTATACAGAGTGTCCTAGGAAAAGTACGCCGTCATAATAGTAACTTTTTTATTGGCATGCTATTATTTTTTGTGCTTATTATGACACCCTTTTAGTTTCTTACACGTTTCTAAAATGTTTTTCAAATCGGTTCAGGCATTGCTGTTCAAAAAAAAACAAGAAAACGTTTTCACACCTTTAGTTTTAAAAATGAAGATACTGCTATTTTGATAACATTATGACTAAGAACGTGTTGAACTTTTTTTTAGCAAATATCTCTAAATGTGCTAGGATTAATAAAAAACGGTTCTTTTTTAATTACGAATGATGTACAAATAAAATAAGCAAAATAAAAAGCTCTAAAGTTTAAAAAGTTTGGAAGTAAGTTGTGAACAGCCTGTAGTATCTCAGATCAATCAAACTTAATTAATAAGTCTCTTAGACATTGTTCAACACGTACCTAGTAATAATAATGTTATTAAGGAAACACTGTTTATAATTTTTATTAATTTATAAAATTAAATGTGTAAAACGATTTTTTTTGGTTTTATTTTATTAAACAGTAATTCCTAAACCGATCTGATTTTTTTAGGGATATGTAAGAAACTAAAAGGTTATTTTAATAAGCATAAAGAATAACAGCATGCCATTCAAAAAAATGTAATGACCTTTTTTGGAACATTGGATAATCAAAAATATTTTTTGAAGTGCGTATTAGAATATAACTTGAGATCGAAAATAGACTGAATTAGAGCAAGTTATGCTTGCGGAATTTTAGCCTTACTTTTGAAGTTATGTTGTTTTGTGCTGGTTTTACACAGCTTAAGATGTGGCTAAAGTTACACTTCACTTTCAAGGCTTGCTCTAATTGAAAGTCTAAATTTAATAATAACTGATCTACAGAAGATGATAGCTGAGCTGGACCAAATGTATAAGTTTTAAATTTATTTCATCTCATGGTAAAAAACTAACTAATTTTTACGTCGTTTTTAAAAATGATTAAAACAACTGTAGATTTACTTATTTTTATAAATTTTCTCAAATTAAGTGAAATATTGATGTTAGTTTTTTTATTTCACTGTTGGAAATTTAATTTTATAGTTTTATGTACTATAGTCTAATTATTAGAAAGATGTAAGTAAAAGCGAGACAAATGTACATAATTATTATTATCAGACCAAAAATAATGTAATTTTTTGTATTTTTGAAAAAGCATTTTTGAACGAATTTTTTGGTTAAATTTTGGCAAATATGTTTCAAAATTGTAAAAATCACTAGGTTCGTGAATGTATGTAAAAAAAACACTATTTTCTCTGTATACTTATGAATTATTATTTTGAATAAATATTATTATAATAATAAGTTAAGAAGATAGAAGTTCGACATTTTTAATTGACTTATTTGAACCAAATACTCTTCAATAATATTTTAAGTTCCCTAAGTTCTAAGTTCCCGAATGTAAGTAAAAAAAACACTATTTTTCCGAGCGTTTGAATTAAGTCCGTAGTTCATCTGAAACATGTTTTTTTAAATGTGTTAAAGAGACGATTAAAAAAATTCAAATACACTTTCTTAAAACAAGAAACTCATAGTTTAGTGTGATTTTGAAGGATTTTTATAGACCATACGAGTGCTCAAACATCGATTGTGATTTCTCACAATTTTTTTATTAAATATAAATTTTAAAGAAAATTTTACAGTTGTTTGCAATTAGACTACAAATAAGAACACAAAAGAGAATTTTAATATTTGAGTTATCTACTGAGTGAGTACTAAACGTAACTAAAGATCTATAAAAAATGGATTGAAACTTTTCCGATAGTTTGGGTTTTTTGCGTTGAATTTTTTCGAAAACAACATTTATTAATGCCAACTTTAATTTATATTTTTAAACCAATTTGACAAAAAATAACGTACATCATAAAACAAGTATTGAATTTCTGATTTTTTTTGATCAATTTTGTGTTTTTTTTTACTTTGAAAAGCAAAAAAAATGCATATTTTTTGTATTTTTTTTAGAATTACACAGATCAAAATTGGTAAAAACAGACTACCACGAGCAAAACAATATTTTACGGTTTTCGTCTTTTGATCTGTTTTTATTTACATTTTTTTATCAATCGACGAATTTTTTATGCATTTTTCTAGGTTTCTAGACCTTTTATGGAAATTTAATACCTTTCATTTGGCTGTATTTTAAAGTTTTTAATTTCTTAGTTTCTTTTTTAAATTGGAAAAACTAAGATTAATAAAAAATCATCTAAATTAATTAAATTACATTAATTTAAACTTTTCCGATATTTTGTGTTTTTTGCGTTGATTTTTTTCCAAAGCAACATTTATCATTGCCAACTTTAATTTATAATCTCAAACCATTGTGAAAAAAAAATAACGTACATTACCATCATTTTTGCATTTTTTTAATGTATTTTTTTAGCTCTTTTTTTAAAATTATACAAAAGATCAAAACGGGTGAGCACAAATTAAATCGAGCAAAACAATTTAGCATTTTACAACATTTTACGGTTTTCGTCTCATCTTTTTGGTTTTTTTCTCTTTAATATGAATATAATTATTGTTAATTTTGGCAAAACTATGATCATAGTTATGGATAGTGGTTTGACCTTTACACCTCATATTATTCAGTTAACTAGTAGTGCATTAAAGTCTCTGGGCTTTATATGTGGAAATACAAAAGAATTTACTAATGTATCTTGCATTAAAACTTTATTTTATGCTCTTGATAGGTCTAAGCTTGAATATTGTTGTGTTGTTTGGTGTCCGTTCTACCAGTTTTATGTAAATGTTTTGGAAAATATTTTAAGAAAATTTTGTAAATACTTGTATTTTAAAATTTATAATAGATATCCTGTAAGGCCCTACGATTAAAGTGATCTTTTAAGAAATGTAAATGAATGCACTTTATTAAGTAGGAGAAATGTTCTATGTATTATTTTTCTGCAAAAACTTTTATGTGGTGATATTATCAGCTCTGATCTGAACATTGTAGTACCTTGAGCTAACAACCGAAATCCTCTTACATTTTATTTTTCCACTCCTAGTACCTTTCGTCATCAGAATTCTCCACTTTTTAAATGTTTTAAATTATATTATAATATTACAATAGATTTAGATATTTACTCCAATAATTTCCAAACTAAAACTGCAAAGGTCAAGCTTCTAGAATATTTTTCTTCGGAATTTATAATGTTTTGTATAATCTAATCGTCTCAAATTTGTTCTTTGTTGGTATATTGTGTTGTTACTTGTTCACTTTAGAATAATAAGTCTGTTGGAAATAAATTATATTATTATTATTATTATTATTATTATTATTATTAGTATTATTATTATCACTGATTTAGTGAAACAAAATGTGTATAAGTTCACATCAAAAAGTCTAGGTCTTAATTTTTTTAACACAAGAGTAATTTAATTCTGTCCTAAAATAAATACTATTCATAGAGAAGTTCGTTTTTTATTGTTTATTTACCATCTATCTTAAACTCTTAAACTATGGTGGCTTATTACCGTTTTTCTTTAAAAACTGTTGACGACAGTTGTTTGCTATTTGCAGACATTGAGAATTTTTTACCAAGTTTTATTTTCTAAATAAAAAAATAAAAAACTTTCTGCAGTTCTCCCCTTTTATCTCGATTTGTTCGACAGCACATTTCCGTCGGGTTTTCATTTCCTTCTCTCGCCGACTATCGATACAGAACGCTAATGATTCTCATTAAAATCCGAACTTTGTAGTATTGCAACACCTAGTTAGATATTTTCAAGTGGGCGAGATTTATTTTTATTTTTCATGTTCCCTTATGTTTGTGTTAGCAACAAGTTATGGTGCAATAAATTATAAATCTCTTTTATTCTTTTTGTAGCACAAAGACGCCAATGTTGACTTTAATTTATAAACAATGTAGCGGAATAGCGGAAAAGAGAAGCTTAAGCAAAAATAAATCTTTTCTTAAATTGTTTCTTCGCGAAATTACGTCGGTGAAGCTTTGCAATTATTAAAGTCATAAAGTAAATAATGAAAGTCATGAAATCATCAACATCTCGCAAGAGAGTTCTAATAAAGTTCCGAACTGGTGAGAAAGAATCAAGTTACGACAGATTATTTAAATAAAATTTGCTTGCAATTTGAATAAATTTTTAATCGAGATACGTTTGCAGAATTGTTGATTTAAAGGTAAGGAGTTGTTTGTTCCTCCTGAAAGTAAATATTTGCCTTGTTTCCGATCCATCAATTTTACGAATCTGAGAAAATCGAAAGAACATTATTTGTAATATTGTCCCAGCAGCCTATAAATGATCTTTAACAAGCATTGAATAACAAAATAACACATTTGCCAACTTCTGAGTGTCCACATTGTTATGCAGGACACACATTAATAATATTGATCGTTGAAACTACCGCGAAACAATATTTTTTAGAAGTTGAATAAACTTAATAAAAAGTGATTGTGACGGAAGATTCTTCTTAAAATTTAATCATAAGAAGCATACTATTTTTACCGTTCCCTATAATTAAAATAAATCAATTATGAATGCTAATATTAATTAAATTAAAAAAATTAAAATATTAATTAACTCGGAAATGACGCTTTGAGCAAAAAAATCTTGTATTAACTGTTTCAAAACTATAAAAACGCCAACGTCGTTTTTACGGAATTATTTTTATAAATAAGATTGATAAACTTGTATAATAGTTATTAACGATTCGAACCCTCATTAAAAGTATAAACTACATTAGCTAGTGCATTTGTAAAGTGCATGAATAATTTGTAACAGATACTTTTGAGCGAAAATGCGGCGTTGGCGTTTTTATTGTTTTCAGCTAATAAAAACTTTTCCTAAAATTACTAAAATGTAATATTTTTATTTTGCCTTATGATGTGTGCTTTTTATAACTTTTGATAGAAGTCGATCAACAATCAGGTTGGCCAAATTGTGGTAGTAATTTTATTAAGTGTATATCAAGTTTACGAACCGGACTAATGATCACTATGGAGAAGGTTGTGGATGAAAATTAATTAGACATTGTAATTGTAAAATTTTGGATTGTAATAATAAAGAAATAAACTGTATACAATTTAATGAAAAAAGTTCAAACTTTAAAGATATAATTTTTTCAACTCACTGCAATTAAGAGAATAAAAAAATCTGCAAGTCATATTTTATTTTTGCATCAAAAACTTTTCAAACATCTTACAAAAAACATAAACAGTTATATGTGTCTTCTGATTACTCACAACTTTAAACATTAAAAATGTTATTAACTGTTGTTGAATTTTTTTGGGAGTTTAATACTTTGTTTTTATACGTTTTTAACATAATTTAAGATTTTTTGATAAACAAAAACAACAATTAGTGTGTTCCATTTAAATTATCCAAGTTATTTAATATTTAAAAATTTCTTATTCTTTTTACGTTCCTATAATTGCACTGCGCTAAACAATTAGCACACATGTAAGTTTGAACTTTTTCCTTCAAAGTTCTGAAAGTTTTACTTTTCTAGGATTATTACTTTTCGTGTAATAGATTTTTATTAAATGCATGTTTAAAAACTACGTCTAAAATTGCAATAAAATTTGGAATGTTCTACTTAAAAAGAACATAAGTTTGTATTGAACCTCATTTGTGAAACACTCAATACATTTGAAAGTAATTTGGAGTGCAAATTAAAAAAATTTTTGTCTTTTAGTTATTTAATGGTCAATAATGAACTTTATCAACTTGCAGGGACACCCTGTATACTTATGAATTAATTTTGAATAAATATTATTATAATAATATCAGTGTTAAGGAGATAGAAGTGCAACATTTTTAATTGACTTATATTTTCTAAGTTAGAAACGTATTAATTACTTTTGTTGTTTTTGTCAAAAGTTGTATTAATGTTTTATAAATTTTTGTTATATTTATTTATAGACTGATTTTTCAAGGCCTACATTAGAATCTTTTTATCTTCTGTAGCTAGAGCTTTAAGATTTTGTACCAATTAACCATTCTGAGTTTAACTAAGTTATTTTCAAAATAACTAAATTTTTCTAACTTTGAGAAATTGGCGTCAACTTTAAATTTCTAAATAGTAGCCACCAATTTTTATTGCATTTTTGAATTCGTCTATTGAAACTGGATAAAATGTACTGTAGTTGTTAGTACTTATCTCTCATGGTTTTTGACGTATGCTAGTTTTTTTGTACAAATTTATATTTGCAGGGATTTATTTATTTAAAATATTATTATTGTGAACCCTTCACAATAAGTGATCAATTCATTTTGCATTTTATAGTCAATAGTTCAGAGATTGTCAACTGTCTAATTGCAAAGCTACTATGATTTTTTGAATGTGATGGTTAAAAAAATTATTATAAAACAGTTTTTCCAAATAGAATGACCTTGTTTTTTCAATGGCAATCAAAAAAACATCAAGTTTTATGCAGACATCTTCTACATCTAAAAACAGAATTTTGGCTCATTATTTTTATTATCAATTAAGTAAACTTTAGAAAAATACGATAAAACTGTGCTATTAATTAAAAGAAATGGCTTATTTGTCTACCAATTTTATTCAAGAAGTTCAAAATTCGATGGCAGACTGACTGAGTTACTTTACATAATTCACTAAGTTATAGTGAACCATAATTTGACGGAAGAAATTGTTTTTGGTTGTTTAGAGCAGCGATGTAATTAATTTAAAATTGTAATTTCATATTTAATGTAATGTAATTTAAGTAAAATCGAAACATCGCTAAAAATATAAAGTTTAATTACATTCCTACCTTAAACAACCTAAAACAATTTTTTTCGTCAAATTTTTCAAAGACACAAATGTCATTTCAAAAAAAAATTATTTTTAATATTATTGGTTTGCTGCTTATTCGATAATGAAGTAGCTAAAAACTAAATAAAATATTGAAATTTGACAATTGTTGACCTGACCTGACCTGACCATTTTACAAGGTCTACGTGATTAACTATGAAAATTAGGAAGTAAAATGCGTTTTTTGTGTTGTTTTTCAAAAACTGTAAAAGATATTTATAGGATATGTTGATAAAAGTCACCATAAATATCGATATTTTTTTGATTGCCGTTAAGAAAATAGGGTTGATGCATTTGAAAAAACTGAGTTATAGCAGTTTTTTTTAATTTTGAAAAAATCATGAATTTTGACTATTGACAATTTCAAAAATTTTAGAAAACTTGTCAAATCTTCGGTCATCGAATGCAAAAAAATCACTTATCGCTAAGGGTTTAAGGTTTGTGATATCTTAGATAAATACTTGCAAATGAAAATTTTAACAAAAATAATGACATATGTCAAAAATTATGACGGATAAGTACCAAAAACTTGGGTAAATTTTACTTAGTTGAATTCAAATATGCAGTAAAATTGTGTGTTTACTATTTGTACTATTTAAAATTTCAAACTTGGCGCCAATTTTTTTTGATTTCGAAACCTCAGTTATTTTGAAAATAATTTAGTTAAACTTAGAATGGTCGATTTGGATCGTATACACAATTCTAAAGCTCTAGCTATATATTTTAATGTAGGCCCTAAAAGAATCACCCTGTATATATATGTATGGATGGGAATATAATTATTTACCTACATTTTTGTTTGTCTGTGTTTCTAGTGATAATAAAAAAATGACATCGATACAATTTGCTAATTGAACTTTCCGTAAACATAAAACTACAAAAATTTGAAATGACGCAAAAATAAAATTAGTTTGCTTTTAATTCCATCTAGCGGAATCATTATTGCGAACTTTCTGAAACTAAAATCTTCCATCAGCTGTAGAGATTGTAATCAGACAAAGGCTAGGTCACTGCTAAGAATGCTTACAATGCCTCTTTGCGATGCCTTCCAAACATTCATTTAGTTCCTTCGTGAAAACATCTTTCAGTGCTATTTAATCCAAAGTATTTTTTGCAGGAATCTTAAGCATTTTATCGATTCCAACTGTATTTTCAGTTTAAGCTTTAATATAAATAGGTTAAAAATTTATGAGAGCAAATAATTGAATAGGTAGAGTTATTGCTGAATTAACAGGGATTTTATGGCCCTTGTAATTCACTACTTTAGTGCTTCCAAACTCAGATCATGTCTTTTACAAGCCCTGGAAAACCACAATCGAAAGGATAATACGGGTAACATAAACCTTCGTAACAGTAATCAGGTCTCAACGGAAGCTGTTGTATATTCCTCATAAAAACTTTCCCAGGGTCGAGAAAATATCGGAGCTTTTTACTCGGTTTCAAGATTTGATTTGATGCCTCAACTGTTTGCATAACCTGAAATTATAAACTGAGCTGCTTAGTTTTCACGATAGAAAAAATAAATAATTGTACTTTATGTTATAATTATATAATGTTGGAGCAACCTTGAAAGGATTTATCTCAGATTTAATTCGCTTAGGTATATGAAATTATCTAATTACGATGCGTTTAGTTTTTAAACTTTGTAACTCAATTTTATTCGGTTTGCTTTGGGTTTTGTGGCACCCCAACACATTATAAGGGTAGCTAGCTTAATAGGGATCGGTCTCTGCATATAACAGAAGGATTAAATTATGAAATTATTTTATGTAAGAGACTCATTTGAAAAACGGATTCGCTAGCTGAAAATAAAAATTTATACATTGCGATTTGGAAGCTTTAATAGCTACAATTAGAGAATATTAGCTCATTTACAATCGAGAGAGGTTTAAAAGTGTTACTGAAAAGACCACCTGCTTTCGTGATGTAAACGAAATCATTATTTTTATGTAATAATAAAAATAATAATTTATTTTCTAGTCTGCGCTAAGTAATTTTAATTTAAAAGTGTTTATTAGTAAATACGATTTGAAATTACTGTTACAAAAGCAATTTAACATTGTTTTTTGAGTTATATTATGAGACGTTTTTCAACAAATGCGACTAATATTTCAAGGGTCATTAATTGAAACTTTTTTTAATTAATTTTTTTATCTGGTTTTAATATTTTTTTAGTTTTTATCAAGTCTATTCGTTTCTTAAAATTGTTAAATTAGTCTTAAATTAGCAACTTTTTCAAATTGAGATTTTTTTTTTAAATAATCTGTCACACTTCAGCTACAGTAAAATCTCTCCACAACGGACACCGATAGGAAATCTTTAATTGTTCGTTGTGGAGAGGTGTCCACTAACGGGAGTTAGGAAATTTTAATAGAGATTTTGTTACATTCTTACAAAAATGTCCGTTGTGAAGAGATGTCCGTTATTCTAAGTTGTCCATTAAGGGAGGTGTTGCACTTTTTTATCTTTTATAAGATGGAAGATAGCTGGTACACGACAAAAGTCTTTTTCTTGTCAAGAAATTAAAATTTACAATTATAATTTTTCCCACTGCACACCAAATATTTTTGTGTCCATTTGTTTAATTTTATTAGAAATCAGTAACAAAATAAAGATTACAGAACGACTGAAAAGGTTATTGCACGACAAAACACGTCAATACATCATAGTAAAAAGTTATGGGTAACAAAACAAAATAAACATAATATTTATGTTTAACCAAAAATTTTAGTTAACTTGTATTTGTTTTTTATTTTATAGATATTTTCTCAAATCTTATTATACTTTGTCAGTTTTGTTCAAAGTTAATACTGTCGTTAATTTTTTCTTTGTTAATGTTAATTTATAACTTTATAAAATACATTTCAATTTTCTAGAATAAGTTTGGTTGTAACGTAATAATCTTTATCTACGATCATCAAATAATATAACCATTACTGTTGTGAAAGTTCCACTGTAAATTTTCATTTTATCCATCGACAAATTAAAAGAAGTCTCTGATTGGTTTTCACCCATGGGTAAAATTGACAGAATTTTTTATCCATTGGGATTGGGACCAATCAAAATTGAAAATATTGGAATTTTATCTTTTCCACCACTTTTATGTTGGCAATTGTGTGCCGTAACCGCAGCAATATAACCAAACAAGCCAAATCAGCTGACAACAAAAACAAACAGCTAATTATTTAGTCGGAACTAGTAGTGAAATCTGTGATTGTTCAAGCAGTTTTTTGTGACAGAAAGTTATTTAAAATGTTGGAAGAAGAGAATGAAATGACCTGCACGCCACCTGACATTCGCAATATCGCAACGAGTGCAATAGAAAATCTTCTACCACAAAAATCGCGGCACAAATATGAGTGTGTTTATGAAAGGTTTTTAAAATTTTTTTTTTTTTTTGGTTATTTGATCGTAGATAAAGTATAGTATTATACTCGCAAGTAAAGGTTTTTATCCACTCAAATGATTACATGCACTCGCCTTCGGCTCGTGCAGCAAACTTCATTTTTGTGGATAAAAACCTTCTTTACTTGCTCGTGTAATAATATACTATTATTCTTCGACAGTGTCAAAATTTACAATTTTTCTCCTGTGTAAGGAAGTTTTGACAACTGTTTGGCATTTCTCAGTACGAAACGTCAGATTATTTTTAACAAATTTAAAGCAATTTTAA
Organism: Tribolium castaneum; assembly: GCF_031307605.1. NCBI lineage: Eukaryota > Metazoa > Arthropoda > Insecta > Coleoptera > Tenebrionidae > Tribolium > Tribolium castaneum. The sequence goes on along the minus strand of NC_087395.1, from coordinate 2,617,424 downwards.
GCCTTGCTGAGTCTATTTCGAAGAATAAAATGTTGTATTCAACTCGTTTTTGTGTAAATCGGTTCATTTATTTCGCCTCGTGAATGATAAACCACTCGTTTTCACTCGTGGTTTAAAAATCCACTCGTGAAATAAAGCGTCCGATTTACACTCAAACTCATTAAATAAATAACTATTAAAATGAATTACTATATCTTTTTAAAAAGTTATTATTTAGTTAGGTGTTATTAAATGTATTATTATTTATTATTAAATACTCAGTTCTAAACTTTTTATTGGCAACAATTTTCAAATTTTTTTTTTATTGATAAAATATTGTATGCATGCCATTTTATTAATTTATAAGTCACAACTTGTCGTGTTTTAGTCACGGTTTGAGGTTAGTTTTTATTAAAAAAAAATACAATTGTTTTCAAACTTTTTTCGTCATGGAAAAAATATAGTGTGTAACTCGTTTTATAAACATGTTCGTCACGTAATTCATGAAACATTAGTTCGCTGGTTATTAATGCAACTCGTGTCTAAAATAACGCCTATTTATAAAACTTAATACACTTTTTCTTGTTTATTATTTATATTTTACCAAGTAAATAATTCTCTTTTAAAGTCTGCAGTAGAATTTTTTTTATTTTTGAATTTTGAATTAAAAATTTTGCAAAAAACGTTTTTAAATTGGTATTTTTAAAATTGACATTCTATTTCTTATTTATAAAACTTGATAGGTTTTTTCTTGTTCTTTATTCATATTTTGCCAAGTAATTTATTCTATTTGAAATATGGAGTAGAATTTTTTTAAATTTCTAAAATTTAAATTGAAAATTTTTCGAAAAACAAAACGTTTTTAAATTGGCATTTCTAAATTGAGAACCCTCTTTTTGCATTTTTTTAAGATGGCTTCTAATTTGAAATAAAAATTAATACGTCAACTCGTGACTAAAATAACGTTTTAGCAATTCCCTTTTTGTTAGTCATTATTTATTGACAAATATATTTCGTTTTATGCGGCACTTTTTAGTCAGGTGCAAGTTTCCATGGTTACCCTGCAATAATATTTTACTTACAGACCGTGAGCTGTAAGTAAATATTACATACCAACTTATGCCACTTGAAATACCTTCAGAACAGTATTGAAGCGTTGATTTTGCAACAAATGTTGAATTAAAGTGATGTTTTTTGTTTTGTATTCCCAACACGAAACAAACGCCACACACATTTTTAATTTAACAGCAATCTGATGTTTATTGATATTTCAAAAAAATACATTCAGAATATGTTTACTTTTTCTTATTTGTGCAGATATTGCTAAAAATAGCTTACTAACCTCAAACCGTACGTTTTTCTTTTAGTCTTAAGCGCTTAGGAAACCTCGGTACTCACGGTTTTCCAAAAAGAATGCACTTACAGTTTACGGTACTTAATATACTACTATGAAACATTATAGGTATTTTCTTGTACTTTATTTTTTTTTACGAGTGAATAATTCTAGTCGAGATGTGCAGTAGGAAACGTTTTTCAAATTGGTATTTCTAAAATTGTCACTCTATTTTTTTATTTATTTATTTTATTTTTCACAAGATGGCTACTGAAATGAAATGACAATTATTACATCAAAATGTAGGTTTTTTTCTACGCCAAGAAGTCAAAATATGCGACTATACTTTTTGTGTAGATTTTTTCATTTGGTTTAGTTATAAAGTTATAAACTTATAAATCAGAGGTTACCAATCGTCAGAAAAGGAGATTCAACGCCAAATAAACCAATGCGCACTAATAATGTTATAGGGTAAAAAAACAAACATATTATTGAAACTAGAAATTTTAGTTTGGTTGTACAGTGAAAGCTCTTAACAACGGACACCGATGGGGAACCTTTAACTGTCCGTTGTAGAGGTATCCCTTAATGAGAGGTGCAAAATTTTAATATAGGTTTTGTTACGTTTCCACAAAAATGTCCGTTGTGAAGAGGTGTCCATTATTCGGAGGTATCCATTAAGGGAAGTTTCACTGTATTTGTTTTCCGTTTAAATGATTTTCTAATTTTATAATGTACTTTTATATTGAATTTAAAGTTTAGTTTTTGTTACAAATTTTTGTAATATATTATCTGTTTAATGCTCTCGTAAATTTATATTTTTTTGCCGAATATTACCCATTTTTGTCGTGGAAATTTTTTTCAAAACGTTGAATTCTATTCTTATCGTACGAGAAACCGTTAGTTTGATTTTTTAAATAGAATCATATTATGAGAGTTTTGTTTGTTAAAGGTAATGTTTTCATAATAATTAATTCAACAATATTAGGAGCATACTCCAAAGTCAAAATCGGTAGGAAATTTTTAAAATTAAATTTATCAGCGAAAATATTAATAATCACACAGATATCAGCATTTGGTAAAAAATAAATTATTTTTTCCTTATGCATCTAAACTTTTCCAAATTTTTTTAATAATTCTCTACAATTAATATTAATTAATTAAAGATTCGGATATACAATGTGTTTTTAAATGATTCTCATCTAGTCGTCTGTGAGTTTCCTACGTTAGATCAGAAATGCCGCTTTATAGAATTAATGATAGACATTTAGACACCGAATATTAACATTCAGAAATAAGCTTCGACAACAAAAGTGTTTTCTTGCACAGTGTAACACTTTACTTGCATTTTAATGAAATATTTAAAATTATTTAATTGACAATTTGTGAATTTTACAACTAACAGTTTTGACATTTATTGAGCAGAGCGGCACAATTTTTTACACATGTATCTCAATTTCAAAATTAATTAGATGACAATCATTTAAAAACACATTGTACTTTAAACATACTTTGTGTATTCTTCCTTTAAGAATTAATTATGATTATCAGTAATTATATAATGTAGTTAATTAAATTGTTAGAAAATATGTAAATAGTAAAAGAATTTTTTACTTTGTTTCGTATTTTAAATACTCGGAAATATGTAACTGCATATTTTAAAAAAAATTTTCAGGTGTAGCGTTTTAAAAAACAACAAAGTATAAATGTCCAATTAGACAAACACTGACTCACGATCAATACATTCCACATTGTTTGAAATAAGAAAACAAGACATAAATTGATTCATAAACCATTAAGAACATTGTTATCTACTTTTTAGGAGGCGACAAACTTCACCATAATTTTTTTAGTGATCAATTTGTCATTTGATTGATGTAAATATTTTGAACACCACTAATTAAAAGACAGGACTGAAAAATAATAATTATTTTTTAATTTGCTAATTACAACAATAGTTCGTCTGTTATTCCTAAGAAAATATCTTTAAATGAACCATATGTTAGACAATTATGATGCTGTTTCATTTAATAACCTTCTAATAATAACACAAACAATCGTTAAACTAAAATTAACTAAACGTTACTTCGTTGTAAAAACATTCACAAAATTAAATATTCTGGAACAGGTTGAGATGGATTTTATTTTTTCATTTAGCGAACAAATTATACATTAATAAAATAAAGCAATGGAAGATGCTTTGGGCAAATCATATTATTTCTCTCATATAAACTGAAAGAAATATGAAATTATTCTTTGCGCAAAAAATACTGTAAAATATGTATTGACAGTGTAATGTCTTTTTTGCGTGTCATCAATAACCATTAACCCTTTCAGGTTGCTTATCTGAATTTAGGTCATATGTTTACTATCGACTTTATGACACGACATAACTCAAATTTGTTAATTGTAATTATGTCCAACAAGGTGTTAAAAATCGATAAAAATAATTAAATTTTGCTTTTACGTGGAGTAACCGTAAATATAAATATTGCGTTACATTAGTTGCTATAATTCATCTTCAATCCGACGTAAAGCTCCCGCTTTACTACTCCATAATTTTTACTCGATTTATTACTTTTCATGTCGTTTTATTTGCAGAATTTATTGTCATTTTTAACGCACTGAAGGCACAAATAAAATGCAAGTCAACACAATCGAAAATACTCAAAAGTTTTATTATGAACTAGACCGTAGTGTTAAGCTTCAACTTTAGTTTAATCTCACACTTTTTGTGAAAATTACGGACATAATAAAGCTCTGGAAGAAGTTAAAGGTCATCAGTGTAAGCTGCTGTAATTTCTTGGACAAAAGTTAATCAAGTCATACTAAATTGAGTTTTTAAAGCTTTATAAATTAACTGCTGGCTACGAGTGCATCCGGTTTGTTAGTGAGGTGTGGTCTGGGCCTCAAAGGAATTTAATTTATTCCATCTAGAGAGTTTTATTTCAGTAAATAACTTTTGAATATTTTTGGCTTCATACACAAAACAGTGCTGGTTGTGCGATACGTTCGTTGTTACGTTTTTCTAAGCAAACAAAAAATCTGAGAATAATTACAACTTGAATTATGAAATTATTTCTCGGATATTTTACTGAAACCTATGCAGTTAGTTTTAGCTAACAAATAATAAGATTTATTCTCAGGATTATAGATGCGTCACTACACTTAAAATCAAATCTATTAAATTTAAAGCCAATTTTAATTTTTTTACTACAAAATAAATCAATAACTTATTAAATTTTTGATACAAAGTATGTGGTGACAAGTTTACTATTACAAGTGCATTGCTTCTGTATTCTATCATCGATTTTTCTGAAGATTTTTCTCTGCTTCTTTTATAAAGACATGAAATCAGATATTTTAAATTTTTCGAACCTTTTATTCTCCTGATGTTTTAAAAAAATATTTTTACCGTAAATATGTCTGTAAATATGTCTGTACCGTTACAAAATTTGTTTATAATTAATTGTTTTACATTGTTCCCATTTTTTTAGTTTTTGCTTTGCATATTTGAAATTTTTTGATGTGTTTGGGAATTTTATTGTTTATATGTGGATATTCTTTATTCTTTCTGTACTGTCCTTTAAATTTTTTCATAATTTATTTCTCATTTTTTTGTAAAGTTGTTTCTTTGAATTATTTTATAATGCATCTTAAATTTTCTTTTTAAAGTTCTTCTTTAGTTTTCTTTAATTATTTTGAATTTTTTATTTAGTTTTTTATAATCACTTCTGGTCTGAATTTTTTTTAAATTCTTTGATTTTTTTTAAATTTATTTTCAAGACTTAACTTTTTCTAATTTTTTGTTTTGTTTGATTTTTTTTAGATTATTCTTTAGCGTTGTGTCTGTACTTTTTATTAAATATTCGTGAAGATTCTTTTCTAATTGCTTTTTAAAACCCTTTCTAGCTTAGAAATTTGGACGCAATTAGGAGTTTTTTATTAGATTGTATTCAAAAATCTTAGATAAACATTTTTTCTGCGTTTTCAAATTCTTTTGTAAATGCGACTTTGTGTTTTTTCAATATTCTTTTATAGTTTTTTTTTAATTTCTAGATAATTAAAATGTTCTTTGATTGAAAGTGTGTTTAAATCTGAAATCAGGTTTCTTTTTTATAATAATTTTGCAGATTGTATTTAAATTTTTATATAAACACTTTTTTACATTATGAAAAAAATTACTGAATCGCTTTTATGAAATGCTTTTTTTGTTTGTAATTTTTTTAGTTGTTTTTAGCATTGTTTTTATTCACATTTCTAAATTCTTCTGAAGATTTTGCATTTATTCTTAAGAACACTCTTTTCTTGAAATATGCATCTTTTTAGACTATTTGTAACCTGTTTTAAAACTGCTAATAAATTGTGGAGAATGTACTCAAAATTTTTTTATATCAAAAATTTTTTATAAACATTTTTTCTACATTTTTCTAATTCTTTCTTAGTTTTTATTCTTCGTCTTTTTCTTTTCTTTTGGTTTGGATTATTCTTTAGCTTTGAATATGTAATATTCTCTAAATTTTTCTGAAGTATTGCTTCTGATTTTTTTTTAATTATTTTGAAGTGTTTACTCAAAATTCTTTAATAATTACTTTTGCTACATTTTTAAAATCATTATCTAGACTCTACTCTGAAACTTTTTCAATTTTTTTTTGTTTGAATGTTTTATATATCATTCCTCAGCTTTATTTCTTTAAATTATTTTAAAATATATTTTAACAGGATTATTTTCTAGACTGTATTCAAAATCTTTTATAAACACTTTTTCAGGTTTTCTATATTATTTCTTAAATTCTATGTATCCTCAATATTCTGTTATTGTTTTTTTAGAATTCTTGTTGATTATCTTTTAGCTTTGTTTCTGAACTCTTTTTAGATTCTGATAAAATTTTTTTTTCAGATGCTTTTTTAGAACTATTTTGTAGACTGTATTCAAAATTATTTTATGAACTTTATTTTTCTTCTATATTTTCAAAAAATATTTTTTGAAGCTACTTGGCTTCTTTACAAAATTTATTGTTTTGTTTGTAATTTTTCTAAATTGTTTTTAGCGTTGTTTCTTTAACGTATAGTACTCCTTGTTTAGTATTTTCTTTATTCTTTATTAAAAACCGTTATAAGATGTGAAAACTGCATTCTTTTTTAGACAATTTTATATTCGCTAATATATTCTTCTCTAGAGTTTTTCTCAAGAACTATGCTGTAGACTGTACTCAATTTTTTTTAACTTTTTTTCTACATTTTTCTAATTCTCTCTTAGTTTTCATTCTACGTCTTTAAAAAAAATGTTTGTTTTTTTTTAATCATCTTTTAGCTTAAGATTTGTAATCTACTTTAAATATTTCTGATGATTTTTCTATGATTTTTTTAAAACCATTTTTAGATCTGAAATTTGCACTCTAAATCTATCTCAAAATTATTTTATAAAAACACTGTACCTACATACTCTAAATACTGCCTCTTTTTAGAAATATTCTATAGTTTTGTTTAGAACTTATCCTCGATTGTTTTTATAGAAAAAGGAGAAAAATAATTTGACCCTAATATTGAAATGGATTTTCCCAACAATATTTTTCAATTAATTACAATTATTTAGAATAATATTATTTTCTATCTATTCTTTAGATGACTTTAGAATTGATCATATTTTTGAATTATCCCAGACGAATTTAAACGATCTCAGAATATTTTTAGAAGTCACCAAGATTAGAAACAATTTACCTGAAATAAAATAAAAATATTGTTTCTTGGCTATTTTTTTTGCTGCTGCTTATAACATTTCATAGTCGTTTAATAAACATGCCAGTAAAACTACGAGAATTTTGTTGAATATAAAGCACTAGAGTTTACGTTGAGAATTAGTTATCCAAATAAATGATTTACTCGTAAGTTGTTTTTGCTTCCTGTTTGCAGAACATTAATAAGTCACACAGGGCTGTTCGAATTCAGAAACTATTCTCACGTAGTGCATTAGTTTAATTCTAAATAGAGAACTGCAACCGAACACGACTTAGATACGAGGATGATAAAATAATTTACATTCAAACAATTTCTATAGAGTAATCTTTATTGATCTAGCTGTGTTTGAGGTCCTTTTAAGTTCACTTTAATTTTTATTCAAACAATTCTATTGAGGCCGTTTATTTTAGAAAACAAAAACGAAAAAAGTAGGGAAAACTAGAACAGTGTCAAAAACGACAGATTCCGTCGAAAAATACGAAATTGTTCGACCAATTATAGTCGATTTTTTTTATAATCAACTGTCTAAGAACCGTCAGGTTGGCATTATCATAAAAAGTAATTTTTTTGAATGAAGGTTGATGTAATGTTCTCTCCAGTTTAAAACACGTACAAAAACACATCTAGTTGTTTTAGACCACATTTAGACTAACGAATTAACGATTAACACTAACGTCCAATTTTCAAAAATGTCAAATCTGGTATTCAAAATGTCAAATACGACATACAGCTAGTTTCAAAAGTGGTTGGACATGAACTTTTAAGGTGATACAGTCTGGTCTTTATTAAAACTTTGACACTGACAGTTGATTATTTAAAAAATGAACTATAGAGCTACTGTTTCATACACACACATTATACAAGAAAATAAAGGGAAACTAAATTTTCTCTAAGCACTTGATTTAAGATTATCAAATTTTTCGTTGATAATCTTAAACCCAATTTCACTCAAAAAAAGTTTATACAGGCTGTTCCGTCTAAACCCTACATTAGAAGTAGTAAAAAAATCTAGTAAAGGTATTTATCTGAAAGTTGGTACTCAATCATATTTTGTTGAGTTCTGCTCAATGAAAATATTTTCAAGATGGAGGTACTTTCGGTTATACCGGAAGTCTCTATCAACTTTCTTATTTTAAACAGAATGCTAGGTTTCTCACTGCGTTTTTGGATTAACTGAGTTATTTTAAGGTCGTTTTTATCGGCTTTTTCTATACCTAAGTTTACCCGTTTTCGAGATATTTAGGATTTTTTGAAAATTTTTGTATTTGAACCTGTTACTTAAAAAATCTTAGTTTTAGAGATTTCGAAATCATATTTGAAGTATTAAAAGAGAAAGTTTATATCTGTTCTCCTGTGTGTTCAAAATTGAAAACGAAGGTAATAAACCCAAACATTTTAAGGTTAAGTTTGGACAATTTCAAGTACCTATAACTTAAGTTTTTCAAATGGGATTTCCCAATTTTTATTTTACTGGATGAAGAAAACTTTTTTTCTGCATTGATCTGTACTAGTATTTCCCATCTGTGTATTACTTATCTGTCATAATTTTGAAGTTATGTTGTTTTTTGTCATTGACGAAAATTTCTTACTAATTACAGCTATTTTTGCATAGTTTGTCATAAAAATATTTTTGATTAAACTTAAACAATAAACTGTTAAAAATTGTGTTATTCTTCTCCTAAAACCAAAATAGATTTTTTGAATGTTGGTTTAAAAAACTTTAATTTCTCACATTTTTTCATTTGTTTCCATGGCAACCTATGAGAAAAAGCCTATGGCTAATGACTTTCTCAATCACAACAAAAAGTTATTGTAACTTAAAAACAATTAAACATAAGTATGGGGAATGCTAGTACAGATCAGAATTAAATTCTCTACAATTTAATGGATTAAAACTTGTGGAATTTCATTTGAAAAAAAAATGAGTTGAAGGTGCTTAAAGTTCTGAAAAATTAACTTTAAACATTTGGAGTTTGTTATTCTTTTCTTAAAATTTAAGAAACTGAAGGAAATATCTTTCAAATGAGTTAAAAAATATTTCCACATTTTTAAACATGGCAGAGTTTACGATTTTTGAAACTAGAAGATGAAAATCCAAAAAAAATTAATACCCTAAATATTTTGTAAACGGCAACATATAGTGATAGAAAGAGCTTATGGAAACTACCTTAAAATCACTCTAGTAATCCAAAAACGCATTAAAAATATAACTTTCCATTTAAAATAAGGAAACTAATAGCGACTTCCGGTAAAACCGGAAGTATCATCATCCTGAAAATATTTTCATTGAGCAGGACCGAAAAGATTATGGTTGTATACAAATTTTGAGATGATTATTATCATTATTAGAGCTCCCAATGTTTCTAATGTGGGCATTATACGCAACACCTTTATAAAGGTACAAAAAATATGCTACGTACAATGTGATAATAGAACAGCCGATCATTGTTTCAAGCAGTTTATTATTGGATGCTTATTTTAGAAGGAAACTCTAAAAAATTAGAACAAACCCAGAAACTGTCTTGATAAAACTAGAAATAATAGAACATTTTACTTTTTTTTTAAGTCAATTGTGATCTAGCAATTAATTTGAAGACATCAGTAGCCGCTTTTGTACTTGCTAATTGCGCGTTATTGTTAACGATTTTATTGTCCTTAGCAATTTGCCTTGCATAAATTGTATGTCGCTAGAATACTTGAACCGTGTTTATGAAATAGTGTACAAACAATTCGAACTTTAATTAGGATAAAACATCATATGTATGCATTAACTTTTATTAATTAAATTATTTTTACGTTTTGGCTCGCTTCGTGTGCGATAAAAACGTATATCCCATCTATAATTCAGAAAATGTAAAAAATTACTTATCCATTTTTTAATAAAAATGCTGGAAAATTTTATTGAAAAACGATTATTCTCCTTATTCTTCCGTAAATCTAAGTATAAATCAATAGTTTTGTAAAATTAATTATTTCTACTAATAAACGAGTTTTATACGCATAATATCCAATTTAATTAAATATTTCAGGAATATATTATTACCTTTTGTTAATTAATTAAATAAAGTTGCCATAATATTGTTATACTTTAGTAACACTTTTATTATCCAGTAGACTATATAAAGTAAAACACTAATAAGTAATAAGAGATATTTGATCACTTTTCAAAACAAGTATGAGTGTAATTATTGTCAGTACAAGTTAGTAGGTCAATGTAATACGGAACTCAATATTCATAAGGCTTCATGCCATGCAAGCAAGTTTCCTACACGGATTGTAAGTACATCCAACACTTTCAAATAAAACAAAATGAAATTTAAGCTTTATAGACTCTTGTTTTAATAGGTATGAAAGCACGACATTATTTACAGGATCGTGATCGGGCATTTTGCCACCTGCAGCAGGATTTTTCAGAGCTTTATGTTCACGTGTCGTGGTTAAAATTCTGTGTCACAAAAGCATAATGGTTTGACAGTTATTATTAGCTGCACATCCAGTTACTATTGAATAATAAAAATTGTACAAAGTTTTTACTTGCCCGATAGTTGTGTTAAATAAAAATAAAAAAATGGTTTTGTATTTTTTCTACGAAATTTTTGAAATTTTTGACTAATGAGAGAATTTAGGGCACAATTTGTTTCAGGTCCACTTTTTCAATCATTATCTCTTCGTTGTGCTACTTTTTTATTTGTTAACAAGAAAAACATTATTTTGTTCTTTTTTTTGAGAAATTTAAATATTTTTTTCTAATCCCGTTACAAAATTTTTAGTTTTTTAACGTCTAATTTTGGCATGATGTTCTGTCACCGAGTACGTAACTTGTTAACAGTCGAGGCTACTTAATTAATTTGGCAACTTTTTTTAAAAATTAAAATTGCCGGATTTTTTTTTAAATTTATTTGGAATTTAGAAAAAAAATTATTTATAGTACGTTATCAATAGACCGTTACTGTTTAACTTAATAATTTTCAGAACTTGTTATCTGCGCTTACTCGTTTTGGCAAGCATCATACACGTTAAACAAAATCAGTTTTTTTTTCTATTCTGTGTTTATTTTAAATTTTTTGTTTTGTTTCGAAATTTTCTAGGTTATGTATTCTTCAGCTATAGTTCTGTATCCTGTACTCTTCTTTAAATCTTACTAAATATTTGATTCTGAATTTTATTTAAAGCTGTTTCATTAAATTATTTAATTATAACACATTTGTTTTTCTCTATATATTTTTTTTAGAGACTTTACTCAAAATTCTTTTATAATTACCTTTGCTTTCAGTTTTTTTTTAAATTCAAATTTTTTAAATGTGTATTCGAAAAGTTTCTAGATTATTCTTTATTGTTTCTGTACTCTCCTTTAATATTTGAGAAGATTCTTCTCTGACTCTCTTGTAGAGCTAAAATTTGGAGTCTTCTTTAAATTATTTTATAGCCCATCTTAAAATTTCTTCACTAGATTCTTTTTAGGTTTTTCTATAGACGGTATTCAAAATTCTTTTGTAAACACACTGTGTTTTTTTATTATTTTTTTTAGTTTCTATTAGAATTTGTCTAGATTATTTGTTGGCTTTGTTTTTGAACTTTATTCTAAACTTTTTTAAATTATTTTTGGATTCTTTAAAGCCGTGTTTAAATGTGAACCTAGTTTTTTTCTGCGTTTCAAAAGCATAATTGTTTGCCAATCATTTAAATCTGATCTGGAACTAAGTAATATAATATTGCTGAATATCATTGTTGAATAATAACAATTATACAGTTTTTACTTTTTCATTTTGAGGTTTAAGGTTTATAGAATGTTCTGTTAAAATTTAATTTGTTATTAAAAGCTAACAACGTGAATGGGCTCTAAACAAATAAACAACTTTTTATTTGTAATAGTTTACATGCTAGAAAACATTCAAAAATTTTAAATTGTTTGTAACAATCACAAATAACTTAAAAGTTTTTGAATACACGTAGGTATAGAGTGACTCTGTATAAAGTATTTTTAACTATGTATCTGAAAAACTAATAGTTCAGCGTTCCCTTTTAAATAAATATACATTATTCGAGAATTTTTTTGTATAAATGTATTTTTTTATAATTTTGTTACTTTTTCTAATATGAAAGTATTAATTAATAGAAATTTATAATTTTTGTAATGTTATTCTAGAACAACGATGCTTATATAAATAGCAATTTATGACACTATCAATGTAACAGTGATTACTTTGACAACAACTGTTATGGGTTTTCAAAAAATAAATAATTAATCTTAGTTTTTTGTGTTTATTATTCTGTTTCTTTTGTATGTTTGGGAGCGTATATTAGGCGCAGGCCTCGTAAAAATATGGGAAACATCCCATATTTTAAAAAAATTCTGAAACTCAATTAACAATCCGAAAAACGTTTCTGATTAAAATTTTTGCTAGTTGCAAATTTTCTGTTGAAAAGTCTAAAACTCTTCTCCTTTAGAGCAAAAATTTTTTTCCCACATACATAATATACAAAAAGAATATAATCCCAAAAATTTACAATCATCTGAAAAACGTTCCAGTTTTTATATTTATTTTAATTTAATTAAAGTTTTAATTTTACTTATACGTTTTAAAGTTTCTTAATTTGTTGAATACATAACACAAAAAGTAAAAAATCTTATGTAATTCTAATAAAATCAAATTTTAAAAACGTTTCATATTAAGATTTTGCGCTATTTGATTTATTCTAAACAAATTTTCTGTTGGAAAATACGAAATAGTACGATCAATTTCAGCTACATTTTCATCCACTACCTCCAACAAGTTTCAATATATAACAATATTTTACAATCTGGAAAATGTTTTACATGAAGACTTTTTGCGATTTGTCGTAAAATAAACGAGAAATAATTATTAATTTGAATAAAGAAATTAAAAAAATGTTTAAAAAAAAGCTTTTATTTATAAAATACACTAAAAAGTAAAAACTTGTGTTTTTCTCTCAGAGGAGAATATTTTTATTTACAAATTAGGATTTTAAAATATATGAAAGCTTTGGGAACAGTGCACAATTTAAGAAAGTAATTTTTTATATTTTAAAATCCTAATTTGTAAGCAAAAATATTTTCCACTGATAGAACAACATTATTTTTTGCTTTTTCGTGCATTTTTCAAAAAATTATACATTTTTATCTATTGCTTTTTAGCCTTTACTTATTCAAAACATTTTTTTCTCTGAGATTTATTTTCGCCGTATTATTTTAACACATCCTAACCTCTGCTCTGTGTCTATACTCTATCGTCCAAGATAAATGAATTTAAAAAAAATGGCGACATTTGTTTGTAACGAAACGTAATGAAAATGATTAGGTATTAATATATTTCCCAAGACCAACATACCGTTAATGTTAGTATAAGTTTCGATATGTACACATCGAAAACCTATTAGTAAACATAACTTAAAATTTCAAAACCCTAGTTAATTTTTTAGGGGGTATTTAAGCACAAAGGATTGCATTGTCACGCAGATTAAGTAAGTATGCAAAATTTCAATTCATTTGTACAACGGGAACCCTTTTAAATTTGACTCCAAAAATATGAAACAGACAGACAGACAACAAAGCAAGTTAAATAAAAGCTTTTAAAATACGGCCAGGCGTAATATTTTAAAAAAAGTACTAAACTTGCTTTATATCCAATAAGAAAGGCTAGTTAGAACAATTTATTTCCGAATGTGTTTTTGCAATCGCTTGTTGCAATTTTTCAAGTTAGTAAAAAAATATTTGCTAAAATAGTTTGTTAAACGCAAAACAAAAATTAAAAAACACCACTGTATTTTAAATTTAATTATACAAAACCTCACTACAATTTTAAACTGCAATAAAATGAAAAAATTAATTAATAATTCTTTAATTTTTAACAACTTATATTTATAATTTAATCTTTACAGAAATTAATTTTCATTAATTTGTGTTTGACTCATTTTTAATAAACTCCGCAATAAAGCGACTTTTTTATTTCATCCAGCACTCGAAACTCAAACATTGGGTGCTAATTTAGATTAGCTGATTTTGAAGCCAGTGGAAAACCGAATAATTCTCAATTCAATTCTGCAGATTTATTCCTGAGTTATTTGCATTCTTTTTTATAGTGTTTTCCTTGGTAAATACCAAAATGATCAAAATTCTAATTTATTCCGACAGAGTAAATGAAATTCTGCACACTACAAGAGCAGTTCGTTCCGCCAAAAAGATTAATTTTTCTACCTCACTTATCTTATTTGCTCTTCTAATAAGAACACAACATATAAATAGAACAAACTCTTCTGTTCAGTATCACTGCCATTATCGACGGCTAAATTCCCTCTGCAATCAATGTGAGAAAATTAAAGTCTGATTTTGTACCTGAAGCAAACTTAACAGGATAATTTCCACTTAATTAAGGTGTTTCAGCATGTGCAAATTGAGCGTTGATAAATCCCGTAAATATTTATTACAATTTAAATTCGACCGCAAACCGTGATTCCGGTTTTAGCCCAGTCATAAATCAATCCAATTTCGATTTATGTTTACAGTGCACGACGACATTCATTACCCAAATCTGCGATTTAATAAACCAGAAAACTTGTGTAGTTTTTTTCCTCAAAGCATCAGGTGCACGATTTTATTAAGAGTCGCAGCTTAATTGTGTTTTATGTTCCAACTTTAAGTAGAAACGGCTGTAAAAGTCAGCTTAAAATAAACATGAACGCAAATTAAGCTGAGCTTATCAGTGGAATCTCATTTTAATATAACGCACACGTTTTATGAACGGAAATTAGGTGATATCGAGCTGATGAGCATGTCAAGCGAAAAATCAAATCTAAAATGAAATTAAATGAAATCATGTTTTGTCTACACTTTAACATTCGGGCGGGTATTCATTCGAAATTGGATTGTGTGAAATTTATTGTCTATATAAAATTCAATACAATCTGAACAAGTTTTGTCCAATACTCAACTACCGCTCATTCTATTAACGTTTTCTGGTTTAACATTTATTCTTGCTTCGATTTAAAGTTTAAAATAAACACAATTCTTGTTAGATAAAAGCGTCATAAATCACAACTTTGTGCTACGGAACAATTTTTATCAGATTTCTATTATAACAAATGAAGTACGATTATACGAAACAAATTAAAAAAGCAGTTCAAAACTAAAATTTTTTTGCTCTTTTACGAATGAATATTAAGCAAGAAATTAAAACAATAATTACACAGGTGTGCAAAAAATAACTTTTTTTCTCTTTCCTATTGAATTGAAATATAACAAAAAATAGGTATCACATAAACTTTTGTAATAGCTTTTCTAAATAAATCGTTAATTTTACTTAAAACTATAACTGTAAACTTAATGATTGCAAAAATGTTATAATTCGTTCCAAACTAATTGCATATTTACATAATTTTTTTAAGTTTTTTTTATACTTTCCATTAGTTTTAATCAATAAAAACGTGCTTTTATTGTTTTGGGGATCTTCTGAATAATTTTCATTGTACCGTCGTATTTATGTGTGATATTTCGTGATGAAACCTTTCTTAATGTTTATTGATACTACGCTGAGATTTTCGGTAAAAAATCTAAGTGTTAGTCAAAACAATTAGTTATTTTATAATTTATAATTAGTTATAATTATTTTAGACCACTATAAAAGGAAACGATTGTCTATTGTGGGTTTTTAGCTTTTTTATCTTCCTATTAACTGAAATCGTTTGTAGAGAATAACGAAACACACAATAGTATACTATTATACAAGTTTTATAAGACGTTCTATTGTGGCACGAATGAAATGTTTCATTTAAGTTATACAAAACGAGTGTAATATACTATTTTTCTACTTTCTATTTTTGGTGTTTGATTTTGTTCAGTTTAATTTATCAAAATCTGTTCAAACAATTTCCACTTAGAAATTTTGTTAATTATTCGGGCTTTATTAATAAACGACTTGACGTTGCAAACAGATTACACAGTAAATTACAGTTATGACTGATGAGATGACTTCCAGGTCAGCACTGCCAATATAACTTGCATAAAAGTAAAAAAATGAAAGCATGTAATGTTCATCTTTGTACTAATTTTATTTAAAGGAGCATTTTGTTGGAGACCATTGTTATTACTTCTTAATCATTTTTAACAAAATTAAGCGGTGTGACCAAATTTTTGCATCTTAAAATGTGTATTTTTTACTAATTAAATGTTTTTTTATACTTTTTTTTTGGATTTGAGATTAAGAAGAATAGTTATTTGTTTACCGAGTTTGTGTGTAAATCGCTTTATTGCCGAGTGGATTTTTAAACGTCGAGTGAAAACGAGAGGATTATCAACCACGATAAAATAAATGATTAAATAAACCGATTTAGAATAAAACAAATAAATAAAACAGTTGTCAAAACGGAAATTTTGACAGTTTTGAAGAATAAATATGATTTAAACGTGTTCGAAATCTTTAGCAAAAATGTTGGAAGTGGTGGTAAAAACATGCTGCCATTTTAGGGTGTTTTTCAAATACTACGGAGTTTGCTATTTTTTAGGTAGTAACATTACGACAAAAAATTTAAATTAACAGTTTTCGGTTTTTAACGGTACTAGGTATTTTACAGATGCAAGTAAATAACAGTTTATAATTATGAAAAATGGTGGATGCGCCGGGGTACAATTTTTTAAGTTATTTTTCTTTACGGTTGTTCTAATTTAACAAAAAAAAGTAAACTGGCACGTTTAATCAAGTAATCCTCTATGACTTTCTACTTTAAAGCCAATTATACGTAAACATGCATCTTGAGTTTAAATGTGTACAATTCTCTCATTAAATTTATAAATTTTTGGTTTTAAGATTTTGTCAAAATTTACGAGCACTTAATAGGATAAAGCTCAGTTTTTATGGATAAAAATTCATATTATTAAAGAAACCGAATGAACTTTTAAAAGCGCAATTATTTTTGGAAATGAGACTTTCGTACATTTTTAAAAATACGGGAAAATGGTAGAGGCGGCAGGCTAAGCTTGAAATTTGTTTGTTTAATTTAAATTTTGTCTAATTTTTTTATTGCTTTAACGCAATTTGATTCCAGATTAGAATTTCTTTTAAAACAAAGTCGATGAAAACAAGTTTAATTTTTTTACATCTAAAAATTTCAATTTTTAGAAAATTTGGTATGGTATGATTATTGATTAAGGTGTCTCATTGTCTTTTACAGTTTTTTTATTTTAACTGAAAAGATTATTTAGGGTTTTCTACATATTATTTTTAATTTACTTAGCCCAAGACAGATAAATTAAACTATAGTATTGAAATAAGCTCGATTTTTTAAAATGATTTATTATTTTTGCAAAAATGGTGGAGGCGTCAGGATAAACTGTTGAAAATTTTTGTTTAAGATTATTTAGGCACAAGTAAAATTGCACATTTAATTGGTTTGAAACCTTAACGTAAACTTCTTTTAAAATAAGAACGGTATATTGAAATTGTGAGCCATTTTTACGGAAATGCATAAAATAAATTTTCAATTCTTAATGCTTAAAATTTTTACAAATAACTAAAATTCAGATTTTATCAATAAAATTTTTTAAAAGTAAACAAACTAACCTTAATATTTTATAGAATTAAATAATATTTACATTTTTGTTAAATATGGTGGAGGCGCCAGGCTAAGTTTCTGCATGTTATTTTTTCAGGATTGCTTAAATTGAACAATATATTGCATATTTTAGTAATTCTTATCTTGTTGTTTTAACGTAGTTTTTTTTCTTTTTCTTTGAGTTTTAAGATTTTGACAAAATTAAAGAACATTGAAGATAAAGTTCAGTGTTTATCGATGAAAATTTATTTTTCCTGGTAATAAATACGTAAAACTTAAAAATACCTTCAACGACTTTTGAAACAAGCGCATTTTTTTTAATTATTGTAGGTTTAATTTACTAATTGTTTGTATAATTTTTTTCTATTGCTTTGTCACGCATTTATTTAAATTACAGAAACAATTCGTTGACTATGTCCTAGGAGACCAAGCATATTGAGTTTTTATTTTTTGTAAAATTCGTATGAATATATGGTATAGTATAGTTGAGTTTATCGTTTTTTGCAGATGCTAGTTTTTTAATTTTGACAAAATAAAGAATAATTCAAGGATTTTCTAAATAAACGTATGTTTTTGTCGATAAAAATTTATAGTGGTAACTTATCGTACAATATGTTTGAATCGAGCTTTTGCATAGTAAAATGTATAACATTTTTGCAAAATATTTATTTGATCCATTTGTTTAATAGTGTCTTTTAATGTTTTGATGTCTTTTATGGATTAGCTCTTTCAAAATTATAAAAACGCCAACGTCAAATTTAATCGAATTATTTTGTTAAGTAAGATTGATTGTAAAAGAGTTATAAATGATTAGATCTTTTATTGAAAGTATAAATTATATAACCTATTATTTTTTTGGAGTGCATGAATAATTTTCAACAACTAATACATGTTAAAGATGGTGGAGGCGCTTGATTACGTTTCTGCTTGGTTGTTTGTTGGGTTTGTTTAAATTCAACAACACGTAGTAAGGTGATACAATATATAAAAAAATTGTTACAACCTTTTTTTGTTGTTTCAACGCGTTTTCTTTTTAAAATAAAAGTGAAATTTTTCACGGAACTAAGTGGACTGATTTTGTAGTTTTTGTCTTAACATGTGTTTAAAAATGTTTTGTTTTAGTTTTGAGGTCAGACAAAAATTATAACATTAAAATTTTACATTTAGTTTTTATCAGTAAAAATCTAAGAGAGTAAATAAAAAACAACTGAATTAATTTAAAGTTTGCGCAACTTTTTTTTAAATAAATAGATATTGATATTGATTGTATTTTTTTATAAAAATAAACTAATTATTAAAAATGTTGTAGAAATGGTGGAGGCGCCGGGATAATATTTTTTAAAATTTTAAAGTGTAATAAACATTTTAACGAATATAACGTTATCACGTACGTATTTATTTTTTTAATATACGTATTATTAAGTTATGTTTGCTTTGGACTGTCTAAGTTAAACCAAACAGTAAAACTGCTCATTATTATAATAATTTTTTTTCTTCTTTTAAAATGAGAAATACCATCGGTTCAGTTGAATTTATAATGAGTGTAGGTGGTTTTGTGTGTTTGTGATTGATAATATTTAATGGCAAACTAGGGAAAAATGTAATCTAATTAATATTATTGTAAAACATTAATATTTGACTCTTCGGCTTGATTGGTGTTTTTATCTAAAAGTTAAAAAACTTATAAAAGCATGCTCTAACTATAAGTCTAAATATTCACATGGTATTAGGTATGTAAAAGCCATAGTAAACATATATTGAATTATTTTTTCTAAATCAGACGTTTGAACGACATTCGCAAATTTTCTCTTGTGATGGTTTCATATTTCAAAAAACAATATCACTTTGAAATGTATTTCTGCGAGATAATTTACTTGCTTGTAATGAGAAATAATAACATACCAAATGGATTTTATAACACGAATATAAATTAACACACGTTCACTTATTCAGTATTCGAGCAAAATAAATGATCTTAAGCTATGCTGTTTTGCCAAGATAGTGACAAATAACAATTCCTAGATCCGAGCTTTAGACGAAATCATGAATGAGTATATACGACATGAATTATTTAACACACGCCGCCTATTCATCACGAAATGTTATATTAAAGCGCATTTCTGCTTTAGCAATATGAACAAAATATTTGGTCAAAATGCCGGTGAAGATTCAAGGTTCGAAAAAAAAAACAATGTTTAAAAAATATTTTCACTCATAATGACATCGATAATTTTAAAGTATGTTCTAATAAAATCCACATTTATAATTTTTGCGTTGAAATTATCTCGTGTTTGTTAGTAATTCGCGATAAATTTGAATGAAAAATTGTTATGAAATAAAAACTTGATACATCAGTTTGTGTTAATTTCATTTTATTCCAATATTGGATTGAACACAACCAAAGGAAATAAAAATGCGACAAACACAAATTAACCTAACGTGAAATAAGCACAATTTTTTTTATACTGAAATTTTTAAGTTACGTCAAATTGGTGGAGGCGCTAAAATAAACATTTAATATTTTTGTTAGAGATTGTTCAGGTTGAGCTGGACAAAAATAAAGATGCACATTTAACCAAATTATTAGATAGAATTGTGTTTTCAGACTTTGCTTCGTAAAATGTATAACATTTTTGCAAAAATTTATTTGATTTATATGTTTAATAGTGTCTTTTAGTGTTTTGATTTTTCTTATGTATTACCTGTTTCAAAACTAAAAATGCCAACGTCGCATTTTACGGAATTATTTTTTTAAGTAAGATTGATAATAATATTGTAAAATAGTTATTAATGATTAGATCTTTTATTGAAAGTATAAATTATATTAGCTAGTATTTTATTGCCGGTGAAAAAATACAAAACTCAAATGTAGTTAGATTTAAAATTCGAAAAAAAACTATGTTTAAAAAAAAATTCACTCATAATGACATCGATAATTTTAAAGTATGTTCTAATAAAATCCACATTTATAATTTTTGCGTTAAAATTATCTCGTGTTTGTTAGTAATTCGCGACAATTTAAATGAAAAATTGTTATGAAATAAAAACTTGACACATCAATTTGTGTTAATTTCATTTTATTCCAATATTAGATGAACACAACCAAAGGAAATAAAAATGCGACAAAGACAAATTAACTTAACGTGAAATAAGCAGAATTTTTTTGAAACTGAAATTTTTAAGTTACGTTAAATTGGTGGAGGCGCTAAAATAAACATTTAATATTTTTGTTAAAGATTGTTCAGGTTCAGCTGGACAAAAATAAAGATGCACATTCAACCACATTTAACCAAATAATTAGATAGAATTGTGTTTTCAGACTTTGCTTCGTAAAATGTATAACATTTTTGCAAAAATTTGATTTATTTGTTTAATAGTGTCTTTTAGTGTTTTGATTTTTTTATGTATTACCTGTTTCAAAACTATAAAAATGCCAACGTCGCATTTTACGGAATTATTTTTTTAAGTAACATTGATAATAATATTGTGAAATAGTTATTAATAAATTGATCTTTTATTGAAAGTACAAATTATACAGCGTGCTCAAAAACTGGCGCACCAACTCAATGGGTGTGGTAGAGAAGTGGTTACATATAATGGTAAAAATAGTAAAAAAATTCTTTGTATTAAAGTTATTGATAAATAACTAATTTTAGGTAAATGATATGTGGCAACGTTGTCTAACAGCCATGATCGCAATAGAATTTGAGCAACAATAAAAATAAATTATTTTTGAAACGGTTTCCTAGGAAATAATTCCCAGTGTTGGCACATCTACACATTGTGATTTTTTGGATGAATTTTAATTTTTTTAAATTAAAAAAAACTGCTAAAATCTGATAGTAAATTTAAAAATAATTATTCATCGTTTTGTTACGGAACGATTACCTGGTATGAAACATAAAAGCATAAAAAAATAATGAAAACTAAAGAAGTTAACACAATAAGTTTGTACCTCCAGATTTTTTAAAATATAACTTTAGGAATTTTTTCAACATTTTTCCCGTAATCTGCACTTGCTTCTCAATAACGTACCACTGAGTTGGTGCGCCAGTTTTTGAGCACCCTGTATTAGCTAGTATTTTTTTGCAGTGCATGAATAACTTTTAACAGCTAATTTTTAAAACAGCTAGTACATATTAAATATGGTGGAGACGCCGGACGACGTTTTTGCGTGGTATTTTGGTGGAGTTGCTTAAATTTATCAACACGTAGTAAAGTGATACTTTATATAAAAAAAATTGTTACAGCTTTTTTTCTTGTTTCAACGCGTTTTTTTTTAATAAGAATAAAATTTTTCACAGAACTAAGCGGATTGATTTTATAGTTTTTATGTCTTAAATTGTGTTGTTTAAAACTGTTTCTTTTAAGTTTTGAGATTAGACAAAAATTATAATTTTAAAATTTTACATTTAGTTTTTATCAGTAAAAATCTAATGTAGTGAATAAATGTAAAAAACAACTGAATCAATTTAAGTTTGCGCAATTTTTTTTTGAAATTAATAGATATTAATGTTGATTGTATGTTTTTATAAAAACAAATTAATTTTTAAAATGTTGTGAAAATGTGGAGGCGCCGGGATTATGTTTTTTAAAATTTTTAATTGTAATAAACATTTTAACGAATATAACGTTATCAAGTACGTATTTATTTTTTTAAAATACGTATTATTAAGTTATGTTTGTTTTGGACTGTCTAAGTTAAACCAAACAGTAAAACTGCTCATCATTATATTTATTTTTTTTTCCTTTAAAAATGAGAAATACCATCGGTTCAGTTGAATTTATAATGAGTGTAGGTGGTTTTGTGTGTTTGTGATTGATAATATTTAATGGCAAACTAAGGAAAAATGTATTCTAATTAATATTATTGTAAAACATTATTATTTGACTCTTCGGCTTGATTGGTGTTATCATCTAAAAGTTAAAAAACTTATAAAAGCATGTTCTAACTATAAGTCCAAATATTCACATGGTATTAGGTATGTAAAAGCCATAGCAAACATATATTGAATTATTTTTCCTAAATCAGACGTTTGAACGACATTCGCAAATTTTCTCTTGTGATGGTTTCATATTTCAAAAAACAATATTACTTTAAGATGTATTTGTGCGAGATAATTTACTTGCTTATAATGAGAAATAATTACATCACAAATGGATTTTATAACACGAATATTAGAGCGCATTTCTGCTTTAGCAATATGAACAAAATGTTTGGTCAAAATGCCGGTGAAAATTCAAAATTCGAAAAAAAAACAATGTTTAAAAAATATTTTCACTCATAATGACATCGATAATTTTAAAATATGTTCTAATAAAATCCACATTAATAATTTTTGCGTTGAAATTATCTCGTGTTTGTTAGTAATTCGCGATAAATTTAAATGAAAAATTGTTATGAAATAAAAACTTGATACATCAGTTTGTGTTAATTTCATTTTATTCCAATATTGGATTGAACACAACCAAAGGAAATAAAAATGCGACAAACACAAATTAACTTAACGTGAGGTTTAATAATTTTGCGCTACAAACAACGCGTAAAATATTTGTTTGGTGAACAAATTAAAAAACCGTCTCAATTCTCGATTTTTAAAGCCTTACAAGAGATTGAAAACCACAAACTACTTTTTTCCATAATATTCTGCACACCAGACAAGATAATGAGCGTAAAACAGCTGAAACACTATCAAAACTTGAATAATGTTCTCATCATTGTGTGGCGCTAATTATAATAGATGAGGCACCACGTCTGTGCATTTTCCTACTTTATAATACTTATTGTTTTAGTTCACAGTTGTTGGCTTTGTGTTTCATAAATCAGTGTAAGCTTTTAATTCCAATATTGATCAAGATTCGTTATAACTCCAAATACATGCTGTGATATTGTGCGGATCAGATGATAATAACGGCACGAGCTTACTTAAACTAGTTCAAGGTGCACGTGATTTATGAGATAATATTTCCCCATGTGCACAGAGGAAATCCTTTTAATAAAGAAAATTAACTTCGTTATCATTCTAGTCTCAGATATTAAGGTACGTCTAACCAAATCGACATTTTATGAAACTGTATTGGAGGAAACTTTTATGGGAGATGTTCTCGGTTTCAAGCATTTCCACTAAATTTGTTCAGATAAGTTGTCTTGGTGTTTTTTCTTCTGATAATGTACATAATATACAAACCTAATGGGTGTCACGTTTCGTAGCGTTATTTTCCTTGTTTTTTTTTTAATTTAGAAAGTTGGAAGGTAGGGAAGTGAATTGTGAATATACTAACATAAAAACTGATAACTTGTCTCAAATTATTTCAAAGATTTGAGGAGTTATACACTGTTATGAACTGAATAAAATACCAAAATAGCATGTCATTAAAAATATATTATTAGGGAATCACACATTTTGGGACACCCTGTATAATCAAAAATAGTTTTCTGAAATGTGTCTTAAATTATACGTCATAACGTCTACAAAATATTTAAAATCGAACTTTTGAAGTAGAGAACATGCGAGGTGAACTTGGCCCCTCTGTAATTATTACAATGTGCGTTAAAATGATTTTCATTTAGTCGTCTGTGAATATCTTATGTAAAATTGTAAAATAGCGTTTTAAAGAACTATTGACAGATATTCAGACACCAAATAATATTTCCATCTTTAGATTAACTCTCCAATTCGAAACTATGTTTTATAACAATAATGTTTTTTTGCACAGTGTAATTCTTTTGAATGTAATTGAGTGACAATGTGTAAATTTTACAACTGAGAGTTTAGATATTTATTGACAGCGGATTCATTTGAGCAGAGCGGCATTTTTTTACATGTAAAATAATTTCAGAATTAACTAGATGATAATCATTTTAACACACTTTGTATTATCTTTATTTACTTAAAATCAATTAATTTATACGTACTATATGTCGCTGCACTAACGGAAATATTATCTTTTATGTCATTTTTAAACAAACGCACTTAAATGTTGTTTGTGAAAACAAAACGGTAAAAAAAGTTGCTTGCACCAAAAATTATAATTAATCAAATAAAAACTATAAATTTAAATAAACATAACACTGAAGCTAGCAACACTTTTTTATGTATTTTTGCACGAAACATTTTTATTTTAATATTTTGTTTGTCGGTAACGTTTTGAGCTTTTTTTTAATATATGATTCGTAGATTAGAAACACTATTTTAAAACACGTTTCCGATAGCAACGTGTTTTAAATGAAAATGTTTCAACAAAAAAATTTTTGAACACTTATTCGAAAACGCTTAAAGTTCTCGAGTGTCTAGGTGTCAACAGCCCTTTCACTTTAAACTTGTGTTTTCGCACTCGTATTATTAATAAGCATAATTTTATTAATATTATTATTTGTAATCTATTGAGATAAGAATAAGGTATTTAATGAAAAACTCTGATTTTTGGATGTTTTGTAGTTTTTCTAACATAGCACAAAATTTTTTGTGCCGACTCGCCTTGTATATCAAAATTTCGAGTTTAAAATGTTATCATTTAAACCACAGAGAGTTTGTTGACAAGTTATTTAATGTCAAAACGACTAATAGTTATTTATGATATAAGTAAATAAAGATGAATTTTATCCACATAAAGTAGTTTAGCAATAATATTTTTGAGTAACCAAAACTTCTTAATTTATGATTATGAATCATATGTTTTTTCAATTCTTATTAAATAAAATGCATTTTGGTATTGAATGCAAAAGGATTTGTTTGTCTAATTTTGTACTTAAAGAATTGTTTCTTGTTGCTTTTGTTCTTGAGAGACTGACAATGGTTTTTCTTTTTAGGTTTTAGTTAAGTAATTAAATAATTTTCGAATTTATTTTTACTTCAATTCTATGTTGTTTATTATCATTACTATTTTTATTGTTATTATAGTATTTTCTATTAACTTTCCATCGAGGTTAAGTTGAGTAGCTTTAATTAAGCTAGACTTCGCCTCATCTGTTGACAAAGTTGACAACATTTAGAAGAATGCAAAAATGCATTTAGACAGATAGAATAAATAGGTTTTATCGGATGCACTTAAAAATATTTCAGAAATAACATAATTGGTGATTCAGTATCTTAGTTTTTAAACAGTGAAGCTTTTGTGAAAAACGTCAATCAAATATAGAATATATATAGAATATATTTGATTGGTGATATTGTCTGAGAAAAATAGAACCAACCAAACACATAGACATAATTCATGAACGTCTTTCAAACGTCTGATTTACAAAAAAATATTCGAGCGTTAAAAATCAATAAAACTACATTCACCTACAGGGTGTCTTAGCGAGTTAGATAAATCCATTATTTGTTTTAATGTTAAAAAATTGTTTGTGACTCACTGAAAGTTATTTTCAAGAATACACGGTGTTTCCGAAATTAGCTGTAATATAAATTAGAACACTATATTTTTTTGCATTTTTCAATGTAACTCTTACCACAGATGTTTCTAAACTAATAGCTGGTTATAGCCTATTGGTTTTGTTTTTAAAATAATTAAATTTTTTTGACGTAAAATATTACCTAAAACTTCAGAATCTTTGAAATGTAGGATTTCCACCCATTTTAAAGAAAAAAGTTTAAAATTTAAGGGTATATTTTTTTTGGTTCAATGCAGGCTTTTAAATTTTCTCTCGAAAAGTATTAACAGTTAAGTTTACTCAAAAGATATTTGACTTTAAACATTAAAAAACCTTATTAATTCTTGTTTCAATAGTTGATAGGCCATTATTAGTCAAGTTTTCCAATGTTATGGTATTCCAAGTTATTCAATGTTTAACTCTTTTCTTAATTAATTTTTTTACGGTTTAACTTTAAACATTTTTTTTAAACTGGTGAACTTCTACTTTTCTAGTATACTTAAGTTTTGTGTAATAAAGTTTTAAAGAACGTGTGTATTTGAAAAAAAAACAAATTATTTTAAAAACTAAGCGGAATTGACTAGTAATGCAAGATTAGTGTAAAATCATCAATATTAAAAGTTACGTCCAGAAATGAAATACAATTTTAAGGGCCGGTTTGCAAAAAGCTTCATTAAATTTTAATTCGTTGTTAAAAGTTAACAACGCGAATAGACCAATCACATTTGTTCAATTTGGTCACGTGATGAGTTAATTACGCCTTTAATTACAGTTTAAATTAAGACGCTTCTACAGGATGTTTCGTCTCAACCCCACATTTGTGTACAAACATAATCTTTTAGGACCTGCTCAATGAAAATATGTTTAAGATGGCAGCACTTTCGGTTATATCGGATGTGTCTATCAACTTTTTTTTTTAAATGAAAAACTATATTTTTAAGCCGTTTTTGAATTACTAAAGTTATTTTAAGGTAGTTTTTATAAGCATTCCCTATACCTAAATTTAATTTACGAAATCGCTATGGTCTTAAAATTTTTTTTGGATTTGCACCTTTTAGTTCAAAAATCAATAACTGTGCCATTTTAAAAATGTGGAAATATTTTTCAGCTTACTTGAAACAGAAAGTCTAGATTTTCTTTTTGGTGTTTTCAAATTTCTAAAAAGGAATAACAAACTTCATATTTTTAAAGTTAAGTTTGCTGAACTTTAAGCACCCATAACTCATTTTTTTAAATGAAATGCCAAAAGTTTTATTTTACTAAATTGTAGACGACTTAATTCTGCATCGGTCTGTATTAACATTTCCTATACTTATGTCTAATAGTTTTTAAGTTACATTTTTTTGTAGGGATTGAGAAATTTATTAGCCATAGGTCTATTCTCATACTTTGCTATGAAAATGAATGAAAAAATGTGAGAAATTAAAGTTTTTTAAACCAAAATTTAATGAATTTATGTTATTTTTAGGAGATGGGTAACATAATTTTGAACAGAGTTTATCGTTTAAGTTTTATCATAAATATTTTTATGAAAAACTTTACAAAAATAGCTGTGGTTAGTAAAAAATTTCCTACAATGACAATAAACAGAGTTTATTGTTTAAGTTTAATCATAAATATTTTTATGACAAACTTTGCAAAAATAGATGTGGTTTGTAAAAAAAGTCCTACAATGACAAAAAAACAACATAACTTGAAAATTATCACAGAATATCGATGCAGAACAAAATTCTTCTCCATCTAGTAAAATAAATATTGGGACATCTCATTTGAAAAATTTAAGTTAGGGGTACTTGAAATTATCCATACTTAATCTTAAAATTTTTAGGTTTATTAACTTTATTTTTGATTTTGAACACATTGAAGAATAGATATAGGCCTTTTTTTAATTCGCCAAATATGATTTCAAAAATTTTAAAACTACGCGAGTTACCGATTTTTAAAGTAACAGGTGTAAATACAAAAATTTTCAAAAAGTTTTAAATAACGCAAAAACGGTTAAACTCAAATATAGAGAAAGCTAGTAAAAACTTTCTTAAAATCACTCAACTAATTCAAAAACGCAGTGAAAAACATAGCTTTCTATTTAAAATTAAAATGTAAATAGTGACTTCCGGTATAATCGAAAGTGCTGCCACTTAAAAATATTTTCGTTGAACAGAACTTAAAGAATTATGACTGAGTACCAAATTTCAGATAAATATCTTTATTCGAACTTCCAATACTTCTAATGTGGGTTGTAGAGGGAACACTCTGTATAAACCGGTCCTAAATGGAACATTTAAAAAAGCATAAATTTTTTCTGAAGCTTATTTCTGAATCATCCTGTGTCTTTGAAAATAATTTTAGGTGATACAGGGGATTAGCATCTGCACCTGCTGTAAAAAAATATTAAGTTTTTAAATTATTTAATGGTCAATAATTGTCTTCTAACTCGCTGGAAATGTGTAAAATTTTTGATAATTTAAAAAAATAGTTTAATGAATACATTTATGCAGTCTGATTTAGTGATTTATATTCACGAGACACCAGAAACATATTAAACAGAAAATCTACAATTATTGTTTATGAATTTCTTAAAAATAGAAGTAATAAAATTAATTAATTAAATAATTAACTAATTAATTAACTAATTTACCTGGATGCGTTAAATACTTTTCTAAAAGTAGACATAAGACACTGTTTACTTAAAAAAGCACTCTGAACTTATTTGTGTTCAAACAGACTACAAAATCTGGTAGAATAAGTAAATTTTATTCCGAAATCGTCGCTTAGAAGACTATTTAGAAGCTAGAATTTTTCTTGTTACTTGTGCTGTATTACAATTCCTCGCCTAAGGCCTACAAGTGATGCAACATGTGGTTTGTCCTGTTTCAGATAATCCTGGTTATGAGGATATCCAGGATAATGGCAGAAAAATAATGGACGTCGCATCTATAAAACTCGAACAGTTAATTAAACGCGTTTGTGGTTCGAGTGATTAATTCGAAAATTAAAAAGTGAACAATATGGCATTCGATTATTCGCCTAGAGATTTAGAAGTGATAGCACTGCGGCAACTTGAATGCGACGAAATTATAAATAAATCGAGCAACATTTTAGGTAAGTTTTAATTGGGTTGTCACTTGCAATTATTTTAACTTTTATCTTGTGATAACAATCGGAACGGTGTGAAAGCACGTTTTTGACAAGAGTGGAGCACAAAGAGAGCTCTTAACAATACTAACATTCTGTCGACATCTCGCTACACATTGAAAATCAAAGACCCTGAAATAATCAGGCTTTTTCCTCAAATGGCTTAAAGTGTGCTAGTGAAAATTAACATACACTTTTTGGCGTCTTTTTTTTCGTGAAATACTAATAAATCAAGGGAGAAACGAGTCAAATTGTTGCATAGTCGCACAAGAGTGTAAATATTTAGGCACGAGTAATTCTTTTTTTAACCCACAAACAACAAACATTGAGAGTAAGATAAATCCAGCAACAAACAATGAATTCATTTAAATAACCATTATTCCGCCACACAAACCTTGAACTCGTCTATTTTCGTTTGAGATTCGATTGTTAATGCTGTGCAAATTTCCATTAAAAAGACAATTAATTTTTCTTCGTTTAAAAGGGATATGAGCACTTCCTCCGAATAATGGTAAAATTTATTGCTCACAAACACCTTTTCATCCTTTGCAAAAATAAATTCTGTTTACAAACATTTTATACATCAAAGTTCACATAAACCCCGACTTCCATTAGCCCTCGTAAAAGTTTTTAGAAGATAATTGCGTTGGTAAAAGAATTTGTTTCTTTCCCTCCACTTGATATTTCATGAGCAACATTTACGGTCTTTGAAAAGTCGTAACTCCCCGGAATTTAACACGTTGCAAGGAAACAAGAGATTATAAATTACTTTTTTCGCAGTGAAACGATTTCATTTTCTTTCGGAACCTTAATCAAGCTTGTTCACCCTCATTTGTATTCATCTATGGTTGGTATTATTTTTGCTAGAAAATGAAACGTTTTCTCAAACTAACTCGACATAAAAAAATATTAAATATATTTTATCAGATTTCGTAAACTATTGTTTTCATGACTGTGCAAAGTAGGAGGGATTTAATTAGCAATCAGCTTTTTGCAACTCAATAAAAAGCTGTAAACGAAGTTTCACAGGAACGTGATACCGCATGCGGGATTTTATTTCAAATATCTACATAATATAAATAGCAAACAGTGTTTTACCATATCGGTAAATATTTGAAGTTATCAGTATCTTAATGGCACTTTTCCCATGAATTAATTAAAGCAGTGGATTATAAAATAGTTGAAATGAGTTTGGTAAATCGTGACTAACTTAAATAAAAATAGCTTTCAAAATACGTCTGAGTTAAATCTAAAAATGTCAAATGTTAATCAGGACCAAAAAAACAGGAAACAGCAATTTATATTAATTCTAAATTTTATAATATGACAAACACTAATAAAATCATTTTAGTGTAAAATATTTACGTTTGCATTCGTCAAATTTATGTATTAATTTAATAAATGAAAATAATGTAATTTTATAGAAAGATTAATTTAAGTTGTTTTGGCCAAATGTTGATAGTTTTGGAGTCATGTAAGCGTATAAGCTTGAACTTCAACAACAAAAATTGAACACAAACAAGTTAGTTTTTAAAAAATCAACGATCAAGAAACCGAAATTTTTTTCACATATTTAGGTAAGTAAAATCAATGACACAAACTTAAAAAAAACTTTAGGCGAATCGTACTTGGTATACCAACCTACATGGTTACATTATAAAATGTTATTTTTAAAATGTTATGTGTCACAGAGAGTTGCATACTTTATTTTTTCTACGCTCACATCTACCTTTAAAGTATTATTTCAAAATTTTTTGCACACTTGTACTACATGCAGTGAAAATATTAATTTCTGTATCTTTTAATTAAAATTTTACTCGCAGTCACTTAACATCTCTTTAAAAAACCTTAAAGTGTATAAACATTGTTTAAAAATTGTAGGTAATATCTTTAAAATAATCAAATTGAACAAATAAAAAATTACAACTGGAGGCAAAATTGTACGATTTTTTTTGAATCGGTTTGTGGAAAAATAGTCTGTATTGGAAAAAACCAACTAAAGTGACTTATTTAAACGTAATAAAAAAATAATTTGTCCAAATTTTACTCTTATATTTTTATATTTTGTTTCTCTTTTCTTCTCTGGTGTCTTTGTTTTATATCAGCTTTTTTTTCTTTTGTCCTTGTTTGTTTTTATCTCATATTTCTCTTCTTTCTCCTCGTTGTTTTTCATAGTCTCTCTTTTTTATTTCTTTGTTTCTTTTTTTGTTTATTCTTTTCTTTTACTTCTCGGATTTTGCGCTTTTTAATTCTTTTTCATTTTTCTTTCTTATTTTGCTTGATTCTCGTATTTTACATTATTTTTTAATTTTTCTTGTTTTGTCTTTTAATCCACTATCGTCTCGCGTCTGTCTTTTTTAATGTATGTTTTATCTACTTTTCTTTCGTTGTTATCTTGTTTGTTTCCGTACTTTTATTTTTTTCTCGATTTTTTTTCATCTTACGTCTCTCGAGTTCTTTGTTTCTCTTTCTCTTTCTCCTCTTTCTCTTATTTCGTCTCTTTTCACTGTCGTCATTTTTCCCGTCTGTTGACTATCATATTTCTCTAAATAATTTAAGGATTAGAGGCTACTAAAAGCCTTTTATTTTTTCTTTTTTTTTTCTTTTGCTTGATTCTCGTATTTTACTTTATTTTTTAATTTTTCTTGTTTTGTTTTTTATTCCACTATCGTCTCTCGTCTATCTTTTTCAATGTATTTTATATCTACTTTTCTTTCGTTGTTATCTTGTTTGTTTCCGTACTTTTATTTTTTCTCGTTTTTTTTGTCTTTATTTTTCCTCTTCTCACGTTTCTCGAGTTTTTTGTTTCTCTTTTCTCTTCCTTTTTCTCTTATTTCGTCTCTTTTTACTGTCGTCATTTTTCCCGTCTGTCGACTGTCATATTTCTCTAAATAATTTAAGGACTAAAGGCTACTAAAAGTTTTTTGTTTTTTATTTTTTTTTTGTTTGATTCTCGTATTTTACTTTGTTTTTTAATTTTTCTTGTTTTGTCTTTTATTCCACTATCGTCTCTCGTCTATTTTTTTCATTGTATTTTTTTATCTACTTTTATTTCGTTTTTATCTTGTTTGTTTCCGTACTTTTATTTTTTTCTCATCTTTCTTGTCTGCCGACTATGATATTTCTCTAAATAATTCAAGGATTTTTAAAAGCTAGTAAAAGCCCGACATGGAACCAGCTATTATGCAATTAAATTTTATAATGTTCTTCTACCTACATTTAGAAATTTTCTTTCACACAGATTTAATTAAAATGTTAAGCCCTATTTAATTTTCAAAACTTTTTATTCGAATGAGGAATATCTTCAGAATGATTTTATTAATATTTTAACTATGTAATACCTGATAAATTTTGGTTAATTTTGTGACGTGTGTAAAATACTTTGTTAGTATTATAAACACAAATAAAGTATATTCTGTTCTACTCTATCCTATCTGCTCCAGCGTAGCTCTCTTTCTCTTTTTTCTTTCGTATTATTTCTTGTTTTTTTAGATGTTCTCTTTTGTCGTTTTTCTTTTCTCTCTTCTTTTCTTTCCAGAGTTTTTGCTTTTACCTCTTTGCTTTCACAACTGTTCCATTTTTTCTTCTAGTTTTTTTGTTTTTTTCACTTTTTTTATCGTATTGTTTGTCTTTTCTTTTCTCAATTTTTTTGTCTTTCTTGTATTTGCCGTTCCCCTTGTCATGTCTTTCGTTAGCTAGAGTATTATGAACTATGAAGAAAACGAGAAAAACAAATATACAACGTTTAAAGAGTTCTTTATGTTTTTCTTTTCAACTGTCTTTGTTTTGCTTTTTTCCTATTTTGTTTTTGTTTTTTATGGTCACTCTTTTTACGTTTTTCTTTTTCCTTTCGTTTCATTTCTATTTCCAGCTCTAAAGGAAAAGTTTTTGTGATTAGAGTAACTTTAATTGTCTTTAGGATTTCGGCTACTGGAGAGATAATCCTAAAATAAAGGTAGTAAATTTACTACACTTTTGTTTGTTTTTTTGTTCACTTTTTTGTATATTTAACCTTATTTAAAAGTTTTTTAAAATATTTCATAACAAAAAAGGTATTTTTTTAACAAGTTTTTTATGGAAACAATTTGTTGCTTTTTTAGAGCACATTTTATTTTCGGTTTAATTTAATCTAAAACATTTCAAATAATAAGAAGTAACGTCATTTTTTAATACATTGTAACAAACATGGAAACTGTCGTCAAATTGTAGATAATTGTAAGCTATTTGGAAAACCTTCTTATTCTTAGACATTTTGTTGAGCTAATGAAGAGAACTACTGTTACTTAAGGCAAAATCAAACGACTGTCTTACTGAGAACTGGATTTATCGTTATTTTTGTATAAATTTAATGAAATTTGCTTTAAAAATTAAGAACAAGGAAAAGTTAGCACATTATTTTTATTATTATTAAGTAATGACCAAACTGTGAATTAAACGTTTTACGATCTCATGATTTTCCCTATCGCCTAAAAGAAACGATGTCATAAAGTCCGGTTACACGCTCATCAAAAATTAATCATTCTTTATAGCCGTTCTGATTAGACTTTTGGGAAACGCAACATTTTAACAATTTTTATTTGGATTGCAGGACGTTACTGTCCAGGAAGATTTGATGGTTGGTCTTGTTGGCCTAGCACTCCAGCTGGAGAAATAGCCAATCAATCCTGTCCAGAGATATTGAACTACGACCCCAACCGTAAGTATGCAACGTTTACAAAAAATGTAAAACCATTAATTATCTTCCAATGCGAAAGTCATGTATGTGGCTCAATTATAACTTAGTAAGCATTACCCCAACTTTTTCGGAGAAAATTCAGTTACTCATCGATCAAAATGTATGTGACATGATGAATTATCGCTAATTCATTACTGGCCAAAACGAACATGTCCAATTTGTTATATCTACGTACACGGCACAGATCTGTTTCAATTAATCTGTGTATTTAGCGTGAATGAACACGTTTACCAATAAATCCAGAAATTTGCTTACTCGACCGACACGAGCTACAACTAGACTTCGAGAAGTTCAAAAAAACTTCCATAATAATGTTTTGACAGATTCATTAAAAGTGTGTTAGGAAAGATCAACCCTTGAGTTCAACTTACAACTTAAACACTAAAAGTTAGGGAAAGATTTTTTGTAATGAAATGAGGAAATGATAGAAATTTCTCAATTTAATCGTCTAGCACTTGGCAATTGCAAGAATCCTCAGGAAACTATTTTTACAAATTAACGATTTACAAACAAATAAAATGAAAAAGCGCACTATTTCAGTCAAATAGGTCGAAGACAACGCTTTTATTTTTTATTTTTTTATTGTGAGTTCGTAATAAACTTAACACTCTTGAATATTTTATTTAACATTTAAATATTAGTGCCGAAATAGGCAGAATGGACAAGAATAGGAAATTTAAACAAAATGACTGTATTTTACCAGGAAAAACCATATTCATAGAGGTGTTATAGAACTTTTGAAATCTGAAGTGGAATATAAAGATCCCCAGAAGGTAACTAAATTATCCTCTGAAATAAATTGTGAATTTTGGTGACTTTAATTGTAACATATAATAATAATTTAATCTTTGTTACTGTTTACCTCAAGGTGACATCAGAAAATTCATTGATAAATTAGACAATTTATTTACAGTCATAGACTACGAGAAAAAAAAGTAATAATGGGTGGAAACTTCAAAGTTCATTTCAATAAATGCGACAAAAGTAAAACATCAGTATGTGACCTATTCAAAAGTTTAGGTATTTTTTTTTAGTAAATTTTCCAAATGGAAATACTATGGCCTCGATAATACATCGTGTCTTACGTAAGAATTTCGAGCTTAATATCTCAGTTATTTGTCAACGAATTGTTAGGAAGTGGTTTTTCAACTAAGAGAATGACCCCAAGTTAAAAAATCCAATTTTAAAACACGTTTCTTTTATTTTGTAATCAAACCAAATTACCATTGGATCATTAAATCTCGAAAAATAGATGGCTACACAAAAAATTAACCAAATCGCTCGGCTGATCCAAGAAAAGAATTTGATTTTGTTGTTAAGAATTTGATCCAAATTTTGAAAGTAATTGGGCAGTCTCTATAATTTTTACTCGGCATTTCCAGAAAAACAGATCAAATGTAGTGGTTCCAAAATTTCTGCTATTAAGTGGTTTAGTTCAGAATTAAAAAAAATGAGAGACACTTTACGAAACTTTGGAATCAAAATATATGTTAAATAAATACAATAATGCAATAAAAAATAAAAAAATCAGAATTTATTCTAAATTTGTAAAACAAAATACATATCAAAAATCCTAGAACCATGTGGAATTCAACTAATAATCAAAAACCTAGAACAAATAGAGTTATTTTTTAGATATCACCCGTTGATTTTCTTATTTTTTTCTAAAAATAAGAATAATCCCATATAATCTCATTCATATCATGAAAAATATTACCACAAATCCAGAATTTTTTCATTTTGAAACACTATTGTCTACTCAAGATAAAGCATTTAATTTATTAACAAATTGCAACAGCAAAAATACACGGGGTGTTCGTTTTTCAAGTTCCGTCATAGAGCTCTCAGTTATTATAAGTGAAACCAGCTTTGTTAAATTAGTGCAAAGTTGCACATTTCTATGCTAGACAATTATTTTAAACAAAATTTGAAGAGTTATTATTAGTTTTTGAATTATTGAGAAAAATCAAAATTTAGTAATTTTCGTTTTTATTTTTTTGATACTTGTATTTTTAAACAGTCTTTTTGTTCCTAATTATAATGATGTATCACATGAAATGACCAAATCTAACATGCTGACTAAAATTAAGAAAAAAATGTTTTTGCAAAAAGTCCTTTGGAAAAAACGTCAAAAACTTTGTTTAACAAGCTAAATTTTGACAGTTCTATTAAATATGCAAGCAGAATTTTCACAACTTTGTCTTGTTTTGTTTTGAGAAGAATAAACTACGAACTTATCATGTCGTTTAGTTTTTAAATAAGTAAGCTTGGCGGAAACGTGAACCTTCTAGATCCAAATTTAGTTAATCTTCTAAAATCTAGTTTGTTGAGTGTTGTCATTCTGACATTAAGAACGGCTTTGGAAAATACGTTGACTGATTTAGATTCCTTGTAAAAATGTGCCTGAAGAACGTTTTAATTAAAAGTGTCTAGTTCCTTTGGTTTTCGCTTAAAAAAATAAAAACAAAAATTACAAATTGTCGTTTTTTCCAATAATTCAAAAATTAAAAATGACACATTAACATTTTTTTAGATAATTGTTCATCATACAAATAGGCTCTAATTTAACCGACCTCATATCTCTTATAATAACTGAGATTTCTATGGTAGAGCTCGAAAAATGGACACCTTGTATATTTGCATTCGAAAAAATTTGATTATCCAAATTTCAAACCTTTTACAACTATTACTCTATTAAATTTTTTAATATTCCCTCTTAAGATTTCAAATATCTTCTCCCAAAATTTCTACTTAATATAAATTAATGATCTATTTAATTAAAAAAAAACTTGCTATAGTATTAAGGAATATCTGAACAATACCTTCAATGATATTTAATAGGAATTTAATTAATTTATGTTTTATTTGTGATTTATTTGTATTATTTAAGTTTCAGTTTGTGAATCCCATTTTATTTTATAGTAAACTAGCAGTTGCCCGCGGCTTCGCACGCATGTCCACAACTATTTCGAAAAGCTAATAAGACAAATCTTGTTTTTTATATTTAACCACTTTGTGGCTGGAACTTCCAACAATCTAGAAACACGCTTTTTTTTAATTCTAACCAAATGCTCAAATACTAAATTTTATTAACATAACTTTAAAAATTATGGATTCTAATGTTTAACTTTTTTAGGGGTGGGATTTCTAAAAATTTTTATTAAACATTTGTTTTTTATTTAATTCCGAAAACTCAAATACAAATTTTCATAAACATATTATTACGAATTTTTACGTTTAATCTCCATATGAGGTAAAATTTTCAAAAATCCTGAAAAACGCTTATCTTTATTTTTAACCGAAGACAGAAATACCAATTTTTATTAATATACCTTAAAAAAAGACGCATTTTTATATATAACTCTTTTAGGGGTGGAATTTCCAAAATTTCTAAAACACTCAATTTTCATCTTTAAACGAAACCGCAAGTACCATTTTGCATAGACAAAAATTAAAAAAAAACCGGATTTTTATACAAATTCCATCCCCTGTTTAACCCCCCTGTGAGTAGAATTACTAAAACAACTAAAAGACTACATTTTTCAACGAAAGCCTAAATACCAACTTTTGTGAATGTGAATTTAAAAGTTACAGAATTTTATCCAAATCTTATTACTTCTTTTAAAACCCTTCGGGGTTGATTTCTGCAAAATCCAAAAACATGTGTTTCTTCATTTTTAAATAAATGCCCAAATAATAATTTTTAAATATAAAACTTTAATATAACTTTAAAAATGACTAATTTTTATTCAAATTTTAACACTTCGTTTACCCTCTTTAAGGGTTAATTTTTCGAAAATTTTAAAACATGTCTTCATTATTAACCGAAAGCCCAAATACAAATTTTTATAGATATCAGGTAAAAAAATGACGGATTTTGATATTGAACTTTTTGGGGGTGGAATTTCTAAAAATCATTTTTTTATTTTTCACTGATTGCCCAAATAGCAATTTTTATAAATATAAGTTTAAAAATGACGGATTTTTACATTTAACCCCCTTAGGGGTGGAAATTCCAAATGTTCTTAAACAACGTTTTTCATCTTTAACTGGAAACTCAAATATTAACTGCATGGATACAAAGTAAAATTTACGGATTTTTATACAAATTCCAACCTCTGCTCAACCCTCTTAGGGTCAGTATTTTCAAGTAAAACATGTGTTTTTTCACTTTTCGCTGAAAACCTAAATACCGACTTTAATCAATGTAAATTCAAATGTTACGAATTTTTATACAAATTTTAATACGTTATTTAACCCTCTTAAGGGTTGATTTTTCGAAAATCCTGAAACACGTTTTTTTTTAATTTTTAATAAAAAGTCCAAATACTAATTTCCAAGGACATAAGTTCAATGGACGTTTAAAAATGACGGATTCTCTAAACTCTAATTCTAAATTCAATTTCCCATTTAACCTCTTTAGGGGTTGATTTTCCAAAAATCCTGAAACACGTTTTTCTTTATTTTTAACCCAAAGCCCAAATACTAATTTTCAAAGATATAACTTACAAAATGACGGATTTTTATTCAAACTTTAACACCCTATTTAACCCTCTTAGGGGGTGATTTTCCAAAAATCTTTTCTTAGTACACCCCTACGTTACAATAGCTATCTACTGTGAAAATTTCAGGTTTCTATTCTGAGCCGTCTAGGCTGTACGTTGATCAGTACGTTGGTCAGTCAGGAAAAGCATTTTTATGTATATAGATTTTTTTGACAGCAAATTGGCATTTTTTGGAGTGAAATAATAAAGTACAAATTAAGAGTTTTTGTACAAGAAACGAACTCTGTGTTAAGCTAAAGTCTAGCGACAAATTTTGAGCCAAAAAAATAACATAAATTGAAAAAAATACAAATGCGTAGTCACAAATAGTGTCTACATGTAGAAAATAATCTAAGTTTGAAATGTACATAAGTACGAATAAGGAATTATTATTATTATTATTGTTATTATTACAATTATATTTTAACGTCTTTAAATACTTTACAGTAATTTAAATCAAATATTAAGATATGTTATATCTTTCAAAATTTTGATTTGGAGATTGATTTGACTGAAATACTTGCCGTATCTAAAGAGAGAGCTTAAATAACATTAATCCCTGCAAAGTTGTTTTGAAAAAAAAAACGTTAGAAAGCCACAAAACCGCATCAAGGGGAAATGAAAACCGATTTAAAATGCTTCTCAATTCGCATCAAAGAGAATAAAAAATAACCCAGTCAAATTAATGCCTCGCTATTGTAATTGGACGCAGCAAAGCAACAGTGTTCTAACAAGGACGAACGAATGTACGTCAAGGCGTCGTGAATTTAATAAACGCTGCCCAGAAATTCTATTAATCAGAAGCTTCACGAGGAAGCACTAGTTTCTAGACCGGAAATGAGTCTAATTCCCTGAGGAGAATCTGAACCAAGCATTTATATTGTAATGCAAGCCTACGAGATTATAGCACATGTTTCAAAAGTTTTACGAGGAGTCTTGTGTGTCACAGAGGGGACAAAGAATTGTCTAGCATCTGCTTTTGATTTGTTTTACCACGCTCTTGTGTGTTTCAACACAACAATTTGTTGTATACTTACTGACATGAGGAAACAGGGATAAAGGTCGATTTTTGCTTATTTGTATCTAACGTTTATATCTGAATTAATACAATTAATTAAGAACTGTTTTTTTATGCTTGTGATCGAATGTTCAACAGAATTGAAAAAAGTAGAATAGCATTGAGTTTTTTTTTAAACAAGTTGGTTGGACTAAAACTGACTAAATATTTGGATAAAAATAAACTACAAAAAACTAAAAAATTTGGTTGTAGATAGTTTTACCTTTTCCAACTCTTTAAGAAGTACATTTATTAACAATGTATTTTCGGTTTTTTGTGAAATTTTAACGTAAAAATCACAAAATTAAGTCTATTATTATACCATGAGATTAAAAATAAACTGAATTAAAGCAAGCCTTGAAAGGGTTTCATTTCATGAATACTGTTTCTGACTTATCAAATAATCAATTAAAAATTTTTTGAGAAATTTCTCTCAAAAAAACACAAAATCAATTGTTCATTGTAAGTTATAACAATAATTAATGTTAAACAATACTGCCGTGCTAAGCAAGAACGTCGTAACTGATTTTATATGAATCTTGAGTTATGTCTTGTTTTCTACATTTTCAGAGTGCACTGTTATTTTAAATGCTAGTAACATGGAATATTGAAGTCAACCTAACAATTTATTTGTAAAAAGGAAATATGTATGCAATTGTATCCATTATTTTGCCAAATCGCTGTTATTCCACATACGACGTTTAATTTTTTTATTTATTTTTTAAATTAAGTAAAAGTAACTAAGTAAAAAAGTCGTAACTACAAAAATATTTATTAACGGCTTTAAACAAATGAAGTAATACGTAACAACAAGAAATTTATAAAAAAATGTACCCAAGAAATTACACCTTACACTGTACCTAGCGTACGATACTTTTGAAATAAAAGCAAATTTTGCCAAAAAATCAATCGGTTTTCTGGTAGAATATTTTAAAAAATTTTTAAGAGTTCCTGTTTTCTTTCTGTATCTATGCCATTTGTTGTGTGTTTTTGAGTGGGTTTTTTGAATTTGATGTTATTGATGTTAGGAAATTTAACTCTATAAAGTCACTATCAAAACTGCATCTATATTTTATGTTTTTTTTTCCTCGTTCAAACGTAACGTTAACCATGTCGCTTAGATAAGGTCGATTAATAATTTTGGTCAATTTGTACTGTGAACTGTAGTCTTGCCATTTGAAAAAGTTTTCAATTTTCATTTGTTAAATTTTAGTTCTTGTATCCGTCCTTCCAACCGAATTAAGAAAATCGTCAAAGTCATACACTTTTTTTGGTTTTTTTAATTGTAATTCGACTTGGTAATCAACCAAACTTGGTGGTACCTAATGTTTTTGATTAATTTTAGAAAATATACAATTTTTGATTCATTAATGAGTGGGTTTCATATACATTTTATAGTTACGACTTTCTTGCTAAGTAATATTGCACAAACCCCACTTACGTCAATTTTATTTACGTATTTGGTCTTATTAATTTCTGGATAATATTTATTAAAGTTATTTAGAATCAAAGTTATTGCACTATTGATCTCAGATTTTGTGTTATCTCAAATTTGACAAAAAAGTCAGTTACGACGTTCTTGCTTAGCACGGCAGAATAAACATGTTAAAACACAAAAAATCTGAAGTAGAAGACAAAGTTCAATGAAAATTTCAAATAAAATTTACATCAATTTAGAGCTAGGTATTTTTAAAAAATCCTTTTTTTAGGTATCAATTTTTAGAATTAGACAATTTGTAAATTATCCCAGATGATCAACAAAAACAGTTAATCAAAAAAATCTTGTTTAAACAGTGGTCATTACGCACTTACGAGCTTTATCAATTTTATCATAGCAGTAAAAAATTTTGGCGCATAACCCTATTGCAACAGTCTTTCCCATGCGATTTAGCTTTTTAGGAGAATAGGTTTTCGGTTAAAAAAAATGATAACTCGACAGACAGTAGTCAGAGCTTTAACCGATTTCCTTGTTTTCATAGATTACCTTCACTATATAAAGTTTTTTTCGCCGAAAACACCGTGTCAAATGTAAGGAACTAGAGCCTTAACATATTTTTTTAAAAACAATTCTATTCTATTCCAGGTAGCAATTTTTCTGATTTTTGACTATTTTGACTATTATTTTTAACAATCTAAAGCAATTAATAAAAATGTTGAGAATTGGGGGCCTAACAAGTTTTTCACGTAACATCTTTCAGGACGCTTTTTATCTCAAGTCGTCTCAGATCCGTAAAACTTTTCTAATTTTATGTAGGAAATACAACTTTTTGAACTTTTAACTGTAAAAAGATTGTAAACCCACAGTCATTTTTTAGGTGTTTAATGATTTTACTCATTTTTTAAAATATTTTGGCATTGTTTTCTTGGTGAAACCCTAACATTTTTTCTCAAAACAAACCTTATCGAAGAGACTGTCGAATGAAAAAATATGATAACTCGACGACGGTCAATAGTTTCGGTTTTAATGAATGTCCTA
The DNA here is from genome assembly GCF_031307605.1 of Tribolium castaneum. Taxonomy (NCBI): domain Eukaryota; kingdom Metazoa; phylum Arthropoda; class Insecta; order Coleoptera; family Tenebrionidae; genus Tribolium; species Tribolium castaneum. The sequence continues at coordinate 2,575,486 of NC_087395.1, read as the reverse complement.
GTTTTTCCAACACAGTATCTTTACTCTTCTGAGTGTAGCATTGTGATAAATGTGATTATAACTTTATCATAAACGTAGCAAGCTACTTTACTCCACAAATTTAGGATGTTTTTAAAATACTTTTTTAAACGTAACATTTTTTAGACTTAGACGATTTATACAAACTATCCCAGACTATCATCCGTACAACTTTCCTGATTTTGTGTAGAAAATGTAGCTTTTTGAGTCTTTGACTGTGAAATAAATTGTTAATCCCCAATCACTTCTTAGATCTGTGATAAATTTTCTCTTTTCACAAAATATTTGCCAAATCGTTTTTTGGCAAAACATTCAAAAACATTCCAATTTTTTCAGAATAGAAAACTTTTGAAAAATGTCCTCGAATGTAAAAAAATGATAAACTGACGAATGTCAATAGTTTGAGTCTTAATGTATGTTCTTGTTTTTCTAAACATAGTATCTTCACTCAACAAACTTTTTTCTTTTGCAATGTCATTCCGTGTCTTATTTTTCAGGCTGCGATTATGATTTAGACACTAGTACAAGAAAACATAAAAAAGTATATAATTAAACTTAAATTTTCTCCAAGAACAATTTATTTCGATTTTAAGCAATGAATCGTAAAAAACATATTTTTTCTTAAACGTAACAAATTTCCGAATTAGACGAGTTACAAGTTTATAAAAACTGGGATTGTTTGTCTTGTTCTAAGACGAATCATCTATAAAATTTTGTTGATTTTTTCTAAAAGCTAAGTTTTGTAAAAGGACTTTTGTTTTTATAGAAAGGATAAACTGACAGACTAACAATACTTAGGGTCTTAATGGATTTTATTGTTTTGTTATAGTATCTTTACAAACTTTTTATTTTAATGTGTTATCTCGTGTGTAATAATTCTCCGAAATATTTCTGAAAATACAACTTGTGAAAAAGAAGTAAACAGACAGTTAATAGTTAGGGCTTTAAGATTTTTTTTTGCCTAACGATTTTTTTTCTAAAAATATCTTTACGTTACAAATTTAATTTTTTTCAAATGTTATCTCTATAACCAACTGCAAATGAGAAAGTTTGTCAAAAGGACCTTGGAGTATGAAAAATTGATAGATCGAGAATTAATTTTTTTGTTTTATAAACAATTTTCGAAATACACATTTTTTTCTTAGGTGCTTTCCCGTATAGCAGTTTTTAGATTCTTACGGAAAACAAAGCTTACCATAGGGTTTTTGAGTGAAAAAATGATAAACCGTTAGTTACTTGTTAGTTAGGGACTTAATATATTTTCGTTTTCTCAAATTATCTTCACAACACTGATTCTATATTTTTCTCAAATGTCTTTTTTTTGCAAATTTTGCAGAAAACAAATTTTATTAAAATAGTCTTAATTTAAAAAAAAAATGAATCAACGGTGACTAGTTAGGACTTTATCAATTTTTTTCGTTTTTTGAAAATACCTTCAGGATTCAAATTTTATTTTTTTTCTTAAGCGTATTTTTATAAAGCAATTTTTATGATTTTTGTTGAAAACAAATCTTGTCAAAAAGGTTCTCAACTTTGAAGGTCATTAGTTAGAGTCTTAACAAATATTTTCAAAATAAAAATTTTATTTATGTTCTTAAGCATTATCAGGTGTAGCATTTTTCCAAATTTACGAGGAAAATAAAACTTACAAAGGGTTTTCGATTGTATAATAAACTGACAGTCACTACTTAGGGGGTTTACTAATTTTTATTACCTCAAATTATCTTTATAATTCACGATTTATTGTTTTGGCAAGTGTTTCCAGGTCTGTTTTTTCTTAATTTTGTTTATTATAAACAAAACTTTTTAATGGAGTCGTTTTGGTCAAACAAAATTAAACGTATTTAAAATATTTTATTAAAAAACAACAAACATTAAAAAACACAAGACTAGAAAATAAAACTGTTCAGTCACAACTTTTCAGCATCAAGCCAAATTTCTCCTTCTGCAGCTAAAATAAACGACGCTACTTTATACTTTAACGGTTCTTGTGTTCTTCCTGCTACCCAAAAGTTGTAATTTTGCAACAGTGTTGCCAACCCGACTTTCGTTTGCATTAAACCAAACCGTAATCCTGAAAAAAATCATCAAATTTAATTTTTCAATGTCATTTTCATACCTATACAAATCCTTGGCCCCTCACCGAAAGGAAGGTGGGCATAATGATGCCTTGATTTTTTATTATCTTCATTAAACCTCTCAGGATCAAAGATTTCAGGTTCAGGATAATAATCTTTATCATAATGAATGCCCCAAATTGGGATACAGACCGTGGTACCTTTATCAATAATTATTTCTTGATCGGGGATTTTGTAATCTTTGACACATTTCCTGCTTAGGAGGGGAACTGGTGGATACATCCGTAAGGCTTCGTTTATGACCTGGTCCATATATTTCATGTCTTGAATGGCTTCGTATGTCATATGGCCATCATATTTGGCCAAAACTGTGTTAATCTCATTTCTGAGTTTTTGCTGCAAGTCTTGTCTTCGACTTAACTCATACAAAACAAACGTCATGGTTGTGGAAGAAGTCTCAAAACCGGCAATAAAAAACACGAAACATTGGGCTGCTATTTCCTCATTTGTCAGATTTTGTAAATCGATCAACAGTTGAATAAAATCCTTGCGACTGTAATTATTTTCCACTCGGTACTTTACTGTATCTCGTACAAGCTGAAGGAAAAAATCTGAAACATCTTTCCGAGTCATTCTCAGTTTGAATGCAAGTGCAAGTCTGGGGAAAGCCATCGCAAAACTCATCTTAATAAGATCGAAATATGTTGGCGTGAAAGCCTTGCGTCCATACTCCCGAAAAAGCGAATTCTTGTCTTTTGAAGTGTTAAACTGGAGTCCAATAGCACACGATCCAATTATGTCTGTGGTAAAACACCCCAACACTTCTTTAATATCAATTGGTTTTTTCTCACGACAAAACGAATCAATTCGTTCAATTAGATCCGGCGTACAGTCGACCAAAATTTTGAACATTTGCTTTATTTTTCCTAAGGTGAAACTCGGAGTTACTTCAGTCTATAAATTTTTTCACTTTTGATCCAAAATAATCACGAGAAGATGGTCACAGACAAAGTCGATTGGTTTTATAAAAAAAATTGTATTCATGATCGGAGAAAATTCAACTAAACTGAAAGAAGTAAAGTGAAGATTTTTAAACCGCTAAATATTACAAGCTAGGTTTAACTGATGTTATTTTTACCTGATTTTACTCGGTTAGTTTGTTTCCGAACCAAAACTCATTTAATTTGTAAGAACATGTTAAAACTCACTTATCATATTTTGGGTGATTTAGCTTTTAGTTAAGCAAATATAAGCAAAAATAAACTACAAAAAACTAAAAGGTTTTTGTGGATAGTGTTACTTTATTCTCCGTAAATTTTTAAGATCGCTTTTGACTATTATGTTAAAATACTTAAATAAAATAGTGCAAAAACATTTATCAAAAACTCTTTTAAAAATAAAATATTTTCCAAATGGTGTAAGAGACGGAGTTTTAGAAAATGAAATTTATCTAGGTTTAAAGCAAGGGATGTTCTTAAAATATTTCTTTAAACATAACATTTTTTAAAATTAGACGATTTATACAAACTATCTCAGACGACCATTCGTACAACTTTCCTGATTTTGTGTAGAAAATGTAGCTTTTTGAGTCTTTGATTGTGATAAAAATTGCTAATCCCTAATCATTTTTTAGATCTGTAATCAATTTTCTCTTTTCACAAAATATTTGTCAAATCGTTTTTTGGCAAAACATTTAAAAACATTCCAATCTTTTCTGACTAGAAAACTTTTCAAAAATGCCTTCGAATGTAAAACAATGATAAACCGACGAATTTCAATAGTTTTGCTCTTAATGTATGTTCTTGTTTTTCTCAACATAGTATCTTCACTCTACAAACTTTTTTTTTGCATTGTCATTCCGTGGCTTATTTTTCAGGCTGCGATTATGATTTAGACACTAGTACAAGAAAGCATAAAAATGTATAAACTTAAACTTAAATTTTCTCTAAGAACAATTTACTTAGATTTTAAGCAATGAATCGTAAAAATCATATTTCTTCTTAAACGTAACAAATTTCCGAATTAGACGAGTTACAAGTTTATAAAAACTGGAATGGTTTGGCTCGTTCTAAGACGAATCATCTATAAAATTTTGTTGATTTTTTCTAAAAGCAAAGTTTTGTAAAAGGGCCTTTGTTTTTATAGAAAGGATAAACTGACAGACTAACAATACTTAAGCCAGTAAGGGTTTCAATGGATTTTATTGTTTTCTTAAAGTATCTTTATAAACTTTTTATTTTAAAGTGTTATCCCGTGTGTAGTAATTCTTCGAAATATTTCTGAAAATATAACTTGTGAAAAATTAATGAACGAGTTAATAGTTAGTGCGTTAAGATTTTTTTTGCCTAACGATTTTTTTTCTAAAAATATCTTTAAGTTTTAAATTTAATTTTTTTCAAATGTTACCTCTATAACCAACTGCAAAAGAGAAAGTTTGTCAAAAGAACCTTGGAGAATGAAAAATTGATAGATCGAGAATCAGTTTTTTTGTTTTATAAACAATTTTTGAAATATACATTTTTTTCTTAGGTGTTTTCTCGTATAGCAGTTTTTAGATTCTTACGGAAAACAAAGCTTACCAAAGGGTTTTAGACTGAAAAAATGATAAACCGTCAGTTACTAGTTAGTTAGGGACTTAATATATTTTCGTTTTCTCAAACTATTTTCACAACGCTGATTTTATATTTTTCTCAAGTGTCTTTTTTTGCAAACTTTTGCAGAAAAAAATTTATTAAAAGAGTCTTAATTTAAAAAAAAATTAATCAACGGTGACTAGTTAGGACTTTAGCAATTTTTTTCGTTTTTTGAAAATATCTTCAGGATTCAAATTTTATTTTTTTTCTTAAGCGTATTTTTATAAAGCAATTTTTATGATTTTTGTTGAAAACAAATCTTGTCAAATAGGTTCTCAGCTTTGAAGGTCATTAGTTAGAGTCTTAACAAATATTTTCAAAATTAAATTTTTATTTATGTTCTTAAGGATTATCAGGTGGAGCATTTTTCTAAATTTACGCGGAAAATAAAACTTACAAAGGGTTTTCGATTGTAAAAAATAATGAACTGACAGTCACTTCTTAGGGGGTTAACTATTTTTGTTACCTCAAATTATCTTTATAATTCACGATGTATTGTTTTGCCAAGTGGCAAGTGTTTCCAGGTCTGTTTTTTCTTAATTTTGTTTATCGTAAACAAAACTCTTTAATGTAATCGTTTTAGTCAAACAAAATTAAATGTATCTGAAGTATTTTATTAAAGAACAACAAACAACAAAAAACACAAGACTAGAAAATAAAACTGTTCAGTCACAACTTTTCAGCATCGAGCCAAATTTCTCCTTCTGCAGCTAAAACAAACGACGCTACTTTATACTTTAACGGTTCTTGTGTCCTTCCTGCTACCCGAAAGTTGTAATTTTGCAACAGTGTTGCCAACCCGACTTTCGTTTGCATTAAACCAAACCGTAATCCTGAAAAAAATCATCAAATTTAATTTTTCAATGTCATTTTCATACCTATACAAATCCTTGGCCCTTCACCGAAAGGAAGGTGGGCATAATGATGCCTTGATTTTTTATTATCCTCATTAAACCTCTCAGGATCAAAGATCTCAGGTTCAGGATAATAATCTTTATCATAATGAATGCCCCAAATTGGGATACAGACCGTGGTACCTTTATCAATAATTATTTCTTGATCAGGGATTTTGTAATCTTTGACACATTTCCTGCTCAGGAGGGGAACTGGTGGATACATTCGTAAGGCTTCGTTTATGACCTGGTCCATATATTTCATGTCTTGAATGGCTTCGTATGTCATATGGCCATCATATTTGGCCAAAACTGTGTTAATCTCATTTCTGAGTTTTTGCTGCAAGTCATGTCTTCGACTTAACTCATACAAAACGAACGTCATGGTTGTGGAAGAAGTCTCAAAACCGGCAATAAAAAACACGAAACATTGGGCCGCTATTTCCTCAATTGTCAGACTTTTTAAATCGATCAACAATTGGATAAAATCCTTGCGACTGTAATTATTTTCCACTCGGTACTTTACTGTATCTCGTACAAGCTGGAGGAAAAAATCTGAAACATCTTTCCGGGTCATTCTCAGTTTGAGTGCAAGTGCCAGTCTGGGGAAAGCCATCGCAAAAGTCATCTTAACAATATCGAAATATGTTGGCGTGAAAGCCTTGCGTCCATACTCCCGAAAGGGCGAATTCTTGTCTTTCGAAGTGTTAAACTGGAGACCAAAAGCACACGACCCGATTATATCTGTGGTAAAACACCCCAATAATTCTTTAATATCGATTGGTTTTTTTTCACGACAAAACGAATCAATTCGTTCGATTAGATCCGGCGTACAGTCGACCAAAATTTGGAACATTTGCTTCATTTTTCCCGAGGTGAAAGTTGGGGTTATTTTGGTTCGTAAATTACGCCACTTTTCGCCCCCTAATGCAAATAGGTGTGCACTGAGAGGGTCGTCTTTCTCGTTGTAGTAAAAGCCCCGGTCGGTGAAATGGTCGAAATCTTTTGTCATGATGTTCTTCAAATAGTCCAAGTCAATTACTAGATAGCCGGGTTGGAAGAGGGAGTAGAAACCTCCGTGTTTCCATCCGTGGGATTTCATCTCGTCATAGAATTTTTTTAAAAGGATGCCGCCGTTGTCTCTTTGTCGCAACATGTTGAAGTTGCCGAAGGGGACTGTGGGTGGGAGGAATGGTACGTTTTTTTGGCGCCAATATTGGAAGCGCCATTTGAAGTAAGCGTACGTGATGACCAGGAGGGCTACAGACACGCCCAGAATGTCGAAAAGTGTTGGCATTCTGTCGAAAAATATAAAAATCCCGAGCTGATAAAACGATCAAATAACTAACCTGTTTGTGTGATATGTTTGGTGTAATGACACTAATCTATTAGGAGATGAGATAAGTGTATGACCTTAAGTTAAGTAAGATATGCGCACACATATTTGTATATCTTTTGTATTGGTTTTTATCAAATAAAATATTATTTTTTTGTGTTTAGCAACTTACAAACAAAAATATTTATTTTCAGATCGTTTCTAGAATATTTGACACCCCTGGTCTCTCCATATAAAAAAGTGTTCAGTTTTTTGTAATGTCTTTAAATTCATTCGTAATATTTTATATAAGGTATTGCAGTTTAAATTTTTGATTATTTTGAAAAATTGTCATTAAAAAAATTTGAGTATTGCAAAAATCATTGTTTTCTATTTTTGGCAATTTGACATTGTCGATAATGAACAAAAGCAGAAGAATAAAAGCCTAATTCGGAAAACATATTTTTTAAATATAACGTTCTAATCATACGCAAAATAAATTTTTGTTTTCTAAAGGCTGATTTATTTTTTGTCCATAACATCACCTGTGTAATTTGTTTTTCTTTTACTTTTTTTACTTTTTTTTTTAAATTATTTACTTACAAACATAGCAATAATTTAATAGAGAAAATATTATTTTGGAAGGAACGTTTTGCCCGCACTTGAGTTCTCACATTAATAATCGACACGTAAGTACTACGTTATATTAAATGCTACAAAATAAGCTTTTAAATAATATATAAGTAATTTGTTCTATTATGATCTGCTTTATACCAAAAGTTTCTTTCTAACTTAATACCTAGTCTTTCAAACTTTTATAAAAACACTTAAATAAAAATGCTTATAACTTGTTTTTAATTTTTATAAACTAATTAATATCGAGTCACAAATATACTTTTAAGCTATAATTATGATAGAGATAAGTTTGCCCTTTAATTTAAATATGGAAATTATAAAAAGTAAAGTAAACCTGCGAAAACCTGAATAAATTAGAAATAGATAAAGCAAAAACAAATTATAAATTTTGAAATCTTAAATAGATTTTAACTAAAAAAACATTCATGGAATATCTGAAAATATAAAAAAATATATAATACCTACAACTGCGTAGACAATGTCTGCAATGTCAACAAGGTCAACACTAGCTCAATAATGAGAATTTAAAGTTATGTTGTGTTTTATTTTTATTTTCTATTAAGAACGTATACGAAGAGAATAAAAGTTGAAGCGCAGAAATGAAAAAAAAATATTTGATTTGTTTTTACTCTTTTTTGAGAATATTGTTTGTTTATTTGTTTTTATATTTTTTATATCACATATTTTCTATTGTCTAAAAGTTTTCTTCTACCCTTAAGTTTTATTTTGAACAAATTATACACCAATTTTATAGTCTAACATTATCAGTATAATGTCAAAATTTATTATTTCTATATTGTTGACTTAGTTGACATTCTTGACATCTCTTTAGATCTTTACGTCGAGGTATTTATTGACAATTAAACAAATGAAATGTCTACCTTGTATTGTTGACACGCCCATCTCTACTAAGAACGCAACTCAAAGCCACATTTGTAGTGATGGTAACTTCAAGATTGTTAATTAGAAAGATTATTTTCTATCAGATTTCTCCAGATGTGTATGTTTTTCAAATTCATGTAAATAGGTATTTATTCTAATTAAATAAAAATAGCAACATCCCATTTTCTCTCAAAATTATTTGTTATAAATTTTCATGGACTTTAAACTATAAATTATATTAGTTATTAATGGCAAATTTAATAATCACTTATAAAATTATTCTACAATTTTATTAATATTTAAAAATGCAATGTTGACACTTTCGTAGCTTTTAATCAGATGGTAATACCTATTGTTTGAGTTTTTTGGGTTTTTCAGTTTCAGACTACAATGTTTTAAAAAATTTTATTAATTTTTTTGTTGAGAGTTTATTGCCAGTAAATTTTTTTCTCATAGTCATAATACAGTTTGAACAAATACACAAGATTGTTATAGTATCGTTATCTACAATCGGTACTTTGCAGATGCTTTGCAGTTACAATTCAAAAAAACTTGAAATATCTAAAGTTTTGTAAAATGTAATTGACAGTCAAGCACAATCAAATTGAAATTGATGGATTCGAACTAGAAACCTAAAAAGTTGGTAAAACTGAAAAACTTTCAAAACAAACAAACCTGGTAAAAAAATCTTAAAAGACTGAGTAATTTTGACAAATATTAAATATTACAAGTATAATTTTTTGACTTTGAATTAAATGGTTGTTTTAATTTTTCAGTATTTTGCATTTCGTTTGCATTTTAGAGGTTTTTTGTTTTAGTTTATAATTTTCACTAATTTTAACTTTATTATTCGAACACATTTTATTGAATTTCTTTAACGAAAAACTAATAGCCAATGTAATTTGTACTTTTAATGAGAAATTTAATCATTAGTAACTATTTCACTTTTTTATCAACCTTATTTAAAAAAAATAATTTGGTAAAATGACACGTTGGCGTTTACATTGAGACAGCTAATAGGTATATATAGAATTTTTATTTATTACTTGAAATTAAGCTACTTGTACCAAGAAAATGAATTCTCATTTTTTGAATGATTCTTATCAGATGAAAAGTCATCATCACACTTCAGTAACAGGAAAACACTTTATAGTAAAAGGACGAATTAACAATGTCTCTGGACCTGTAGAGTAAATTTTGATTTAAAAAACAAAATATTGTAAACTTCTTACGTTGAAAGTTAGATTAAAAGTAACTATTTTGTTTAATGTGTCAGTGATTTATTAACATTTCTTTAAAAAAAAGCAAAACAGACTCAAAGAGTCGTCATAAAATCACACTTTTGCAGAAGTAAGCTCAACACTTTCTGGCGAAAAACTTGCACGTTTAAACCGTTGAAAACGCTTCATGCATCAAGACAAGTCTTTATAGCTAAACTTGATACCGTTTTGTAAGTTGCGTTCGTGACAATATTTGCAATTTCTTCATGAATTACTAAGAAATTCGCTTCAAATACCGCGAAAATCTTAAGTATTTTATGCGTCTTTGAAATCAACAAACAGCTGAACTGTTTTCCTCTGTATGATTTTGGAGGATCGTTATAAGGCACTACTGACTCGAGAACACTGCAATCAAATTTAATGTCATGTAAAACATGGAACAAATGAGGCAACACTGTAGGAGTGTTTCTTCGTAATCGATTTGAAATTTATTACATTTCTTGGATGAAGTCGAGTGTTAAACACGCATTTTTACGTCGTGAGTCCCTGAACTTAGTTGGCACACAATAATATCTATTAACATGTTGCTAACTTAAGATCAAAGTTATAGGGCACTTTGATGCAATATTTGCTAATAACGATTAAATTTATAGAATGCCACATCTCTCGCTTTATATGCACACACATCAATTAGCGAGCAAAGACTATTAACACTTGAACTACAAATTCTAATTTACATCATTGTCATGCACAGACTCAAGGACAAGTCAAGAAGTTTCGCGACTGTTTTCAAACAAACAACGCTGCAACAGTTGAGCTTTGTTGTCTCTATTAAAACACTTTGATATGTGTGACTGTTAAAGACTGCCAGAAGTAGCAAAACCTTCGACGTTTATGAAGGCAATAGAATCAATTTTACAGCCGAAAATTTAGAACAATATTTAGGTGCAACAATTAATTAACTTCTTTATAGCTTTCTCGTGCCATAAAAAGTATTAATTTGTTTTTGTAATGAAATTTATTGCAATAAAAATTATGTTTTTCTACTTTTCCTACCGAAAGTAGTTTCACAAAAAGAGAACTTATGTGCAACTGCTTTTAGTAAATTTTTAGGAGTTGTATTGGCAGTGCTGGGCTGGGTGTCATCAGACGTCATTGTAATCTAGTGTGCGATTTGTCAACAGCGTCAAGTCGTTTATTGATAAAACCCGAATAATTAAATTAAAAAGTTAAACTAAACAAAAGAAACAACATAGATTGAAAGTAGAAAGAATAGTATTCTGGCACTCCTTCGTCGTGCTCCAAAACCATTCGTGCCACAATAGAACGTTTTATAAAACTCGTATATTAATTATAATATTTTATTTTTCTAGCTGTGGAAATTAATAAATGAAAAAATAAAAAAATGTTTTTTTAGAAAAAAACTTTTATTTAATAGATGCACTAAATAGTGACAAATAATGTTTTTCTATCAAAGGACAATATTTCTGCTTACAAATTAGGATTTTAAAATTTATAAAAGCTTTGGGAACGGTCATAACAATACAGCATTACAGAATTACTTTCTTAAATTAAGCAGTGTTCTCATAGCTTTTATAAATTTTAAAATCCTAATTTGTACACAAAAATATTCTCCTTTTTATTCATAAAACCCGAATAATTAAATTAAAAAGTTAAACTAAACAAAAGAAACAACAAACATAGAAAGTAGAAAGAATAGTATATTACATTCGTTTTATAAGAGTTAATTCTGGCACTCCTTCGTCGTGCTCCAAAACCATTCGTGCTACAATAGAACGTTTTATAAAACTCGTATAACAATTATACTATTTTATTTTTCTAGCTGCAGAAATTAATATAGAAATAAAAAAATGTTTTTTTAGAAAAAAACTTTTATTTAAAAGATGCACTAAATAGTGACAAATAATGTTTTTCTATCAGAGGACAATATTTCTGCTTACAAATTAGGATCTTAAAGTTTATAAAAGCTTTGGGAACGGTCATAAGTCATAACAATACGGCATTACAGAATTCTTTCTTAAATTGAGCACTGTTTCCAAAAGGTTTTATAAATTTTAAAATTCCAATTTGAAAGCAAAAATATTCTCTTCTGATCGAAAATTATTTTTTACTTTTTAGTGCATCTATTAAATAAAACCTTTTTTCTAAAAAAAAATTTTAATTTTTTTTATTTATTGCTTTTTAGTCTTTATTTATTCTAAACGTTATTTCTCTGAGATTTAGTTTCACTGTCTTATTGTAATACCATTATTTTGCTGATTTGTGCAAATTTGTTTGGTGATATGTAATAGAAAACAGCTATTAGCATTGAAAGCACATTCTAACCTCTGTTTTGCGTCTATATTCTATCGTCTAAGATAAATGTATTTAAAAAAATAGCGACATTTGTTTGTAACGAAACGTAATGAAAATGATTAGGTAATAATATATTTTCCAATAATCAACATATCATTAAAGTTGCTATAAGTTACGGTATGTACACATCGAAAACCCATTTGTAAACATAACTTATAACTTAAAAATCTTATTTAACGTCTTTAGGGGAATGCATTGTCACGCAGATTAAGTAAGTATGCAAAATTTCAATTCATTGGGACAATGGGAACCCTTTCAAATTTGGCTCCGAAAATATGAAACAGACAGACAGACAACAAAGCAAGTTAAATAAATGCTTTCAAAAATGTATTTTAAATGTATTTCTGATGCACCTAAATAGAATTTTTAACCTCTCAAAAATCCGGTCTCTGATTACAATTCGAATGCAAAATATGTAACCTCCCCAGAACAAAGATAAAAGTTGACCAAATAATTGCAGTTTGGATCACCAACAGTGCTAGTCCTGTCAGAGCAGTTATTATTTATGAGTTTTACTGCTGATCACATCCCAACTGCCTCTACCATGTGTCGCTTTATGTAAATGGCAACAGTTGCAGATCATGAACACAATTTCATAATTTACGTTATTTGGTTAGTAAAGTGCTTTGATATTAGCTTATTGGAAATAATTGTTTTTTAATTCAATGATATTTCTCGAGAAAGCTAGCAAACTTGAGGATTAAGTTGTAAATACACCCCACTTGTAAAATAAATTACCCACCTGTTGCCATTATAAGATACTGGAGTATTGTATGAAGCTAAACATATTGCATCTATCTGAGAATGAGAAGTGTGAAGATACATATTTATACTGCAAATAATAGATTACTCGAATAATCCAGAATTGAATTTAATTAACTATTGTTAATTAGCGTCGCATTTTACTGAATTATTTTGTTAAATAAAATTGTTAAAATACTAAGATAGTTATTAATGATCAATCAGAACTGTGATTGAAAGTATAAAGCTATTTAACAGCTAATTTTGAGGGAAGATGCGACGTTGGCGTTTTATGGTTTTGAAATAGCTAATAGTTACTAGTTAAATTTTTCTTTGCCAAAGATAAGCAACAAATCGTTAAAATAAGGCTGATACATTACTTGTAACTATTTTTAAATAGCTTTTGAACCAATACGAAGAGAAACGTTTTTAAATCAGTTCTAAAATGTGTTGCTTGCTGTGAACTTCTTTTTTTTTAAGAAACTGGAAATATTTACAAAGATGTAGAAATTTTCAAAATTGTGTGGGAAATGCGTTACTTGAATTGAACAGATTTATTAGAAAAAATAATAAAAGTAATTCATTAAATTCAACCAATTTTGTCAAAATGTGGTAGGAACCAAATGACTGTCTATTTAGAAACATATTTCAACGATAAATGAACAAAATTCAAAAGATTTTGGGAAAGTAATAATGGAAAATAATTGTTAAAGTATGTCAGATACGATTTTTTCAGTAAAAAACTCACTTAACCAAAAAATTGAAAAAATGTATTATTGGTAAATGTAATAAATGTAGGGCATCGTTCGACGAGAAATTTGCTATTAATATTGAAAGATACTGCAAAAACGATACAAAAAATTGTTAATTACAATGTATTATTTTTTGTTACTAGGAATTACCTTTTCAGCGAAAAACTTAAAAATTTTCGAGAATTAGCCAAATGTTCTCCTTAAATTTTGAAATCTTTTTAGTGACGTTTTTATGACACTAAGTATTTTACAACAAGAAACTAGAGAATCAAACGCATATTTTTTTATTAATTTAGAAACATTAATTTAGGTTCAAAACATTTTTCGCTGATTAAAAAAAATCAAACACAAGTAAAATTTCAATTTGTAACACTTTCTAACGTTTATTTTAACTTTTGAACCAAAACAAAGTTCAAAATTATTACATCACGTCTAAAATAAATAAAAAAATAATAAATAATAAAATACTTAAAAAATCTACTATTAGGTCGGAAATTTCTTAAATGGACTTGTATGAACACTTTTTGACTAGAAACTTAACAAAATTCGAAAAGTTATAAAAATTATAAATTATAACTTATAACAAACTTATTTACATCAACAGATTTTGCGAAAATTAATTAGAAAAACGCTAAATTATTCTTTTCTTTGATTTAGTTATGAACATATTTTAAGAAGAAATCTTGAAGCTTTAAAGAGGATTGGTGATCATTTTTATTGGAAAACCCACTAACCTATAAATAATCCATGAAAATTTTTTTTATGAGTCATTGTATTAATTTTAGAGCAATTCTTGATGAGAAATCTATTAAAGATACATATTTTTTGTGAAAATTTTTAGTGAGAAATGTAATTTACATATTTATTTTTTTACATGTTACGAAATTACGTTAAAAACAGGCTAAAAATTTCAAATAACACCTTTTTTGTATTTTTGAGACTTTTATTTAATTTTTTGCTTTAAAACAAATAAAAAAAATTAAACAATATTTTTTTTGTTGTCTTTCAAGAAATTACAACTAAACAAACTGAAACTGTAAAATCTGTAGTCATGAGATATTTTGCGTTAAAGTCAACCTAAAAACTTGCCCACTTATGTCGAAAATTGAGTTATTTTTCTTGTTTGGATGTATAAACGTTTTTTGTGATAATAATAATTTATTAAAAAATGAATAACAATTTGTAAAAAATCGTCAGGTTAAAAGTCAAAGGTGAGGTAAAAGCTAAGTTTATTTGATCAATTTTGGTAAAAATCATTGAAATTGTTATTTTAACTTGTTCCGAAAGATTCAGCAAATCTGAGCTAAAAAAATTTTAAATTAGCGGAAATGTATTACTTTCCATGACTTAAAATGTTTCGAAAATTTACAAAACAAGTGAAATTTTTTATGAATTTTATAAATTAGAAGTTTTTTCAAACACACTATTTTATTTAACATTAGAACATTTTTTGTAAAAACTGATTCACACAAAAGCAGCAATATTTTGGCAATGAGACAGAAAACTATAAAATTTAGTCACAAATATTTGTAAGTTTGTTTTGTTTGATCTAAAATATCTCTTGACGAGAAATTCGCTGAATTTGAAAGATTTTGCCAAACAAATGTAAACAATCGCTAAATTAAGACCGGAACACTTGATATTATAAAAATTTGAGGATTACTTTGGATCAAAACAACAAAATGTAAAATTGTATTTCGATGATAAAAAATTTTGCCGAAATTGTTGAAAAATTGTTGAAGTAGTTCAAAGTACTTCATCTAGTATGTGAATTTAGAGGTTTTTTTTTCGGTGAAGAACTTTCTTATTTCGAAAAAATGCAAATTAAATTTATTACTTTATTTTAATTTGTTGTAAGGCAGTTAGGAAATTATATTTTTGTATTTTCATTACTTATTTTATAATATTTTGTTAACTCTTTTTATATTAGCTAATTGTGTAAACAAATATTCTTTCTAAAAAATACTCAGTTCCGTCAGCTAATAATATTTTTGTATGACAAATAAAGAAAATCCGTAATGTAAAATTTTATTTTAAAGACAGACATATTGTGATGTATGTATTGAGATCGACTTTACTTTTAAACATCTTCTAGTAGACTGCTTACGTTTATATAGATTTATTACGTGAACTTGTGGTGCTCAAACCTACTCAGACATTCTGCATTATGCAAATAGAATGAATATCTAAGAACTGTTAGATTTATGAGCTTCAAGTTCGCATCAAAGGTAAACGACCGGTCAGAAATGTGATGATGATAAACGAGGTTTTCCATAAGTTTCCAGCAACTTTTTGTTACAGGTCTCGTCTTCTACAAATGCGAGAAAGACGGTGAATGGAACTTTAATGAACAATTTAATAAAAGTTGGGTAAATTACACCACCTGTATTAACATCGAAGATTTTGAAGTAAGTGTAATGAAAATTAGCAATTTATTAGTATCAAATATGTAGTAGTAGTTTAGTTTTTATATTATAAATGAACTTTGTTGCAGTTTCGCCAACAGATCATATTGATATACTGCGTAGGATACGGAGTGTCTCTGGTGGCTCTTCTTGTGTCACTTGCCCTCCTCACTTACTTCAAGTAAGTATCTCTCGCTACATCATAACCTTATTAGTCGGCGTGTAAACCTCTGGAACTTTGAAACAACATCAACCAGCTATTAATAAAGTGAACCCTGTTACAGTGAGGAAAATTACATTTGATTTTTACTCACTTTGGAAACGACACACGGAAAAAAGGTGGTTAACAAAATTTGTTGAAAACTTGTTAAAGTTGTTGCGAAACTGGGAACAATTATACAAAATATAATCGTAAGAAAAAGAAAAAAAAGGAGTAACTTTTCACACTTTTTTCGATTTTATTTCCTTATCGAGCAACTCTTACATTTATTTTATTCCCCTCGTCTCCCTTCTTGTTTTAAACTTCTGTCGTTTTTCTTCTCTAAACTCATTTTTCTAGTTTTTAATTCTCTACATTTTTTCTTGTTCATATGTATGTTCCTCATTCTATTTTTCTCTCGTCTTTTATTTTTCTCGTCTTTCTGTATCTTCTATCATTCGATACCGTTTCTTTTCTTTATCGTTTTTACTCTTGTTGACTTTTTTTGTTTTTTTTTCTTGTTATTTTATTTATTTTGTTTTTGTTTACCATTTTTTAATTTTCTTGTTTTTGTTTTGTCATTTTTTATTGTGCCATCTTTTTCACAGGTTTCTTTTTTTTTGGTGTTTTTGTCTTACTTTTTAATTTCTTTTTATTTCTTTTTTTTCTTGGTTTGCTTTTTCATTGTATCTCTTTTTTTCTACTCATCGTTTTGTTTTTCATCTTGTTCTACTAGTTTACAAATCTCGTTCATTTATTTTTTATTATTTTTTTGTTTCACTTTTTTTTGCTTTATTTGTTTTATTTTTTTAATTCACTTTTTGTTCTCGTTTCAGTTCTCTATTGTTTTTCTCTTTTTCTATTTTTATTTTTTCTTGTTTTTTGTTTTTTATGTCTTATTACTTTTTTGCAACCTCGTTTTTTATTTCTTTTGTTTCTCCTATATTTTTTCTATCGTATCTCTTATCTCGTCTCTCATTCTTTTTTTTTCTTGCTTGTTTTTTGTCTCTTTTTATTTTGTTTCTCTTCTCTGTGGTCTTGGTGTTTTGTCAGTTTTTTTTTCGTATCTCTCGTCAACTCTATCGTCTTTCTCGTCTTCTTTTTCTTGTAGTTTTTATTGTTTACTATTATTTTTCTCTTCCCTCTCGCTTTCCACTCATATTTATTTTTATTTTCGTCTAGCAAATTTCTCTTTTTTCTTTTTTTATGTTCTTGCATTTTGTTTGTTTTGTTTTACCTCTACTTTTTGTGTCTTATCTCAAGTCTGTTTTGTTCTCGTCTTTTCTCTTATTTGTTTTTTCTTGTCTCTTTTTTCTATCGTCTATCGTGTTTATCGCTATTATTTTTTTTTGTCACCTTTTATTTTCCTTTTTTTTTGTCTGTTTCTTTTCATCCGTCCTCTTTTCTTTTGCTTTTTTTCTTTATACTCACATTTCTACTGCAACATTTCTTTTCTTTCCATTTCTTTTCACTTTCGTCTTTTTTCATTTTTGTCTTTCGTCTACTTTTGTCTTTTTTATTTCTCGTATTTCTTTTGTTTTGTCTTTAAGCATACAAGATAAAATTAATGCATATGAACTTAAAAAGTTTAGTAAAGAAATTCTTAACTTTTTTGTTTATATTTTTTTGTTTTTAATTTTAGTTTGTATTTTTTTGCATCTCGTTTTCATCTTTCTTGTTCTCCGTTTCTCTTCTTTCTTGTCACTCTTCTTTTGTCTTTGTTCTCGTTTTTTTCTTATGTTTCTTGTTTCTGTTTTTACTCTTTTGTTTTACGTTTTTTCTTTCTTTTCTACCACCCTTCCCTGTTTTCTCAGTAACTTTTTTTGACTTTTCCTTTTTGTTTCTCTCTCCTTTTTTCTCTGTTTATATTTCTACGGTTCTATATTTTAGTTATTAGTTTATTTTCTTTTTGTAAGTTTTTTATTTGTTTTGCTGTTTATTTTCTTTTTTTTCTTTCTCGTCGCAATTTTTTTTATTTTAATTTTTTCTTGATTGCTTCGACTTCGATTTTTTTATTATTTATTTTGTCTCTTTTCACTTTTGTTTTACACCTTTGTCAATTGTTTTTTTGTTTTGTGTTTTTCTCATCTTTCTTCCCTGGCGACTTTTTTTGACCCATTTCTTGGTCCTCTTTCTTCTCTTTTTTTGTTTTGTTTACGTTTCTCTAAATGCCGAAATATTTAAATTCTTCTTTGATTATATTTCTTTTTTCGTTTCGCTTCTTTGTTTGTCTTCTCCCTAGTTTACCTAATTTGTAATTACAACAATGTAAAATATACATTGAATAAAGTCTTCAAATTTTTTAAAAGAAATTAATTTTCAACATCAAGCGATAAAAAACATATTTTTAGTAACAAGTTATTCAATCTTTTTTATGGAAAGCTTGTACGTCTTTTCGTAAATAAAATTATTTGTTTTGGTTCCTCAATCTAACGTATTCAAATAATTAGAGCAGGTCTGGTAATTGAATAATAAATGACAACGGTGGCTTTCAAACAACTCCATTGCTTTTACAGAAATTGACACGTATAATTCGATTATGTGTGTTGTGGTGAAAGGCAATCGGGTCAAAATTACAATTTGCATGAAGATAATTATAACTGAGTTTTAGTTATTTCCATTCGTACGTTAAAATAGCGAAAATCATTACAGTTTAGTGCATTTGTAAGCAACCACTAATATTTTAATTGGATTGCCATGTATTTTAGGCGATTTATGGCTTCATCTGAATGGCATTTCGAGCAATACGCAATGAAAACAAAGTCACAAAACGTTTGCTTTGAAGGTTAATCAGCTTTTGCTGTTATTTACGTTTTAAACTCCGCTTCCTGGATTAATCGGAAGTTATTGCCGCCCTTATTTACCTGAAGTTGCTTAACACACTTATTCTTAGAAATTTAATCAAAATTTTTCCTGGATTATGACCGTGATGTGCTTCAACAAGTGGCAGAGCTCTGCTCCGACATTAATCTTGAGTCTACAAAAACACGCTTTGCTAGTTTTCTGAGCTGAAATCTCCATTAGCCTTAATATTTTCTTAAAAGAGTTCAATCACTCTATTACTATTGTGATCATTTGTAGGTTTTTTTGATCTTTTTTCTAATAAAAATTAGTCTGATTATTTAGTCTTTAATGGATAAAGATCTGAAAATACAAAATTGGTTAATAAATGTGCTGATTTGTATTATTATTTTTTAAAGTAATTGTTTTTTTGTAAGGTTTCACTGATTTACTGTCATAAATAACTGTTTATTATTAACAAAGCACTCGCTGTTTTTAAGTGTTTATAATTTATTTATTATATTGTTTAAAATTAAATTAAACTGACAACATTATGGCAAAATAAAATTTTAAGTGGTTGTTTTGCTTAGTGCCCTGATGTGGTTGTATTTTTTTTAATATTTAATACTAAAATGTTGTTTGTCTTCTCTTTTGTTCTTTTTTCTGTTCTCTGTGGTGTTTGTTCTCACAGCTTTTTTTCAAATTTGTTTGTCTGTGTATTTTTCGTCTTCATCTATTCCCTCATCGTATTTCTAATCTCTTTCTTCATTTGTTTTTTTTTTCACCTATCATCTTTGTCTCCTTTGTTTTTTCTTAGCTGTTTATTCTCTCGCCTTATTTTTACATTTTTCTGTTCATTTAACCTATAATATTTGTCCTTCTTTCTTGTTTATTTTGTCTATCGTCTTACTTCTGCCTTTCATCTCGCGTCTATGTCATGTCTCTTTTTCCTAATTGCCCTTTTCTCTCAACAAACTTGATTACGTTGGAGATGGTGTTAAATGACACAGGATAAATGAGACCATTAAATTCGTAGCGACGTTTCAACAATTTATTTTGTCATCTCTAGGCGAATAATTTTTGTAGGTTAAGGACAGTGAAGGAAAAACATGTCTTTTTTCTGAAAAGGACAAATAAACAGTTTAAACGTCGCGACAAATTTATTTTGAGTCTTATAACACCATTTCCAACTTAATCAAGATTACAAAAGTTTCAACGACGAATAGAATAAAATGTAATTTTTTTCTCAACTTTTTTATCTCTTTTTCTTTATTTTTTCTAGTTAGTAATTTTTGTTTTGCTCTTTTTTGTTTTTTTTATTTTATAAGGTTATTCTTTGTCATGGCTTCATTTTCTTTTATTATTTCGTCTTTTTTACTCTTATCTTTCATGCCATTATACTACGTCCATTATCTTTATCATATCTCTTATCTTTAACCTTCTGCATCTTGTCTTGTTTTTTTAATTTTGTTTTTTGTGTCTTTGTTTATTCTCCTCATATCGTTTTTTTTCTTCGTTTACTTTCCGTCTCCTTTGTTTTTTTTGTCTTTTGAAATTAGTTATTTTTTGATTCGGTTTAGTATAATAATACGCACAAAGTAAAAAGTGATTATTTGGAATTTTGAATAAAGCTTGGCAATTGTAATTTTTTATTTTTTAGTATTACAGTGTTTTTTGTAGCCGTATTTATTTTTTACTTTTAATCAAAAAACAATACTGATTTCTTACACTTTCGGCACTTCGTAAAACAAAAATAAAATTTTGATAAATTAAAAATGTCTTTTATTTTTTTACACTAGCAAGATTTGCGACTTTTCTCCTGTGTTTGAGTCTTAGTTAACATTTTTCAGTGCAAAACGTCAGAATATTTTGAAGACATTCTTTGTACTTTTAAGTTTTGTTTAGTCTAATTCGAAAAATAAAATGTTGTATTCAATGGTTTTTTGTGTAAATCATTAATCCACCTCATTATAACTCTTCATTTAAAATATAAAGCATCTGATTTAGAATTAGCCTATTTACAACATACAAAACTTTATTTTGAAAACAAATAATGGAATTTAATTAATATTGAAAGATTTAAAAATGGTGGATGCGCCGGGTCAATTTTGTTTAAATAGTTTTTACATTAATAATTATTATTAGTTAAACAAGTTTACTAATTATACAATCTGATAATTTTTTTGTAAGAACATAGTTTGTTCTTCTACACAGAAATTTATGAACTAAATTACTCATGTATACAAATGGTATTTTATTTTATCTTATAATAGCAGTGTAAATCTGACTTTTTTTTATATACTTTGTATACTTTATACTTTATTTACTTTAACCTATTAATATGTACAAAATAATTGTTATTTATTATACACGACGATAAAAACATTGCACTAGGACTTAATGGATACATAACATTATTGTTTTATCAGTGTGGTTTTATTATTTTTTTATGAAAGTGTTTAGAATTGTGAATTTTGCTTTGTTTTTTTTTCTGGTTTCTCTTCATTCCATTTGTTTTTTCTTACTTTATTACTATCTCTCTGTTCTTACTTTCTTACTATCTTCACTCTTATTTCTCATATTTTTTGTTTCTAAATCGTAACTTCTATAGACCTATCTATATCTTTTTTCTTACTTGTTGGTTTTCTTTTTTTTGTGGTGCTATTTTCTGTTGTGTGTTTTTCTCAGTTTTTTTTTTGTAGTTTTGTCTGTGTTTGTTTGTCTTGCTTTTTTCTCTTCCCGTTTTTTTTTTTAGTTTTAATATATTCTGCTTTTTTGCGCTTCTTTTTGTTTCGTCACTATACTTTCAGATCTGTATTTTTGATCTCTTTTTGCTTACCTTTTTTGTGTTGCTTTTTTTTCTCAGTTTTGTCTTGACCCTTTTTAAACTTTTTATTTTTGTCACATTTTTATAATATTCAATTTTTTTCTAGCTTTATTCTTGTCTTGTTTTTATTTCTATTATTTATTTTTCTTGTGTTTTTTTGTTTCTCTTTTTACTATTCGGAAGTAAAATTACCGTTGGGGGCGCCACTGAGCTAGGTCGAAAACAGTAACCATAAATGGCGGGAAAATGTTTATTCGGATATTTTGAGCGTTGTGCGAATTTTGGTGCTTCACAATTATTACATTGCCTATGCGGAATGATTATTGCATCTTTGATGCAAGAAACTTATGTTGACAAATGAGAGATGACGAGGAAAACACGAATAACGAATGACTGTTTGGTCCACTTTCTTTATTGGAAAATTATTACAAAGACATTGAAAAGCCTACCTTTTGGCATAATTTACGTTTAAATGTATCATCAGTTGTTAATCTTTATTGTAGTTTTGTAGATTTACCGCAGCATTTCATGATTTTTTCAGTGGAAAATTCTAACCTAAAATACACACACTTCACTAATTTACTGGTTTCTTGAGCCAAACTTTGTGTTCGCTGTGATCCATTACTTATAATCTTTAATTAGACAACTGTTTGATAACACTTTGTAATCAACATTTAAATATTTTTCACTTTTTATCCACTTTCAAGTTCCAACAATAAACACTTTATACCACGAAAAACTACAGAACCAAAGTCAACGCTAGTATTTACCACCACGTACTTTTAAAGTAATTCTTTCTATTGTAAGTAATTAACACTATACACGCAAAATTGTTGAACAATTAATTAAATGTCAGTTAAATGTGGCATTACGAAAATTTCTTTACTGTTTTCGACATAGTACAAAAGTCATCACCAGAGGGCGTCTAGTTAATTTTATTTCCGAATAACTAAATCAGATAATTGAGAGGAGGTGTTGCTAGGAAAATAAACAAAATAAGCTTAAACTAGTGAGCAAAAGTCAGTGAACCAAAGACAGTGAGCGAAAAGCGGTGAGCAAATGTTAAATGAGAAAAAGTAGAACCTTCAACCACCAGTTGCTATGGAAATTAATCACTTTACCTAAGGAGGTTTCGAACAAACGCTTTTTACTTGTCTTGGTCTCCATCACAAAATCAGTTTATTAATATTAAAAAATAAAAATTATACAAATCGATATGAATAAAACAAGTGCTCAAATTATTGCATTACATTTTTGTAGCCATTGATTTTATACTTTTATACAAACAGCAATTGTTTCTATACGTTTTGGCATTTTATTTCAAGACATTGATTGTTTTAATAAACAAAACTTTTTCCGAAAATAAATACAATGTGGTTTAAAAATGGTGGATGTGCCGGGTTATTTTTTTAAAAGTAATTTTTACATCGGTTATTGCTATTATCAGTTAATCAATTTTATGAAATATACACCTAAAACATTAAAAAATTCTATGTAGTAATGTTCACAAAACAGAAACTGTTTGTTTTAGATTTTTTAATAAAGATGGTAATAGATCTTAATGACTGGTCATTTTTAGTCACAAATAAACACAGTTACATAATTTTAGCCTTAGAAATAAAAAGAGTCAAACAAATATGGCAAATCAGAGATTAACACGTTTGAAAAATTAAAATCTTAAGTTCTATCGGGTAGTCTACTGATCAAACTAATTGCAAAAAAAACTAAGAGTTTATTGCCAGAAAATATGATTATAGGTAGGTATACAATGTTAATTTTTGTTAATGTGCATACGTAAAACATGAAATTTGTAAAGTTAGTTTTGTTTTAACCACGGTGTGTGAGGCTCAGACCAGATATTTGTTGCAGACATAAAGTGGTTTTGTTTTGCTGTGTCAAGCCGAGCGAGGGATCTCTCAAAGGACCGCTTAAATTAATTGCAGGGCTGGTTCAATACGCTTCCAAATTTATTAATTTATTAAAGGGCGTATGATTTATGCCGTTTCTAGTTGCCTCAATTTGCGAACGGAGATATTTTTTAATAGTTTTTTTTAGAAATAGGTATACTGATTCAGCAATATCTTTCCAGGTCATTAAGATGTGCCCGAATTACAGTCCACATGAATTTATTCTCCTCATTCGCAATGAACAACTTTTTGTGGCTGTTGTGGTACAGTTTGGTGGTTAATGACCAGGACGTCCTCCACGAAAACAAGGTAAAGAATTGTATTTGTTCTTTTGTTTCATTTGTCTTTTAATGGCGTTAGAAGCTGTGAAATGGAGTGGAACAATTTGCTTTTTGTTTAGTTTTGTCGATAGCACGTCATTCTTCATTCGTTCGAACACGTTCAGAAATAATTTGCACGTAAATCAAGGTAAGGAAAGCAACATTTAAAATTTCTAAAGAGAGCAGTAAAGCCAAGATTAAATTTTACATGTTATTGTTGCTTTTAATATTTAGTACACGTTTCCTCACTACATTTCGAGAATTTTATATTCAGTGCATTACGTTCAGCCAACGTGGAAATGTCTTTAAAGTGTGCATTTTTTAAATGCTCTCGAGGTTCAACTTTACGTATTACGCAAAAAGCTCTACTGTTTATGGACTATAATAAGAAGCCATTTGACTACACATAAATTTCAACAGACATATATTCGTAATTCTTACATATAATTCAAATAAAATTGAAAAATAAGTAAACAAATTGGTAGTTTGAAATTGATATTAATAAATACAAATAGTGGAGAGTAAAGTTAAATTAGACCAAGAAAAATTAGACTAATGATTTTTTTATTATTTTAAATCATTTTTAAGTGTTGCATTCACTAACCAATAAAAAGATAAATGGTGGTGAAAACTGTTCATTTGAAGTATTTCTTGCTCTACAAAACAAACTCGCATTTATTTCAGTTAATTTCGAGCGATTTAGTGTAGCAGAGACAGAAACTGTCTTCTCCTTCATCTCTCTTCAGTCTTTATTTTAGCCTTTTTTATTTTGTGTTTTTTGTATCGTCTTTTTTATAGCTTATCTCATTTGTTGTGTTCGTTTTTTTACGTATTTTTTTTCTTTTGTTTATCATCTTTTCCGTCTACCTTTTTTCGTTTGTCGTGCTTTTCTGTCACCTCTTTTCTCTTGCAATTTCTTTTTTGTCTTCTTTATTTCGACTTTTTGTTTTATTTAAAGTTTTTATAGTTTTTTTTTCGTATTGTTTTATATTTATTCTCAATAATCTCTCTTTTCTCATGTTTTTTTCTCTCATTTCTTTTCTCTTTACTTTGCTCCTCTTCTTGATTTTCTCTCATGAATCTTTTTATTTTGTCTTTTGTCGTTTTTTTTCTCTTCGTAGTTTATGTTTTTCTGTTAATCTTTACCATTCTGCCTTTGGCTTTTTCCTTTTTTGTCTTTTTTTGTTTCTTATCATTTAATGTCTTTTTTGCATGCTTTTTCCTCATCTTTTTTTTTGGTCTTAAGAAATATACGAATTATTTATTTTTTGTCAAAAGATTTTTTAGAACGAAGGAAAACGATTTACATTAATTGCATGTAAGATCGTACGATCTTCATCGTATCTCCAGTTTCTTTTCAATTTTCTTTGTTTTCTGTCTTTTTAAACGACGTTTTTCATTTTTGTTATTTCACAGATCTTTTTTGTGCTTCTTATCGTTCGTCTCTTTTTCTCGTTGCTTTTTTTTTTGTTCTCCCGTTTATCTTTCTTTTTACTTGATTTTTCTTTATTTTCTTTTCTTTTCCTTTTTTTCTCGCTTTTATAATAATACTAATTGTTGAAACCTCAGGCGATTGCTCAGGTGTAGATGCTTCCTGTTTGCAATCTGCCCTTATTTCTTCGAAAATTGGAAGCTGGTTCAATTGTAGGTTAAAATAAAACAACGACTTCGTCATACTGATCTTAGCGTTCTGACCACCTTCGGTTCTGACTTAAGACGGCTTTATTTTTTAATTTCGGTTCCACTCGGGAATAACTGAGAATACCCGACACTAATTATTATAATAATTATAATAAATATATTTGTGCAATAAAACAGATAGTTTTACAATTACAAGCTAAAAAATTATCAAAATTGAAGAAACATTTCTCTAATGCCTCTCTTATCTCTTGACTCTTTTTTCGAGGCTTTTTTTCGATACTTTATTTCTGATTTAATATTTTTATTGTTTTTTTATTTGAGTCAATTTCGTACGATTTTGATGTGTTGTGGCTTTTCTTAAACTCATTTTTTTGTCTTTTATTTGGCAAGTGATTCTTTTTTTTGGTTTTTTTTTCTTGCTTTGGATCTTTTTTTTTATTTCTCGTTTTCTTCTTTTTCCTTTCCGCCTTGTTTTTCTGTAGCCTCTCTTTTCTTTTGTTTTTTTATCAGCTCATTTTGCTTATTTAATATTTTTTAGTGTACTCAAGTATCTGTTTTTTCTGCTTTCTTTCATCTTGTTCTTATTTTCTTCTATAGTTTATTGTTTTTTTACTTTTCTTCTATGTTACTTCGACTATCTCATTTTTTTCCTTTTACTCTATTTTTGTTTCTTACTAGACAATCTTTTCTATAGTACCTTTTTATTTTTGTAGTTTTTTAGTTTTTTTTTGTTTGCCTTTTATAACTGAGGACTTTGATTTTTTTCTGTTATTACTTTTTTCTCGTCTCCTATATTATCTCTCTTATCCTTTGTTTATTTTTCCTCATCTTTTTTGGTTATTGTTAGATTTGAGTTTTTGCTCCATTTAAAATAGAAAGATCAATAACTGGTCCTATCCGTTTAAAAAATACACAAAAATTGTAACAAATAAATAAATAAAGAAAGAGTTATATGAGTTTATTTTATTTTGGGCAATCAAAGATTATATTAAAAAATGTAACGTTGCATATTTATAAAATATTCAAACGATACGAGTAAATATAACCGTAACTAAATTACTGAAAAGATAAAATATTTAGAAAGATTTGTGACGCTCATTTTTCTAAACCCAGACATTTAAAATTTATAAACTGTCGAACTGTTCGAAAGCGAAGTGGAGCTTTCAGGTATTGATGTCTACAGTTTAAAATATTAGTGGATCGGAAAGTTTGGTTTTTCTTGTAAAACACATCTTTTCATGTTAGCACCAAAAACAAAGTGTACACTAAATAGAATGTCAAATCATGTTTTTTAAAAAAATATTTATTTATGATTTAATATATATTACTCTTAGTGGACGAGTTTAGGTTTCTTAATTTTGTAATAATAAGCAAAGTTTCTTATTATAAATTTTCTTCTGTGATTTTCATCTAACATTAAATAAACATGACTTATGTAATGGAAAACCACTCCCAGCGAGATTAAGATTGAATATTTTATGAATTTGGTGCAACTTTTCGCATGAAATCGTAATTACAAGGCTAAATAAATATTTTTTTAAAATATGATATTAAAATTTTTGTTTTACGTAGCAAGCCACATTACGGCGAATAATATGTAGAATATTATTCTTTACACTTAAGACTTTTCCGAAACGTGTTTTAAGATATCGAGTTTCGCAAACAGTTTTACTTAACAGAAAGCAAGTGGTTCGTCTCCGGAGACATGTTTTTATCACAAATATTTAAGAGCATATTTATTATAGACGACCCATTTAATGTAACATTCATGTAAAAGGTCACCAGTCATTTTTACTGCTTGTTGTCGTAATCAATTGGCTCAAATTCAATGTTCTAAATTTATGTGGAGCGAAATCAATGAATCCGTTATTTTGATCTTTGAAACTTGTTATTGCTGAAAATCTAAAATTTTAAACTGAAATTAGATTTATTTAAGTAATTTTCCTAAACTTTGTCGTTTAGAAGAGAGCAGGTATCGTCACTATTTTTAGCCCACCTTATCATCAATCATCTGATCGATTTCCTCTCATTGAATTTCCCCCAGTTCTTCCACACCAAACTATCACAGCTTTTTATTTAATAACATTTTATATCAATTGAAGTGAAACTCTTACGTGTTTGTTTTATATACAGTACTTTTCAAATTTATAATTTATTGTCGGATTTAAAAATTCAAATCCAAACATAAATGTCTGCAAGCTGATATTCATATACAAAAATTCAAACATTTCCAACTAAAAATTCGATTTAACACTGGTGCGGAACGACCCAAAACTTTCATATGCAATAGAAATATTAGTTTTCCGTGTTGAGGAAAACTTAAAAGTTGGGAACACCTTCCCGAATGAGATTCACGTATGTGTGTAGTAGTAGTAGTCAAGCAAAAATAATAATCAAAAATACAAAAAAATAAAAAATTCAATTATAAAATTTTTAACTATCTTTCAAAATCAGACATTAGTATTTACAAATTTATTCTATACTATTCTATTTTTTTTAATCTATTTTATTTATTTATGTTTTTATTTTAATAATTTTTATCCATGTTTTTTATCTCTAATTTTATTTACTTTTTTTCGTTTTTTTATGTGTTATTAATTTTCTCTTTACTTCCTCTCTTATCTTACTTTACTTTTTGTCACTTATTTTTTTATCTCTTATTTATTTACACTTTCATATCTCTTGTCTCTTATCTTTTTTGTCTTATTTCTTGTTTCTTTCTCTTTAGTTTCTTTTCGTTTATCTCTCTTCCAAGTTGTTTTTGTTTTTTCACATTTTCTTATGTTTTTTCTTCACTTTTGTATCGTTTTTTCTTTCATGTTTGGCATCTCTATCGTCTCTTTTATTTTTGTAGATACATTTTAATGTTTACTGTAATAACCTAAATTTTTTATAAATTTTGAATTTATTTCGTACTTTAATTTTTTAACCTTTTTTTTATTTAAGTTTTTTTAAGAAATATACGAATTAAATGATTAAATAGTAACAACTCTTTGGAAACTATTTATTTGATGTATTTTTTTTGCGTATTTTAAATGATTTTTTGAAGTAAAATAAAACTTGCGCTTATTTCAGTCAATTATAGCCAGCTTAGATTGAATGTGAGACGGAAACTGTTTTCTTCATCTTATTTAAGTTTTTATTCTTATATCTTTTTACTTCTCTGCCTTTCTTTTTACTCTCCTAGTTTTCTCGATTGTTTTTTCATTTTTGACGCTTTTTTGTCTCTTCTTTCTTCTGCTTTTTTTGTTTTTTTATTGCGATAGTTTTTTATTAATTTTATTTGTCTTTTAACTTCTTGTTTGTTTTATTTTAGTCAATTTCCTACAATTTCGATTAATTGTGAATCAAAAACTGTTTTCTCTAGCGTCTATACTTTTTTCTTGTCTTTTCATGACTCATTCCTTTTGTTTTTACTTTCTCTTTTCTATTTGCATTTTTTTTCTTATTTTATTCTGCTTTTGTATTAATTTAACAAATGGCCTTATTAATTCAAAATTATTAAAAAAATTTCTGTTGAAGAAAATTTTAGCTTCAGATTTTTAAGGCAAAAGTCGATAAACTCAAAATTCTCAAAAAAACTTTTTAGAAACTTTCCTGAATATTTACTGGTTTTGCAATTGGAAAAAGTCTTGAACTGGTTAATGTTCCGCTTTATTTCTAGCATCAAAAATTCATCAAAAAAATGGTATAGGCTGTATCTATAATATTAAGTCATTGAATTTTCTAAATGGAGTTTGAAAGAATTAAATATTTGAAGAGACTTCTTATAAATTTTCTGTTGTGATATTTATTCACCGTTAAAGAAACATGGCTTAAGTAATGGAAAACCACTCACAGCGAGATTAAGACTGAATATTTTATGAATTTGTTGCAACTTTTCGCATAAAATTCTAATTACAAAGCTACATGTTTAGGGAATTTTGATTATGAAATTTTTGTATTAACTAGGAAGCCATATTACAGTCAATAATTTGTAGAATGCTCTATATAGAACATGTTTTACGATATCGTGTTTCACAAACAATTTTACTTAACAAAAAGCAAGAGGTTTTTGTTACAAATATTTGAGAGCATATTTATTATAGACAACCAATTTAATGTAGAAGTTTTGTCGAATTTGATTTTAATTTTTTTTGGCTCACCTTACCATGAATCACCTGATCGATTTCCTCTTATTAAATTATCCCATTTCTATCACACTAAACTATCACAGCTTTTTATTTAATAACATTTCAAGTCAATTGAAGTGAAATTTTTACGTGTTTGTTTTATATGCAGTATTGTTCAATTTAATGATTTATCGTATTTGTTGTCGGATTTAAAAATTCAAATCTAAACATGAAACACCCATAAATGTCTGCAAGCTTATATTCATATACAAAAATTCCAAACTTTTCAATCTAAAAATTCGATTTAACACTGGTGCGGAACGACCCAAAACTTTCATAAGCAATAGGAATATTAGTTTTCTGTGTTGTGGAAAACTTAGAAGTTGGAACACATCCCCGAATGGGACACATATGTAGTTAAAGTCAAACAGAAAAACCGAAAATTGTATACGTTCCCACAGGAGCAAAAGGGAATAAGTTCACAGGACTTGAATTCGTTTATGTCAACGGATGATTTTTTACATCTCATAAAGAACTTCTCAGTGAAATATTTTTGTTGAATAATGTATATGTGTTTTCCGAATTTTATAATCTTTTGGGGAAGTTATCCGAGGGTGTAATAGGAAACTTACGTAAACATCACGAATTATTCATAAATGTCTGGCTAAAAACAGAACTTTTCAACTCCTGCCCAGTTGTTTTAATCACAATGCAATATTTTGTGTTATTAATTTAAGCTAGCAGCTAATTGCGTGTTTAAAGGTAATTTTAGTGTGCTGTCAGGACTTGAAACGATCTTGTCTTACCTTTGTGTTTCACCAAACTTTCTTGACAATTAACCGTTTTCAGTTTGATTGTTGCTATCACAAGTTTGAGAATCGAACAGGTTGCTCAAACTCACGTAATTAATTCCGATACTGATCTCAACATAATTTTCATTTATAAATAAACCTCCCCACGTGAAGGTTTTTGTCCAAAATTACTTAGTTTTCGGACA
The DNA here is from genome assembly GCF_031307605.1 of Tribolium castaneum. Classification (NCBI taxonomy): domain Eukaryota; kingdom Metazoa; phylum Arthropoda; class Insecta; order Coleoptera; family Tenebrionidae; genus Tribolium; species Tribolium castaneum. The sequence goes on along the minus strand of NC_087395.1, from coordinate 2,544,753 downwards.
TAAAAAGAATTCTATTTTAATACATTTCACAAACACGAGCGTTTTGTTTATTTTTTTTAATTGAGCCTCGAGGGTGCTTCAAAATGATAGTATTATTTTACTCAGGTGCAATTTGTATTTTGAAAATACAATTTTGTGACTTTTAAATAAAATGTAATTTGCAATAATAATAATAATAATAATAATAATAATAATAATAATAATAATAATAATCATAAGAAGATTAGAAATTTGTTGTAACATTGGCTATCTAAATATTATTTCTGCGAATTAACAAAGTAAACTGATATTGGAATATCATTTTGATTCTTTCCAAGCTGTAACAATTAGATTTTTTTAGTATAATTTTCATTAAGAATATAGATTTTTTCTTATTACATGGATACAATAAGGCAATAATCATTAAATTGAAATGGGAGTTCGTATATCTTTTTCTTTAGTGTTTATTCTTGTTCTTTTAAATTTATTATTCTTCTTTCTTGTCTCGTGTTTTTTTCCTTCGTTTATTCCAGTGTGTTTTTTTTGTATTTACGTTTCTTTTTTTCTTATTTCTTTTTCTGTTGGTTTTTCTTTATCATCTTATTTGTCTTTCATCTGTTTTTCCTATCCAATATCTTATCTACTTCCTTATTCGTCGTTCCGTATTTGTTTGTGTCTTTGTGTTTTGCTTTTTTCTCTGTCAACTGTGTTTTTTCTCAACTTTTTTTTACTCTCGTCTTTTTTTTCTCTATTGTCTGCTAATTAGCATCTGCTAATTTCTTTGCTGTCATCATTTTCTATTGTTATCATTTTTTCTATTGTTATAATTAAAAAAAAATAAGTTTTTATTTCTCATCCATTTTGTTGTCTTTCTTATCTCTCATCTTACGTCTCTCGGTTTTTTTTGTTTTTTGTTTCTTCAATGCTCCTAAAATCTTAAACTAACTGGACCAAGATACTCTTGTGCTAAATTTTATAACGGGTAAGTTTTTTTGTAAATTATCTGTATGTATTTGTAAAAAAAATTAAAGCATTTTCAACTGTATGTAGATTTAATTTTCATGACTACAGTCACTGCTTATTGTAGTGAAAACCGTTTCTCTGTATGTAATGTAATTGAGATTCCATATATTACTTTTGCGAATTAGCTGATAGAACAGATATACAGGTTTTTAATCGTAAGAAGATGGTTGTACAGAAACATTACGTGTAAACTAGTAATTCTTGTCTCAAAATTTAAACTTGTAGTGAAAATTGATTCTCTCTCTCTCCTCTATCAACTGTTTTTTTTTCCATTCTTTTTTTAGTTTCGTTTTTTTTTCTTTCGTTTTGCATTTTCTAATCTCTTTGCTTTCATCGTTTTCTGTTTTTCGCATATTTTCTTATTTTTTAATTTTTTCTTCTTTTTTTTTCGCCCCTTTGTTGTAGTCTTTGTTCTCCCTCATCTTGCGTCTGTCGGGTTTCTTTTTCCGATTTTCGTTGCTTTAGTGCTCTTAAGACCCTAAAAATTAAACTAGACTAAGCTCTGCAATATTTTATAATGGGAAAGTAGGCAACTAATTTCTGTAAATTATCACTACGTATTTCTAAAAAATATAGTATTTCAATTGACTATAGTCACAGTTTATTATAGTAGTAACTCAAGTAATTTCGATTTAAAGTGATTACAATTTTGAATATCACTTTTGCGAAATAACAAATTAAATAGATATGCAAGTTTTTTGATCATAAAAAACTTGTTCAGAAAGATTACGTACAAACTTGCAATTCTTTTCTCAACATTAAATCTATTTTAATTGTAAAAATTATCGATTGATGTGTTCCCAATGACACAAATCTGCTATTCATTTTTTGTAAATTATAGCGGTTATACTGAGACAGCCAGCCGTAATGTGCCACACAACATTATTTAATATGAGGATTTGAGATTTGGCTCTAGCTTCAATTTTTTGTTTTTGTGAATCTAAATGTGTAAACTGATTTTTGAGTTTATTATGTCCAAGTGAGTTTTTGGCTATTTAAATTCAGTTGTTGATTATTTTGAATTAAAGATCGCTGCCCAACAGTTTTGGTGATTATAACTAAGGTTTTGCTTGTATTTAGACCGTGTTTTTTGTACATTTGTCATTGCAGCTTCAATTTTTGTTTATAAACTTTATAGTTTTATCATAATCACTAAATGGAAATAACAGATACAACTGAATATCTTTTTCTTTGGTTCTTCCTTATTTTTTTTCTTCATTTCTTTCTTCAATCGTTAGTTTCTTCTCTCGTTTTTTTGTACTATGTTTCTATTAATTTGCTTCCTTTATTCGCGTTTCTTTTTTCTCACTGTGCTTTTACTTCTCATCTTGTTTGTCTTTTGTTTTGTTTTATTTATTCTTGCCTCTCGTCTGTTTTTCCAATTGTAATTCATACCTATTTTTTTCGTCACTTTTTTGTTTGATTGTGTTTTTTATTCAGTTCTTTTTTCCGTTTTTTTGTTTCTACGCATTTCTTGTATTCCGTTGTGCTTTTCTTTTTCATCTTATTTGTATCTCGTTTTGTTCTTATTCTTCTTTCTTTTTTTATTTATTTTTTTTTATTCGTGTTTCTAGTCTATTTTTCCATTTGTATTTTATTTCTTATCTTCTTTTCTTCTCGCTCTTTTGTGTTGCTTCTTTTTTTCTTTTGCTACACTTCTCTGTCAACGGTGTTTTCTCACAGTTCTTTTTTGTAGTCTCGTTTCTTTTCTCTTTTTCGTCTAGCATTTTCTAATTATTTTTTTTTCATACATTTTATTTTCGTCTTTTTTTTCAGAAAGGTTTTATTTACTTCTTTTGCATTACTATAAATAGACTTAATAAGATTTTATTCTTCTGAACATTGGGGTTTCTTTGCAACTGTTTGTTTGAATCGACATGGACTTTTTAAAACAAACAGTATTTCTTATGAGTTAGGTAATCTTTATCGAATATATAATATATAATACAGAAGATATAAAAATTCTAGTAATGCATGGTTATGAATTTTTTAAAATTAAACACACGATTAATACTGTTATGTGATGTTCGTTGAAATAAAATTCTTACTGTATAATAATATAGAGAATAGTCGTTTTAATTGATCCTGTATCCTAAAATATTTCCAGTAAAGTGTTTTAATTTGTATTTTTCGTAGAAATTTTGTAGGTAATCCTTAAATTTATTCCAAATTTCTTTTGAATTACTTTTATATGAGATTCATCTAGACATTTTTTTCTCTTTATCTTTATTAAAAGAAACTTTGTGGAAAGGTTAACCACTGTTTCGCCCTCTCCTCTAATTGAATTACTCTTCATTTCCTCTGAAACGAGAAAAGAGCATCAAATAATAAAACAAGTATTGATTATATCGAAGTGTCAAACTCCACAAAACCACTTTGCAAGATCATTTTTCCGTAATTAAAAGGCAGCCCCGGAAATTTTACCTAATTATTTGCACTTGTTAAAAGCCTTCCTAAAATAACTGCAGCCTCAGAAAATGACAAGATTTAATGAGCCGGAAGGGTCTGTGAAAAATGTTCCTCAATTTATCCCGGAAAATGTATTAACGATGTCGCCATTCCCATTTAATTGCAGGTTATCGCGTTTTTTGTGGCGGCCAACTATCGTTAATCTATTTATTTTATATCTCGCCTCGAGCTATTTTCAGGTTTTGACGACGGTTTTATTCTGACACCTGTTTTATACTGTGTGATATATGCATTAGGTGAATCCGGACGGATAAGGAAATGTGATAAATGTGAGCCTTTTAAGGACCGTTTAGTCGGATTCATTTAATCGCCACGAGTAAAAAACTAACCAAAAATCCGCAAATTGGTTCAAAAATGGTTTTATTTTTGTTTTTTTCAAACAATTTAACAAGTTTTTGTTTTTGTTGAAATTTTGTTTGGACAAAATTTTTTTTCGTTGTTAAAAAACGTTTTAGCACGTTGTTCAGACAAGAATCAGAAACTCAATCATTTCGTCAAGTACAATCATAATAATCCAAAATTGGGAAAAAATGGACAAATTGTTATACAACTTGGGTTAAAATTGAACATAATTTTTAATTAGCAGAGTACTAGTATTGCAAAAGAGATGTTTAAGAACAATGTTAAGAACCGTTTTTCAAAAACTATAACAATATGACTGGGAGATCTATCTATATTTTTGAATCTGCTATATTTATTAAAAAAGTTTTTTCGAAGAACAGTAATTTTTACACACGACGCAACAAACATCTGCTAATTATATCAAATAAAATTAGATCAAATAAAATTAAAAACGGTAAATAAAAGTCCTAAAAATGAAATAATAAGAATATTCAACCATCTTCCGAAAATATGTCACTCATATTGTTTTCACAAGGTAAAAAACGTCTCAAGATTTATTTATTAAGCAAATGTTTGTACTCTTTAACTGAATTTTATAATAAAACCATCGACATGCTGTGATAAATCAATCAGTACTATGTGTTTCAAATATTTTTTAAGTATGTTTTTCAAATAGTTTATGTATTGTTAGGTTTTATATCTTTAGTTTTATAATTTAAATGTATTGTTTTATTTTAATTATTTATTTCCGTGTATGATTTTATATTTTTGACTTGTTCTGTGCCATTGTGAAGTATTAAAGTTTTATTTCATTCTATTCTACTCTATTCTAATTTAAGTCAAAAAATTATTAGCTTTGTTAGATTTGCGGAATTTTGTTCAATTTGAACCGAAATTTGGTTTAGTGTTTTTCGAGCGTTTTACTGTTTTTTCCAATACTCAGTTTTTTTTTCAAGTTTTTTAAAATCACACAGTTACAAGTGCAGTAAAATCTAATCAAACAGTATCGGAGTTATACTAAATTAGTTCAAAAATGCAGTAATTTTTGCATTTTTTTAACTGTATTTACAGTGTGCAAAATTTTGCTACACCGTACTGAAAAATCAATTTGAAATATGAATAATTTGAAAATGATCTGATTTTACTATATTTTCATTATATTACTAGGATTTTTAAGTCTAAAATTTTAGTTGTTTTTTAAAAGTTATACCCCAAAAAACACTGAAATGGGTTGAATAACGATATTATTTTCTATCTTTTCTTGGTTTTTACAAAAAACTAGGCAATTTCAAAACTGGATAGAAGATGATCTTATTCTGGCGTTTTATTTAGAAAATTTTTCGTCCAAATACGGTATTATGTTACAAAACTTCGATAATAATAAGTTTATATTTTTAAGGAATTTTCATTTAAAATACATTTTATGACAAAAACACACATTTGTTTGTCAGTGGTAAAATCACTAAACTGTAGTCAGAAACGAAGTTGTTTAGCAAAATTTTATAAACACATAACGGAAAAACTATGATTAATTTAAAATTTGAGCTTGTATGCATTTTTTGCACGTATCGAATTGGACCAAAAATCGAAAATGATAGTTATTTATTAAACGAGTTGACTGTAAAAAGGAAAAAGAGTTGAATACAACATTTTATTCTTTGAATTAGACTCAACAAGGCTAAAGATTGCTTTAAGGGTGGTTTTTACAATCGTCAGATAAACTCCAGATAAGTTATTCCAAGTATAATTACTATGGTTACAATTGTTACAACAATGTATTTTTTCAAATTTATCCCCAGGATAAAGTTATTCGACGATTGTAAAATCTAAATCTAAATATGTTAAAATTAACATAACATTTCGTATTGAGAAATGACACACAGCTGTCAAAACTCTCCAATATTGCAAAAGTTGTGCTAAATATTAACAAAAATACATCAAAAAATTGTTGGAATGGGTTTGTATTAATGTGGATTTAAATTAGTAATAACTTTTGTCATTTTTGAGCGCTTAAAAATGCATTTCAAATAAAAACAAAAACTGAATCCGTTTTTCTCATCTTTTTTAAAATTATCATATTTACAATAAATCATCCAAGTATTCGGCTTTGCCTCTGCTATGCACAATCTCTGAATCAGAATATCATTTTTTTCTACTCAAACATTATAGAAAACTTTTCTGAAAAATTATTACAATACTCTTGATGGTAGAGCACAATTTTTTGTATTTAATTTTTTTGTTTCTTGTCATGATTTTCAATTAAAACTCATCTTCATCTTAGCCAACTAGAACTGGATACTTTTGCAGTCAAAATTAGGACAGAAACCATTCAGAAACTTTATTTCTTTATTTTTATTCTTTTTTTTTTTGGTAACATTTTAAGTCTTCTTTTTAATATCTGAATCTTAGGTTATAAACACTATTTTAAAACACGTCTTCGATAGCAACATGTTCCAACAAAAAAAAACTTGAATAACACTTACATGAAAACGCTTACAGTTCTCGGGTGTCTAGATATAAAGACAGCCCTCGAAATTTAAGCTTGTGTTGTCGCACTCGTATTATTAATAACTGTAAAACATAAAAAAACAGTCTAATTTCAAGATATTTAAAATTATCTTTTTTTCTATTTTTGGCAATAGATCGATTTAATTTTTTGTTTCGTTGAGTCTTCGTACCAAAAAGTACTAAAAATTATAGCATTACAGGGCAGTGAACTACTTAACTACTTAACGAACTAACAAAATTTTGAAAAATGTAAAATTGGTTAGCCTTGGAGATAGTAACTGAATTTATTTATTTTAGCAACTTTCTGTTGCCTGAACTTTGACCAATAATTCGCAAAAATTAATAGTAATAGTTAAAATAACAATTTTAACTACTAAACCATTTTGAAAATATTTAGTTGTATCCTTACATACGTTTTAGCGATCCTGTATAAATACACATGAAACAAAAAGATTGATAAAAGTGCTGTCTTTAGCTGTTAGCTATTAGCTTTAGCTATTAGAAATATGCTAAATGCTTTAAATTAATTTATTGACATCGTCTCGGCTATTTAAAATTTATGTAATAACATTAAGAAAAATTTTATTGAAAAAAACCACATTTAATTTTTTTAACGTCACTACATATTTTTCACATTCTTAGAAATACACTGAAAAAACAATATTAAAGGCAAGATGTTCATTTATTTATTTTTTAAATATTTTTTTCATTGTTACTAAAAAATACTCACTTAACGACTTGGCTTCGCCTCGACTCTACGAGGTTGTATTTATACTATAGTTATTTAATTAAAGTTTATCTTTGAAACATTATAAACCTGTCAAAAATATTTTGCTTTAATTGTTCTAAAAATTAAACATTATGAAAACAATTTTTTTTTAAATGGTACTATTTTTCCTATTTTTTCGAATATTTGAAAAATAAAGTTTTTGTAATCCTGTCAGAAAAGTCAGATTTTACGTCTGATTTTTACGTGATGTACATACTGTCACTTACTAGCATGTTACGAATAAAAAATATTTATTTACTTGCCGGCATAAATACGATCTTTAACAATTTGCAAAAATTGTTCGCTGCGCTCACTTGTTTTGGCAAACATTATGCTCGTTAAACAAAATCGGTCATTTCAAAACTGATGCATTTATGAATGGAATTTTTGTTGTTCAACCGTGGCTCCTGGCGACCCGTTCTTAGATACAATTTATTCAAAAACACTGTCGTTCCTTGACTTAACTCAAAATGCGATGAAATTGGTTTTGAATTGCTATTATAGTTCTAAGTTTTGTCAGCAGAATAAAAGCGTTTGCAATCAAATACAAAATTTTGTAATCTCAGTTTTTGAGACATTCACTAGCTGCTGCATGTTCATGCTTTAAACTTTATTGGCAATTAGGTTTATTAAATCATTATCATTGTTTCAAAATTTTAATTGCGGCGTTTAGTTTTTTATATTTTTTTGGAACATTTAAAAAACATATTTTTTCTAGTCCCATTATCCAATGTCAGATTTTCCTCTAAAAAAGCTTATTATTGTTTAAGTTGCAGCTCACTCGTTTTGTCAAACATTATGCTCGTTAAACAAAAGCGTTATATTTGGAAATTTTTACTGTTGATTACAGAAAAGCAAAATTTTGCACGTAAGCAAAGAGGACTTTGCTGTGTCGTTTGATGTTTGATGTGAAGTGATAAAATTGTTCCATTTTCACTCATGAGCTTAACACTTGGTATTTTTCTCATTCCGGAGCGTTTAAGTTTAATGTTATGTATACATCCTCAAGCAGACCGTCCTAAATTAACAGTCTGCCTAATTGACGTTGCAGTTATGGTGCCGTGTCCTGCACGTCGTCCTCTTCACCTTCCTCATTTCAAATTATTCATGGATGTTGTGCGAAGGCATCTATCTCCACACCGTGCTGGTATCTGCTTTTATATCAGAAAGGCGTCTCCTGCGTTGTATGTTAGCATTAGGTTGGGGCATTCCTCTCCTGACAACCTCCATTTACGCTCCTGTGAGGAGCGTCTTGGGAGAGAATGTAGACGAGCTGGGGAGGTAAGTGGCTTTTTCCTCAAATGTGCAACTTTGTGTTAAAATATTGTCGTTATTGAAAAATTATGTTTGTCGTAAAGTCTAAAAGCGGCGACCAAGATAAATAATTTTATACGCTCCGAATATTTATTGCGATGTATAGGAATGCGACTTTTAAACGGACGAAAACAGTTTATCTCATTCAATGGATAAATGCATTTGTTGAACAGTTGTAATTTCTTGGAACATGGTTGTTAAATGAAACGGTTCCAAAAAAATAAAGTTGAAAGTAAACGTTTCAATATTGTAAATTTTTATTTTCTTTAAATTTTATATGTTTCTACACGACATTAACAAATAATGCAAAAAATAACTAAAAATAAAAATAAAAATATAAAACGACACTGTTGCTAGTGTGGTGGAAGGTAAACTAAAGGCTAAAATGAAATTCAAATAATGCAAAAAATGATGATTCTCTCAGCAGATAAGTACGCCGCGTTTGAATAATTAATAAAATAAAATACATAAAACCTTAAAATTATATTAATAAACTAAGTAATAAAACACGTATAAAAAACATTTTAAAACTGATAGTGAGAACGGATCCTGAATTAATAGACTAAACATGAATATTTCTAAATGTTTTATTATTATGTCTTACAACTTACACAAATATAATATTTACACAATTTACAAAGAACAGATATTTTTAAAGATTCAGGAATTGTAGTTGGTCGCATTCTGCTTTAGGGTAAGTTTTAAACGAAATGTGTCAAAATTTTTCTAATTTGGTAATGTCTTTATAATTATGATAAATAAATCCTAAAGTTTTAATCGCGTTTAATCAAACGAAGGTTTATTTTCAAAAGAGTTGTTAAAAACATTTATAAATGTAATTTTTTTAGAAATTAAGTGAATTATGTTAAAATCGTATTTTGCATAAACTACTGAACAATAAGATGGATTGCATTAATCTGCTGAATACGATAACTTTTTGGTTCCATCAATTAACTCACGGTATTTCCTGACATTTTATTGTAACCTTTCTTAATGGATACCTTCGAACAACGGACACCTCTTCACAACGGACATTTTTGTAGCAACGTAGCAAAACTTATTTAAATCATCTACTTCTCATTAGTGGACACCTCTCCACAACGGACGCTTAAAAATTCTGCGCTGTTGATAGGTTTTACTGTATTTTTTTAATTGCTGTAGTATGTAATGTGTTGCAATTTTCAGTAAACTACCAGAATTGTGACATTTATTTTCATTTATTTACATGATTACCTAAAAATTTTATATTTTATTTTTTTGGGGCTTATTAAGATAAATTTAATATTAGGCAAAATTCAATCTTAGATTTTTACTTTTTTCTTACCTTTGTATAGTTTCTAGTTTTCAGTTTGCATCACGTTCACTTTATTTGATTTTGTGTTTTGAAATTGGGTGATTCACCTTCTTGTTGGATTTTCTTGGCATGGAAAATAAATAAAACAAAGTTTAAAAACCCTAATATACCAAACCTTTATTTTAAACACAAGGCGTTTCAACTACAAAGTGGTCATCCTCAGGTGAGAATATATTCACCTGTTGAAAATAAATAAATCAATTTATTTTATTATTATTAGTTTTATTATTAAAAGTTCAATATAATCTACAAACGATGTAAAAGGAAAAAACAACATAGGAACATAAATATCTATAAATAATACAAAAATTCTACTATTTAAATAAATAAATATAGTGTGGCTCTGCTATTGGAAAATTTCATTACTGACTTTTAAATCTGAAAAAATAAACCTTTTTTACAGAAGCTTTAGATATCGACCGCCTAATTTATCTCAAACTATTTTGAAGTATATTTTTAAAAACTTTTGGTGCCTTAGAACTTACAGCTACAATACAAACTTATGTTTTTTTAGATTAAACAGTCTAATTTTTGTATGTATAGCTTTCAACACATGTTTTTAATTTTAAGTTAATTTGTTAACTTTAGTTGTGTTTAGTTTTGAAATATTTTTTATTTTTTTACGAAAACACGTTTTTTTGATTTTTTAATTTTTTACATAAAAACTAAGAATTTTAGAAAGGTCCACTTTAAAGAAAAATGTTCAAACTTTAATGTTTGTACACTTGACTGCGCACATTAGGCGCAGGCCTCGTAAAGTTGTGTGAAACACTCTGTATATTGACAAGCTATAGCAATTATTACCATCAATACGATTTTTACACAAAATATTGTTAGTTTTGTTTTTAACTATACTAACAGGACATAACTAATGGTGTTAATAGGTTCTCAATCTGGTGTAATACATATTTTCAGTTTTATTTAGAGATTATCGTTATTATTAATATGTTTTTTCTTTTTATAGTTAAATTTTTGAAAAATAACTTTATTTTTAAAATGAGCGGGCTAATATTACAATGTGTTCAAAAATGGTTGTTTATCAAGTCACTATGGAATTCAAATTCAATGTGCCGCTTCGTTCAAATAATAACTAGTAGTTTTGGAGTACTGTCATCTCTGTCAACTTTTTTAATTACCTTTGTGCTCAATTTTTTTATTTTTTGGCAAAGTTGTTTCCAGGGTAGGGTTTGGCTTGATTTGTGTATAATATTCCGTGCCAATTGTTATTGTTGTTCATTCGTTTTTAGATTCGAAGCCTTTTTGCATTATTTTGATGGTTCTCTAATTTTGACAGTATTCATAATTTAATAGGCGACACATTATGTTCAAATTCCATAGTCGACTTGATGAACAAACATTTTTTAACACATTGTATTATTAACTCAATTAAGTTTTTATCTTTACATTAAGTAGAAGAAATAATATTAACTCGATTAACAAAATTTTTTATAATTGACTGATTATGTTCATTTTCTGATGATGTGGATGATGGGACGTGAAATTTAAATATTACTTACGTTTTAATTAGATTATTATTAAAAATTAAAGTAGTGTCATGAAAATTTTCTTCATTAATTAATCCGATTGTTGTTAGAGACTTCAATTGTAAATTTAAGTCAAGGATGAAATTTGCTAAACACTTCTCAAACATAATGTAATTTATTAATACGAGTGCAACACAATCATCAATATATCTGTAATAAATCAAATATCAAAGGGAATGTTGTTAAAAACAGTAGTTTTAAGTTATTAACTGTTTCAAAACTATAAAAACAGCAACGTCGCATTTTCTCCCGAAATTATCTGTTATAAATTATTTATGCATTTCCCAAAAATAATAGATAATGTAATTTGTATTCGTACTTTCAATGGAAGATCTATCATTAGTAATTGTTTTACATTTCATCAATCTTTTTTAAAAAAATTATTTGGTAAAAGGCGACGTTAGCGTTTTTATAGTTTTTGAAAGAGCTAATATATAGCCAATAACAGGTGAACTCAATGGACAGACAATAATTTTTATTTAATTTGCATGTTTTACTTTACAAATATTACAGTTCGTAAGTTTTGATATTTTAAGCTCTGCTTTGTTGCTAACTTTGCACTCTGTTGGGTTGGTCGAGCGCTCAAGCTGTCAATTTAGTGTTTTGTAAGAATAAACGTCAAATAAATTGGGTTTTAAAACTTTTTACGAGTTAAATATGGCAACTTTTCAAATTACATTATTCGAAAACTTTTTGGAGCTTTGTGACATAATCCACCAACATTTAGATACAAATAGACAAAAACGCTTTATTATTTTTTTTACAATAACAAACTGACATGAACACGCCACAAGTTTGTAATAAACTTTCCGAGACTATCGAGTTAAGTTACTAAAATATTTAAACCACCAACTTCCAACATATCGAACTGTTAATTGAGATAGAAAGTTAAACTTGCCTTGTTTTCTGCTTTAATTATCTATTAAAGTTCTACATTATTTGACATTTAGTCAAGTAACATTGCGTGACTCGACGCTTCCACATTCTAACAGTCTAAATATGGAAATAATTAATTAAATGCTATTAGAGGGTCAACAAAACAAAACATCAATTAAATTACCATAATCAAATTAACTCAGCTTTGAATATTTCGAATAAATTTTTTAAAATTTCAACATCTGGTCACCGCATCATATTCGTGAAAGCTTCGAAGGGAAATTTTTATTAAGGGTTCCACAAACTTATCCAGCTTAAGAGAAAAGCTTGCGTGGGCGAATCGTAACCCACACTTGTGTGTAGTCGTAATGTGAAACATCATTTTGATAATAAACTTAAAAAATCGCAACGTTGTAAATGTGAAACTTTCTTTTCTAAATGGTATTGAACTGAAAATGTTTCGCACCTTGTTATGCTGCACGTGGATGGAAATTGAAAAAGTTTAGGAACTCAAAGGTAATAAACATGAAACGATCAGTATGTTTACAAAAATTACATCAAAGTACATTCAAGTCGAGCTGAACTATTCATTTTGGCTTAACGGAGTAGGAAATACTTGCAGATAATAATAAGATAATTATTCAAAAAAAATTATTTGCTTTGAAACATTTGTCAGAATGGGACAATGGCCCGGCGCATCCACCAAAAATGACATTTTTAAAATCATAGTTGTTTATAATGTAATGCAAAAAATCTGTATGTACGAATAAAAGAGCTTTATTGGTATTGATTAAATTTAACTTTTATGAACTAAATTAATTCCAGAACTTTTATCAAGACTGAGTAAATAAAGAATTGAACAATTTCAAAAAAATTATTAACTATGCGTAAATAGCCTGTTTCGTCTAATCTTTACATTATAAGTATTGAAAATTCTGATATAGATATTTATTTGAAAGTTGGTACTCAGTCATAATCTGTTGAGTTCCGCTTAATGAAAATATTTTCAAGATGCTGGTACTTCCGGTTATACCAGAAGTCGCTGTCAACTTTTTTATTTTAAGTGGAAAGTTTTGTTTTTCACTGCGTTTTTGGATGAGTTGAGGTAATTTAAGGGAGCTCTTATAAACTTTCCCTATACCTAAGTTTAACCGTTTTCGAGATTTTGTAAATTTTTTGAAAATTTTTGGATTTGCACCTGTTGCTTAAAAAATCGGTAATTCTCTTAGTTTTAGAGATTTCGGAATCAAATTTGAAGAATTAAAAGAGAAAGCCGTTGTCTGTTCTCTAGTGTGTTCAAAATTGTAAAAGAAGTTAATTAACTCAAAAATTTTATAGTTTAGTTTGGACGACATCAGTCACCCAAAACTTTATTTTGTGAAATGGGATTTTCCAATTTTTATTTTACAAGATGGAGGAAAATTTTTTTCTGCATCAATCTGTACTACCATTCCCTTCCTATCTGTCATAATTTTTAAGTTATGTTGGTTTTTTGACATTGTAGCAAATTTCTTACTAATCACAGCTATTTTTGCATAGTTTGCCATGAAAACATTTCTGATTAAACATCCGACAAACTCTGTGATATCCCTCTTGTGAACATTTTATTGAATTCAAAAATATTTGAGTTAGTTTAAAACTGAACCATTAGCCCGGCGCATCCACCAGAAAGTATTTCCACCTAGTAAAAGATCAGTGTTATAAATAGCAAGTACAAATCTTGTTTATCGATTTTGGTTTTAATTATCTTCCAAAAAGTAGAAGAATTGAATTATGTGAGTTTCTAAATGAGTACGCTTTAAAGCAATCGAAAGAAGCAAATGTTACCACTTCAGACATCACTTAGCACTTTTTTTTCTTGCTTTGTGGAAAGTGTCTCAATTTATAAAATTTAGCACCACCAAAGAACGACTTCTGATTTAATCTTGTCTCTCACTGAACACACTTCCTAAGTTTTTAAATTTTGTTATCTAAAACTCTACTAACCCTAGTAACACACTTTTATAACCGAGATAAAACCTTCCAATATAACCGCCAATTCTCAAATGTGACGCTTTTATAAGCTAACTGTTAGTTAACCACTTTATCTAACCGTTGTCTATGCGCAGTTATGTTGCGGTTATATAATTTTCTTTACATTTCACTCATATTTCGGTTATGCTTAGTGATCTAACCATTATATTGCTCTTATATAACTTTCGCCTAAAGTTTATTTAAAACAACTAATAGCAAATTTCTAAACAAATTAAAATTTTAAATATTTACATAGATTAAATAAATTGGTGCTTCTATCCAGCCTCTTTGGAGTGCACATCATCACTAGTGCACAATAAATATTTTTCACTGTTTTGTTGATTCCTTGTTGAAGTATTCCAAAAGAATTTTTAGGAATAACCTCTGCAAGAAAATGTTCGATGACCAGAACTAACATAGAACTACTTATGTTAAGACCGAAGATGCTGTAGGAGTAATAGGAAAGGTGAAATGCCAACTTACGGCAAAACTTCTAACGTAGTCAGTGTTATCATTTTCCTCCAAAGAACAAAAGTTTGTCAAACTGATAACAAATTACAGTTATCAGTAACTAAAATATTACTATTTTTAAAAATGTATGGTTCACTGTTTTCTTCATTGTTTTCTCAACTTTGGACAAATTCTCCGAACCCAACTTAACATTGAAGAATTAAAGGGTCAGCAGGTAGAAAGTGAGAAAACATTGATTCTTAGAATAATTTGCTTTGGTTTTGACAAATTCTTTTTTTTGTGGTCAAAACTAAAATACATTTAGGCCAGCTTTTTCAGCTTCCAATTAAGCATAAATTCAAATTGTATTCTACTTACATTATAAGCAATAAATATAGATGACGATTCACGTGTTTGCAACATGTACAAGTAAAGAAAAAGCAAAAGTCACTGTTGAATGTATTTTACGACCAACAAACTAGATAATTTTCCACCATATAACCAAAAATTTCTTAGATCACTTATTTTGTTTTGTAATTATTATTATAAGATGCCGGCGAATATTAAATATAACTGTAACATAAACATGCTCAGATCACCGATATATAAACTGAATCTAGCATACGCTATATTGCATTACATACATAACAGTTATATAACCGTCACATAATCTATGCTGTATACGCTAGACATAACCATGGTTAGAACACTGATATATAATCTAAATCTAGTTGGGGCCATATTGCTTAAGAAACATAACGGTTATCTAATTGTAATATAATCATGGTTATAGACGCTAAACATAACCATGGTTAGCGAACGGTTATATAAGCTGAGTCTAACATAACCAATGGTTAGATTTGTGTATTGTGGTTATAAAATGTTATATAACCGAATGATAACTCAGTAAAACTGTGCTACTAGGGAATGCATTGATTTGAATTTTTTAAAAGTGAACAAGGAATTAAGAATGTTATGTGTGTTATGCAATGTCCAGTAAAATAATAACCTCAGTGTAGATATCACTTTGTACCCCACAATATACAGTCATCAAAAATTAATTAACTTTGTAGTTTTCTTTTTTAGTTCTATACTATTTCTACTTTTGTGAATTTGTTACTTATTGTCGATAGAAGATAATGACAATTCAGACCTAGTTTATTTTTTTATTTTATCTTGCTAATATCATATTTTTGTGTTTCTTGCTAGAAATGATCCTAATTAAAAAAGTGTTTTTATTTTTTTTTTAATTTAGTACATTTTTTATCAAAAATCCTTAAACAGTGCGTTTCAGATAGAATTTACTGTTTTAGTCATTTTTCTAACAATAATCATTTAAACTGAGCAAATTTTTAATTAGAAATTGTTTTAAATCTATTGAAAAAAGACACTTTAGACTTCATTTAACGTTCAACGCCTTAAATTTAAAAACAATATGTTTTGGGAACTGTTTTGCAGTTTTTAACATTAATTGAGTAAGTTTTAGACTAAATTTAGCAATTTATTTTGGGTTAAGTTTGGAGTTGAATTTTATGACAATTTCTGATTTAATGTTGTTTTGTAACAAAGTTAACAAACAATTATGTATTTCAAATTTTGTGTTTTTTTGATTAAGTAAGCTTCTCACTCAAAAACGCTTAATATCTATCGAAAGCAGCAAAAATTATAATAAAAATAATTTGATATCCTCTTGTTGATTTCTAATAATGTTACCTGTGAAGCTGAAACAACTATATTCCAAAAGAGCTATATTAAATTATTACTTATTATTGTGTACCAGCTAAATGAAATACAAAAACTATAGTAAAATTGAATAATTGATTAAATGAGTTCTTATAAATATTAAACGATCAGCTCAACGCAACCACTAGAATTTATTAGTAACGTTTATAAAAAATATTTTTATTAACTTTTATTTAAATTACGTTTTCTAAAATAAATTTTGTACCAAAAAATTCAAAAAGTAATTGGGGCTTAAAAAATAACCATGCTTTCTATATTCTTCTTTTTTATATTGACATACAGTCTTGTACCTGTTACTGTAGAGCTTTAACAATCGTTTCTACTTTCATTTCTTTGAGACTTAAAAACTTGGATTAATTTTTTATTATCTTTTTTTGTTTCAGTTCATAGTTTTAATCTTTTTCTCAGCAAAACTATCGTGTACTAATGTTGAATTTTTTTTTACGAAACTCAGCACGTTTTTTGTGTAAATCTGGTCAATTTTACATACTTCTATGATCTTTATGGTGAAGTTTTAACTTTAATTTTATCGACTGTTACGACTTTCCTAAATTGAACGTATACATTTTTTATTTCGACAACATTAATTGTTTTCTATTTAAAAATATTATTCTGGCGCATCCACCATAAGTGGCAAACTATAAACATAATAATTATGGTGTAAATAATGGTACATACAAATTTTTTGTGATACTTTTCTGTTTTGTAAATATTAATTGTTAATTTGAAGTATTTCTCGGGTCAACAATTTTATTGAAAAATAAATATTTCTTTACCAATCATGTAAACAGTAAAAATATTGAGCAATTAAATGAACAACGTAAATAACACAAGCTAATTGTTTCAATTTTTATATACAGTGAAGATTTGTTTATCCAAAACAATATGCACCATTCTGCTAACATTTAAAAAACCAAGTAAAGAAAAGTTTTATAATTTATTTAAATAGAACCAAAGATATAAAAAATATATTTTCTTTACCTTTCAAAGAGCACAACTTTCAAATTATTCAAATAGAAACCACGTTTCACATGCAGAATTGTTGATGAAGTGTAACCCAAATTTGTTTTCCATTTGGCTAAATATCTGTTGCGATTATTAATGCATCTCTACACTTCTCAGAATGAATCGTATATACAAGACAATGATGTTTACACTAAACCCTATTTCAATGTACAAGTCATCAAGCATCAAATGTAACCATTGTTATGTTGAAAATTAGTGTGTGATGTAGTTATGATTTTTTTTTCCACCTCCCATTTCGAAAGTGTCTACAGGGTGAGTCAATAGTGGGTTATTCGACGGAGGAGGTCGAGTGTTCGAACCCGGATCAGGGTGACAATTTTTCTATGAAAAAAAGTGTAGAAAAGGTAAGGAAACAACATGTAAACAAAAATAGGAGATTGAGAGAACACATGGACGTATAAACGTAAAGCGGAGCATAAAACTGACAGAAATAAGAAAATGATGCGGCAAAAGGTAAAAGTACGTAAAGACGCCAAATTATAAACGTAAGAGCATATCCTAATCAAGAAAATACTTTTTGTTTTGAGAAAAAAAATGTAACTGCAGTGCTGTATGGTCACTATGTTTAATATAATAAACCAAGTACTTTACTGTCCACGTTATCTATGAAATGTAATGTTGGTTGCTTCAAAAAATTTTTCAGGCTTATTATTACTCGTGGACCACCCTGTATGCAGTCTGTATATCCACCTAATTAAGTAGGCACAAAAGTTCACAATTTCGAACAAATGTCAATATCTCTGTAGGAAACACACGTCTAATGCGGTTCGTTATACAGGCTGATTCATTTTTAGGATCTGGAAAAACTTTTTAGCTTTTAATACAGCTATAGCTTTAAGATTTTGCACACAATCTAAATCGACCATTCTGAGTTAAACTGAGTGGCTGAAGTTTCGGAACTACGAGAAATTGGCGCTAACTTTGAAATTTTAAATTGTAACCACCGACTTTTATTGCATTTTTAAATTCGCCTCTTGTAAATGAGTACAATGTATTTTAGTTGTTAGTACTCATCTGTCATAGTTTTTGATGTATGTCAATTTTTTTTTATAGAAATTTTTATTTGCATGGGTTTATTTAATTTAAAATATCACAGCTCATGAATTCTTTAAAGCAAGTGATTAATTCGTTTTATTTCTGATAGCCAAAGGTTTGAAGGACCTCACCAAATCTTCAAGATTGTCAATTTTCAAATTGCAAAGCTACTATGACTTTTTGAAATTGATAAGTTACTTTACATAAAGTTTGTTCACTTTCATAAAAACTACGTCCTAGTGTAAGTTCTTTATATTTGGTCTGCGTAACTCGGTCTTTAAACGAGCGCTATTTGTTTCTAGTAAGAAAGTTTCTAGTGAGAAATTTGTCAGAATTGACAGTGTTTACAAATATAGGTTAAAAGCTATGAAAGTTTTTAAAATCTGTTAATTATTCACTTAAATTAAATCTGTGAAGTTATGAAACTGGTCCAAAAACAGGGTATTAAGACTAATACTTTGTCTTAATAAAAATTTGAATTTTGCGTGGAGGGAGAAAAGTTTCCCCGACCTTGGTATAGCGTTAAAATTTTTCGAGCCTGGAATTTTGAGCACTGATAGGTGAAAAACGTTTAGCAGGAGTAGATAAAGGACAGATATGGTCGGAAAATTACCGAGAAAACATTTTTTAATGTTGTTTCCAATGTTCTTTCTCTTCAAAGCGCCTCGGCAAAGTTGCTCGATTTTTGCGTGGCATTTTATAATTGCCTGTTTTACATCAACATTTAGCGTTGCTCGCTTCTTTATAGACTTTTGACTGCTTATTTTTAAAATTTCTGTTTGAAATTACGATTTTCTTACTGGGCTTGTGCCAAATGTCAAATTTTGACAATGAATTAGTACTGCCAATCGGTAGACTAAAAGAACTAGGCACGGCGTACCAACCTAACAACTTCACAGCTGGTTGTTATCCATGTGAAAATACAGTAATCCCTTAAATTATAAAAAAAAAACAGAATTAAATATTATTGTTTTATTGCTTATTCGATAATGAACCGGAGGTTTGCCAAGTGTTGATCATTTTGCAAGGTCTACTTGATTAACTATGAAAACTACTAAGTAAAATCCGTTTTTTTGTGATTTTTCTCAAAAACTCTAAGAGATAGGTATAGGAGGTATTGATAAAAGCTACCATAAATATCGATGTTCTTCCGATTTCCGTTAAGAATATGTGGTCGTTCTATTTGATAATACAAAGTTTTACCAGTTTTTGATAACCATCTTAAAAAGATCATACTAGCCATGAATTTTGACAGTTCACAATTTTGAAAATCCTAGAAGACTCTTTAATCTTTCGGTTAACGAATGCAAAAAAAATATTTACTAACCGCAAAAGGTTCGAAAACTATGATATCTTAAATAAACCTTTACAAATGAAAATTTTAACAAAAAAATTGACTTATGTCAAAAACTAGGAAAGATAGTTGCAGCAACTTGGGTAAATTTTACACAGCTTGTTAAGGTAAATTCAAATATGTAATAAAAATAGGTGGTTACTATTTAAAATTTCAAACTTGGCGTCAATTATTTGTAGTTTTGGAAGCTTAGCCATTTTGAAAATAATTTAGTTAAACTCAGAATGGCTGATTTAGATTGTATACAAAATTTTAAAGTTCTAACTATATGAGAAGTTAAAAATTTCTATTATAGATTATAAAAAATTACTGTATATAGAAACAAACTTGTTTGTTATCCAAAAATAATTATTTAGATGGTTATATGTGTTGATTAAACTGTCGTTTATTTAAAAATAACCGGTTTGATTAAAATTGATCTTTTAAGTCAATGTAAATAGTTACATCGTGCAAGAGGACACTTTTATTCTCGAAGCTTATTTCCAAATTGGAGACTTAATAAATGGAGAATGGTAATATTCGATGTCTAAATGCATATCATTAGATACAGAGTGCTCAAAAACTGGCGCACCAACTCAGTGGTACGAGAAGTAATGGCACAAATTTGAGAGCCAAGCGGCCGAGAGTCGGGTCGACCCGATAGTATTGAGAGCAGAGTCGATTGTCGGCAGTTTTCTGGCACTGGGAGTGAATGGGTGGAAGCTGGAGGGTTGTGAAAATTTGATAAATATTTCGTTCAAAATATAAAAAATTTTGACTATCGCACTTGAATTGTTGAGCGAAAGGAATAAAATAATTAATTTTTTAGTTGAAACGTCTCATAGAATATACAGTTAAAAACATTAAAAACAAAAGTTTGGCTTGATTCTGGGTTTTTGCCCAAAGTCAACAGTTTACAAAATACAACGTTTATTAATTTATTGATTAATAGACGTAGAAGTTAAGAAGTTAATTTTTCCAAAAAATGAGTTCAGATTATTTAAAATTAAATTAATCGTAAATTAAAAATTTATTGCGATTAAATCGGATTTTGAGGGTAAGTCATCGCTTTAATTTCAAACAAATAAAAGAAGATAAATATAAAATGGAAAGGCTTTTGCACATTACAAAGCAGGGTGTTTCGAGTATAACACTAACAAGTCGAGGGTGTATTTGATAAGAACATCGTTTATTCTAAAAACAATGTAATAATAAATAATAAAATTAATTGTAAAAGTTTAAATAATGAAATTATTATTCTTGTTAATATTAACGGTCGGTTTACAGAAAGCAAAATTAAAGTTTAATTTAGAATTAAACTCATTCCACATTAAGTTGCCATTTAAAATGCATTGACAAATGTCAAGTTGATCTCGAAATTAGTCACGAAATGATTGTACTTAATTTACTTTATTTACTCCTGAAATACGTGTTTTATTTTCAAATTTTCTCAAAGGTATGAATTTTTATTGGAATCAAAAAAATTAATAAAAATCAAAATAAAAATTAAAGTTTGGGATGAATCATGGGGTCCTAATATTACCAGTGTTAATTCTAAGCACCCTAAGGCTGTGCCATAACATTTGGGTATATTGTAAACGAATCTCTTTTTCATCACATTAAAACCAGGTTCAATTCCGATTGAGGCCTGTATAAACAATTTTAATCTAGGCTGGATTTTACAATTGTCAGATAATTAAATTATAAAATTTAATAAATTAAAATAATAAAATTAATGTGGAATTAGTTTAACTCTGAATTAAACTTTATTTCACTTTCGGTAAACCGACCGTTAATATTGAAAATTATAATACTTTCATTATTACAATTAATTTTGTTATTTATTATTACATTTTTTTTGTAATAAATGATTCTTTTATATCAAATACACTCTTGACTTGACAGTTTTTTACTCGAAATACCCAATGCGCAAGAGCCTTTCCATTTTATACTTTTCTTCTTTTATTTGCTTGAAGTTAAAGCAATGACTCACACTCAAAATCGGGTTTAATTGCAATTAATTTAATTCTGAATTATCTTAAATACGGATGGCATGCGAACACGCCTGAACTCATTTTTTGAAAAAAAAAATCATCAACTCTTAACTTCTACATCAATTAATAATTAAATTAATAAACGTTGTATTTTGTAAACTGTTGATTTTGGACAAAATCCCAGAATCAAGCCAACTTCTGTTTTAAATATTTTTAATTGTGTATTCTATGAGACATTCCAATTCAAAAATTAATTATTTTATTCTTTTTGCTAAACAATTCAAGTGCGATAGTCAAGATTTTTTATATTTTGAACGAAGTATTTATCAATTTTCCACCTATCCACTCCCAGTGCGGGAAAACCGACAACTGCCGACAATACTATTGGGTCGACCCGACTCTCGCCCGCTTGGCTCTCAAGTTTGTGCCATTACTTCTCGTGCAAGCTGTACGTTGTTGAGAAACATGTGTAGATCACGGAAAAATTTTGAAAAAATTTCTAAAGCCGTATTTAAAAAAATCTGGAGCTGCAAATTTATTTTGTTAACTTCTTCAGTTTTATTTATTTTTTAAGATTCTTATGTTTCGCACTAAGTAGTCGTTCCCTAACTAAAATGAATAATTATTTTTAAATTTACTAACAGACTTTAACAGTTTTTTTAATTTAAAAAAATTAAAATTTATCAAAAAAATCGCTGTTTGTAGATGTGCCAACACTGGGAATTATTTCCTAGGAAACGTTTCAAAAATAATTTATTTTTATTGTTGATCAAGTTCTATTCGGAAATAAAATTAACTAGACGCCCTCTGGTGATGACTTTTGAACTATGTCGAAAACAGTAAAGAAATTTTCGTAATGCCACATTTAACTGACATTTAATGAATTGTTCAACAATTTTGCGTGTATAGTGTTAATTACTTACAATAGAAAGAATTACTTTAAAAGTACGTGGTGGTAAATATTAGCGTTGACTTTGGTTCTGTTGTTTTTCGTGGTATAAAGTGTTTATTGTTGGAACTTGAAAGTGGATAAAAAGTAAAAAATATTTAAATTTTGATTACAAAGTGTTATCAAACAGTTGTCTAATTAAAGATTATAAGTAATGGATCACAGCGAACACAAAGTTTGGCTCAAGAAACCAATAAATTAGTGAAGTGTTATGAATTTTAGGTTAGAATTTTCCACTGAAAAAATCATGAAATGCTGCGGTAAATCTACAAAACTACAATAAAGATTAACAACTGCTGATACATTTAAACGTAAATTATACCAAAAGGTAGGCTTTTCAATGTCTTTGTAATAATTTTCCAATAAAGAAAGTGAACCAAACAGTCATTCGTTATTCGTGTTTTCCTCGTCATCTCTCATTTGTCAACATAAGTTTCTTGCATCAAAGATGCAATAATCATTCCGCATAGGCAATGTAATAATTGTGAAGCCCCAAAATTCGTACAACGCTCAAAATATCCGAATAAACATTTTCCCGCCATTTATGGTTACTGTTTTCGACCTAGCTCAGTGGCGCCCCCAACGGTAATTTTACTTCCGAATAGCGATCACGACTGTTAGACAACGTTGCCACATAATCATTTTTTTTTAATACAAAGAATTTTTTTACTATTTTTACCTTTAGATGTAGGCAATTTACCACCGCACTCCATTGGGTGGGTGCGCCGGTTTTTGAGCACCCGGTATATGAAGCTGTATTTTCTGATTTCACATGGAAAATTTACAGACGACTAGATGAGAATCATTTAGAAACACATTGTATAATATTCTAATGCGATCTAGTTTTTTTAGACAGGTTAATGCGAATAGTGCAATTCTGAATTATTAAAACCAAACTAACCAGTAACCCTCATGGCAATAATAATTATAACTTTATTATTCCTCTTGCAATTACATCTAGTTTGACATCTTGCATTATTCCGCTCAATTCCAAATTACGGTACAATTAGTGCTCTCGTGTTTAATTGAGAAAGTTAATGTTGTTTAATGTTGATATACTTACCGAAATTTGTTTTGTTCCTTCCTTAGGGAGACGAGATCTAAAACGTGTTACAGCGATGACATTTTATAAAAGCTTTTCCTGTCTGACGAAAATTTCAGCCGACATAAATATGAAACTTGAAAATTATATTTGCACGTGTGACATACCACTTTTATGGAACTATTGTATCTCTTGATGTAACAACTTTGAAAAGGAACCATTATTTCTGATGTAATCAAATCTTCTAGTCCACTTTCAGGTAAAAGCTTGATACGTGCTGAGTGCTGGGTTAATATTAGGAGAGCATTTAGAGATTGATTCGAGAAATTGTTTTCGACACGTTTTGATCGAAATTTTATTTTCTTTAATATTTTTCCCCGTAAATCTTTTAATCCATGACAAAGCCCATCTAATTGCTTTCTTTCTCTTGAACTTGTTGCTATTTGACTGAATTTATGTTCTTAAAGTATCTAAAAAAATTAACTAGGAATTTCAGCTTAATTGCAAAAGCATTTTTGCTTTTGCTTTGCCTGGTACATCCTTCCAACTAACAGATACGTTTTGTTTGAGCAAGCGTTTCAAAAGACAAATATTGCGACGATCTCATTAGTTTTGTTTTCTTTATCCACCTTGTTACTTAACTCAATTGCGCCAGTTTTTTCCGTATAAACAAAATGACTGTCAATTCGTTATAAAATTTTAAATAAATTTCCGTCAGTTTAATTTTGTGTGCACTGAAAAAAGTTGCTTTTTTCGTTACCACGTTGAACAAATTGAAAAGGAAATTAATTTAAAGTAAAAATATGTAGTGTTTATGAGTTACTAGAAACTACATAAAATGCAAAATTGTTTTGAGATAAACAGGTTTTGCTTATTTGAAAAAAATGGTAAATAATTAGCCTGGCGCATCCACCAAAAATTACCAAATAAAAATATTTATAACAGACACATGAATTTACGTTAATAATTTTGATTCATTTTATAACAGATCCTAGAATAAATTTTATAGCCATAAAAATGGAAAAACTGAATTTGTTATTAATTAATTAAGCGCTTTTAGTTCTCATCAGATAAACTCAACAGAAAATTTTTATTAAGATTTAGTAAATAAATATCTTTTATTCTTCGACACTGTCAAAATTTAGGGTTTTTCTTCTGTGTAAGGAAGTTTTGACAACTGTTTGGCATTTCTCAGTACGAAACGTCAAATTATTTTTAACAAATTTAAATCAATTTTAAGCCTTGCTGAGTCTATTTCGAAGAATAAAATGTTGTATTCAACTCGTTTTTGTGTAAATCGGTTCATTTATTTCGCCTCGTGGATGATAAACCACTCGTTTTCACTCGTGGTTTAAAAATCCACTCGTGATATTCGGAAATAAAATTAACTAGACGCCCTCTGGTAATGACTTTTGAACTATGTCGAAAACAGTAAAGAAATTTTCGTAATGCCACATTTAACTGACATTTAATGAATTGTTCAACAATTTTGCGTGTATAGTGTTAATTACTTACAATAGAAAGAATTACTTTAAAAGTACGTGGTGGTAAATACTAGCGTTGACTTTGGTTCTGTGGTTTTTCGTGGTATAAAGTGTTTATTGTTGGAACTTGAAAGTGGATAAAAAATGAAAAATATTTAAATTTTAATTACAAAGTGTTATCAAACAGTTGTCTAATTAAAGATTATAAGTAATGGATCACAGCGAACACAAAGTTTGGCTCAAGAAACCAATAAATTAGTGAAGTGTTATGAATTTTAGGTTAGAATTTTCCACTGAAAAAATCATGAAATGCTGCGGTAAATCTACAAAACTACAATAAAGATTAACAACTGCTGATACATTTAAACGTAAATTATGCCAAAAGGTAGGCTTTTCAATGTCTTTGTAATAATTTTCCAATAAAGAAAGTGAACCAAACAGTCATTCGTTATTCGTGTTTTCCTCGTCATCTCTCATTTGTCAACATAAGTTTCTTGCTTCAAAGATGCTATAATCATTCCGCATAGGTAATGTAATAATTGTGAAGCCTCAAAATTCGTACAACGCTCAAAATATCCGAATAAACATTTTCCCGCCATTTATGGTTACTGTTTTCGACCTAGCTCAGTGGCGCCCCCAACGGTAATTTTACTTCCGAATAAAGCG
The DNA here is from genome assembly GCF_031307605.1 of Tribolium castaneum. NCBI lineage: Eukaryota > Metazoa > Arthropoda > Insecta > Coleoptera > Tenebrionidae > Tribolium > Tribolium castaneum. Next base: position 2,518,840 of record NC_087395.1, on the reverse strand, counting down.
TCCGATTTACACTCAAACTCATTAAATAAATAACTATTAAATTTTTTCAAAAATAGTAAAATGTTAGAACATCAACCAACCTAAAATAAATTTAATATTTGTAGTCAAGAAGCTCTAGAAGGTTTTAGTAGGCTTAATTGGTAATAAAGTAAATAACTTGGGTTAAATAAGCTATTTTGGTTTCAATTGTTTTATGAAGATGTTTTGAATTTTTCTGAAACAAAATAAACAAAAAGTAAAAAAAAGAAATAATTCACTGTTTTCGATTTGGGGTATGTTTTAAATGACAAGAAATATATTAAAATTAATGTTAATTCAATATTAATATTTAATATTAATTAAATTTGTAGCGTTTATTAGTTTTTTGTAAACTAAATAAACATTAAAAAAATATTTTTTTACATGAGCACATATTTTTTTAGTAGTAATGAACTGATATCCTGGCGCATCAACCAAAATTTATCAACTAATTTGCAAGTGCATGTTTTGTAATTCTTTGGAGTAAAAGCCTATTTTAATGTTAATTATGTTCTCATGGACTATTAAATAAAGCTTTAAAATTAATTTGTAGTCAAAAATTTAAAAATTTTTATTTGGTACTGAAATTAAAAACCTGTGTGAAGTAGTACAGTAGCGGACACGGAATTTCGGACACTTTTGTTATTTCGTTGTCAAAAGATATGAAGTATTCCATACGTTTATGTCAACGAAATGCCATAGGCGTCCATAGTTTCGTGTCTGTCACTGTACAGGAACTATTAGTTTTTATGAACTAAATAAGATGCATATATTTTCTAAAATAATGCTTGTTATATGGAAGATCCAGAAGGTTTTAGTAGATTGAATTGGTAATAAAATAAATATCTAGGTTTAAATAAGCTATTTTGATTCTAATTGTAATGTGTGTAAATTTTTAGAGTATTAATGGATAATGGATAATGAATTTTTTTTTAATTTTATAGAAATGTTTTTGCGTTTTTTCGAAACATCAAACAAAATTTATCAATTTTTAAAAATATTTTTCACTTATATAACAAGCAAAATTTATCCATTATTTTTGATTTGGGTTATGTTTTAAATGCTCAAAAATTCTAAAATAAGTTTTATATCTAAAAATGTTTTATTTATACTGAAACCGAAATCTACCTGCTAAAACAGCTCCAAATTTTTATTATATTGAACACATACTTTTACAATAATAGCGAACTGATAAACTGGCGCATCCACCAAAATTTATCAACAATTTTACAAGTTCATGTTTGGTAAATTAATGTAATGTAAGTTTATTTTTATTTATATTACGTTCTCGTAGACTATTAAATAAAACTTTAAAATTAATTTGTACGTGTAGTAAAAAATCCATCAAAAGTTTTATTTGGTGCTGAAATTTAAAAATTATATGAATTAATACAGAAATTCTTAGTTTTCATGAACTAAATAAAATGCAGAAATTTTTTGATTTATTTCAAACTACCAAAAGTTGGGAACTATTTAAAATGTGTTTGAGATGTAAAATACAATTTTTTTATCAATTTGTAAATAACGAGACGACTAAATCCAAAAGATTTAAGTAATTGAATAAATAGTGAATAACAATTAAATAATAATAAATTCAATATTTACCAGCGCATCCACCATAATGCTATCAAATATAAAAATGTTTTTTATTTAAAACTGTTTCGACTTGGGTTCAATTACGTTTAAAAGACAAAATTTTCTAAAATAAATGTTTATTGTCAAAGGTTCAGAAGGTTTTAGTAGAATTAATTGGTAATTAGGTAAATAACTAGATTCAAATAAGCTGTTTTGATTTTAAATGTAATGTTTGTAAATTTTTAAACTGAATGGAATTCAAAATATTGTTTAAATTTGGTATAAATGTTTAGAGTTTTCTCGAAACATCTAACAAAAGTTATCATCTATTAAAATAGTTCCGACTTAGATAGCACGCTGAGTTTATTCACTATTTTTAATTTGGATTGTGTTTTAATTGACAAAACTTCAGAAAGTTTTATTTGTGCTGTAACGGAAATGTATCCGTTACAGCTACAAGTTAATTACATTAATTAAATTTTTAGCACTTTTTAGTTTCTTGTAAACTAAATAAAAAATACAAAATTTTTATTATACTGAGCACATATTTTTTCAATAGTAGTGAACTGATAACCCGGCGCATTCACCAAAAGTTGCTACTAGCTAGCAAGTACTTGTTATGTAATTTAATGTAATATAAACTCATTTCAATTTAGATTATGTTTTCGTAGACTAATAAAAGCTTTAAAATAAATTTGTTGTCAAAAATCCAAAAAGTTTTATTAGTTTTATTTGCTACTGAAATTAAGAAACTATGAGACTAATACAGAAACTGTTAGTTTTTATGAACTAGATAAAATGCTAAAGTTCTATGGCACAGAATAAATATTTGTTGAGTTATTTTAAACTATTAACTATTAACTTAAGAAAAGTTGGGAACTATTTAAAATGTGTTTGACACTATTTGAAAAAAAAAGACGACTAAATCCAAAAGATTTAACTAATTGAATAACAATTAAATAATAATAAAAGCAATATTTACTAGTCCAGCGCATCCACCATAATGATATCAAATATAAAAATGTTTTTTATTTAAAATTGCTAACAAGGTTTTGTTTTGAGTTAGGTTCAGTTACGTTTAAAGGCTAAAATTTTCTAAAATAAATGTTTATTGTCAAATGTTCAGAAGGTTTAGTAGACTTAGTTGGTAATGAGGTAAATAACTAGGTTCAAATAAGCCGTTTTGATTTTGATTGTAATGTTTGTAAATTTTTAAACTGAATGGATTCCAAAATTGTGTTTAAATTTGATAGAATTAGTTTTTTCGGAACATCCAACAAAAATTATAAACTATTAAAATATTTTTGACTTAGATAGCACGCAGAATTTATTCACTATTTTTAATTTGGATTATGTTTTAATTGAAAAAACTTCAGAAAGTTTTATTTGTGGTGTAACGGAAATTTATCCGTTAAAACAGCTACAACTTAATTACATTAACTAAATTTGTAGCACTTTTTAGTTTTTTGTAAACTAAATAAAAAATACAAAATTTTTATTATACTGAGCACATATTTTTTCAATAGTAGTGAACTGATAACCCGGCGCATTCACCAAAAGTTGCTACTAGCTAGCAAGTACTTGTTATGTAATTTAATGTAATATAAACTCATTTCAATTTAGATTATGTTCTCGTAGACTAACAAAAGCTTTGAAATAAATTTGTTGTCAAAAATCCAAAATGTTTCATTAGTTTTATTTCAACTATTAACTCAAGAAAAGTGGGGAACTATTTAAAAAGTGTTTAAGATGTAAAAAACAAATACTTTTTTATTTGAAAAATGAAAACAAATTATAAAATTCATGTTGTAATCCAAAATCCAAATGGTTTAACTAGTATTTGAACTCTCCAAAATCTGAGCAAACTGAGCAAATATGTTTTAAGTTATTTCAAACCATTAACTATAAATTTACCAAAAGTTGTGAACTATTTACAGTGTTTGAGATATAAAAAACACAATTTTTTATCAATTTAAAAAAGAAACAGTGTTAAATAAAGTTTGGAGATCAAAATTTAGATGGTTTAACTATTTGGGTTTCTCAAAAATATAGCACAACTAACCCAGCGCATCCACCAAAACTTATCAAGTTTGAATTACACAAATTATACAAGACAAAATTCCTAAAATAAATTTTAATAGGACTTTATTCTGTGATGAAATAAAAACGATGTGCTAGCGAAAAAATAAAATTTTATTGAAATAGATTTTTATAAACAAAATGATTGTCGATTCGTTATAATAAATTTCCGTCAGTTAAATTTTGTGTGCTTTGAAATGTTGCTTTTACAATATTGAACAAATTGAAAAGGAAATTAATATGCGTCCTCTCCCACGCATAACCCCTAGCGATTTATTTGAATTCTTAAAGAAATCCAAATAAAGCGTTTTACAAATAGTATTAAAAAGAAGAGCAAAAACGCAAAACGCGGATTTATCGATCATAATTTTATCTCAATTTAAATTTGCAAGTACAAGAGTTCATTTTAGATGTTCCAAATCGTTATTGCTTTATTTCTTAGTCATACAAAACGAATAAAATGAATTCAAAAGCGGATTTGCCTTGGCACATCCTATAATTAGAAAGAAATCTTTTTTAACTTTCGTTGAGTTCCAGGTAAAAGGTATTGAGTGCTAAGCTTCTAATTAATTGCTCAATTAAACTTTTCTCCGAAGTGTTGTAACTAACGAAAGATGTTTAATCTTCCGACAAACTTCCTTAAAGTAGTTTATTTTGTCAGCTGAAAAAATGTCTAGTTAAAAATAATGATTAAAAAAAATAGAACTCAATTACCCTTACAAACTTAACTTAGTCAATTAGTTAAGCTCTACTAAGATCAAATGGTTGATTAATGATTCAGTTTCCATAAGTTGTTCTATTTTACCTTTTGTAAAGGCACTTGGGTCATTTCAAGCAGCCGAATTATAAACTTTTGCCCGAATGCTCTTATCCATAAAAGCACGTTTTAAGAACACTACTGGCGATAAAACTCCAGACAAAGAGTTACGTTCGCGCAGCAAAAGAGTAATTGAATTCCTTCTCCGTTATTAAATTCATTGTTTACGAACGGAACCATTAACAAATTTTAATTTCATTAAAATGCACTTTGCGAAAAAAGTAAATTGTGACGAAATTTTCCACTCTCTTTTCGAGATAACGCGTCTGAAAGTGCAGAGTACACAATACACCACTTTCGTACGTGACGCAGCACCTGTTTGCAATTCGGGCGCTCTCCAGACGTCAAACACACCGAAACCCCGTTTCATGGACGAATATGCGATTAAATTCGAGGATGCGTCGAATCTATATCGGAAGGAATTAATTTATTTGACGAGGATTAAAAGGGAAATTAACTTAGAGGTGATGCGAGTTCTTAATGGGAAAATATCAAGATGCGGAGATTTTAATTACCTTTCTTAAATGAGAATAGTTTTCGTTTATTTTCAGTGTTTGTTATTGCCGTTTTTCGACTGGAATCAATAGACGTTTTGGCTCGTTTTGCCAACGATGATTGAGTGGACTATTATCCATTATGGGGGCGTTCTATAGACAGAAGTGCGATCAATTTTAGGCTGATAAAAGTGTGAGAAAAACGATTTGACATGTCTATACGTGTGGGTATGTGTAGTTTTCGCCATATACAGCGTGATGACTTAAAATCCCCAAAAGTAAAACGTGATTCACTTTACAAACTTATTTAAACCCATGACTAATGAAAAAAAAGGAAAAATTCGACAAAGTAGAATAATACACAGCAAAAACAATAAAGAATCAAATTATTTAATTATTTTCTTTTAATTTTTTTAATTTTAATAACACCAAAGGAAACTCTAGTAGCACACCTATATAACCGAAATGTAACCTTCTAATATAACCGCCAGCTACTAAATGTGACGCTTTTATAAGCTAACTGTTAGTTAACCACCTTATCTAACCGTCATTTACGCGCAGTTATGTTACGGTTATATAACTTCTTTTATATTTCGGTTATATTGCGGCTATGTGTCGTTATCTAACCTTTATCTACGCGTGATTGTACTTTGGTGGTATAATTTTCTTTACATCTCGCTTATATTTCAGTTATGTTTCGTGATCTAACCTTTATATTGCTCTTATATAACCATTCTTATATATATATATATATATATATATATATATATATATAACTTCTGCCTAAAATTTATTAAAAAAAAACTTACAAATAAAAATTTTAAACATTTAGGATGTTTGGGGTGCACGACATCACTGGTGCACAATAAATATTGTTCAGTGTTTTGGTGATTTCTTGCTGATAAATTCCAAAAGAATTTTTAGAATCGTCTTTTATGACCAGAACTCAATTCTAGATCTTTTTGTTTTCGATAGATGTTTTACAAAACTTAAGGCTAGTTACCGATGGCTTGGCGCTGCTGAGGCTTAAGGCCTTCTATTGAAATAACATAGAACTGCTTATATTAGCTTCTAAAGTAATCAGTGTTTTTGTGTTAACTTTTTCCTCCAAAGAAGAAAAGTTTGTCAAACTGTGAACAAATTACAGTTATCGGGAACTAACGTATTACTATTTTCAAAAACGTATTGTTCACTGTTTTCGTCATTGTTTTCTCAGCTGTGGGCAAATTTTCCAAACACATCTTAACATTGTAGGATTAATGGGTCGGCTGGTAGAAAGTGAGAAAACATTTATTCTTGGAATAATTTGCTTCGGTTTTGGCAAATTCATTTTCTTTGTTACCAAAACTAAAATACAATTAGGCAAGCTTATTCAGTTTTCAATTAATTATAAATTGAAATTGTACTCTACTTGCATGATGAACAAAAAATATAGATGACTATTCAAGTGGTTGCAACATGTAGAAGTAAAGATAAAGCAAAAATCACTTTTGAATGCCTTTTACCACACACAAACTACAGTGGGTTCACTTTCATAAAAGCCATTGTGGTGCAAATAGCGTACTTTTGGCGTTAGCTTTTATATAAGTTGTCATGGTAACAGGTTAGTCATTTGTACCACAATGGTTTTTCTGAAAGTGAACCAAAAGTAGATAATTTTCAACCATATAACCAAAATCCTATTAGATCATTTATTTTGTTTTGTAATTATTATAATAAAATGCCGGCGAATATTACATATAACTGTAACATAACCATGCTTATATCACCGATATATAAACTGAATCTAGCATACGCTATATTGCATCACATTCATAGCAGTTACATAACCGTCACATAACCTTTGCTGTATGCGCTAGACATACCATAGTTAGATAACTGATATATACCCTGAATCTAGTTGCTTAAGAAACATAACGGTTTTCTAACCGTAATGTAACCATGATTGTATACACTTATAACATAACCATGGTTAGATAACCGTTTTATAAGCTGAGTCTAACATAACCAATGGTTAGATTTGTGTATTGCGGTTATATAACGTTAAATAACCGAAATATAACTTAGTAAAACTGTGCTACTAGCACAACTTTGTCTTCCAAATTTCTGAGAAACAACGGCTGAGCTACCGATTTTTGAATTGAAAGATGGACATCCAAAAAACATTCAAAAGAAATCTAAATACTTTAAAAATTGCTAAATTGAGTTATAGGAAAAACTGAAGAAAACTTTCCTTTGAATAGCACATGTACAATACAAAAACTTGGAAAAAGGCATAATTTTATATTTGAAATAGGAAAGTTGATAACGACTTTTTTGAAAAGAATATGTGTACGAATTTTTTCATGAATATCGTCATTAAAATTTTATTAAATATTTTTGTGCAGATATTGCTGGATAATTTTTAAGTAGTATATTTAACTGGCAGCAAAATAAGAAATAAATGGAATAAGAAAAAAATAGTATTTAGCAAAAATAATAAGTCAAACTGAAAAAGCAAACAGGAATACGAAAAAAAGGTAAAACATAAAAACAAACAAAAAATAATAAATATATAAAACGGAGGAAAGAAGAAGAAAGGTAGTTAAAAATAAAACAAAAAATTAAATAGCATAAGAAGGAATTCTTTTATAGTTTGGGATTATAAGGTTTCGAAATATTTTTGTTTTTTTTCAAAATCAATTTGTTCTAATCTAGTAGCCTTTATACCTACGTCAGAGAAAGTAAAACTTTGCTTCATAAAAATCGAGTTATGACTCGAAACTCGACATTAAAAAGGGTTTGCTATTTTTTTTTATTTTGAAAACGCCAGAAGAGTGATCTAAATTTTGTCTTTCAAATGCTCAAAAAACAATTTTAAAATGTTAAAATTGTTGAGTTACCGATAATTGGAAAGTAACAATTTAAGAAGCTAAAAAATATAAAAAAATATATACTTTTCAAATTGCGCTATATAGGAAAAGCTAACGAAAACTACCGATAATTGGAAAGTAACAATTTAAGAAGCTAAAAAATATAAAAAAATATATACTTTTCAAATTGCGCTATATAGGAAAAGCTAACGAAAACTTTTTAAGAATAACTCAGCCTAAAATAAGAAAGCTGGTAGCGACTTTTTTAAAGGATTGTGGTGTTTACGAATTTTTTGATGAATATCACTATTAAACCTCGATACTCCTAATGTAAAGATTAGAGGAAAGACTCTAAAATTAGCCTATTTCTTTCAAAATGTTGAAAATACAAGATTTGTTCATTTGTTTAGCATTTTTAGTGAAATATGTCGACACCTATTTTTGCAAATTTGTATGTATTTTCTATTAACTCTATTTTAAGGTGATATTTCTGGATAGTTTTTAATTAGATACCTATCTAAAATAAAAAATAGATGATCGGAGTAAGAAAAAAGTGAAGAATAGTGAAATTTAGCGACAAAAGGAAAAAAGAAATAAAAAGGTAACACAAAACACGTACAGTAAAAAACAATGAAAGTATGAAGCTAAGATAAGTAAAAGAAAGAAAATTAACAGAGAAGACCAAAACTAAAGAACAAAAGCGTCAATAAATGTTTAATAAAGCTAAGGAAACTAAAACAAAACATAAAGAAAGAAAAATAGTTGTTAAAGAGAAAACCAAAATTAAATATAGCGAAAGAAGTAACATTGTTGCAATCTGAGATTTTAATGTTTTATAATATTTATGTTTTTTGCAAATGTAGAAAAAAAATTGTAATTAATTGCTTTAGATTATAAAAATAAAATTTTTGTTTTTCACAAAGTGAACTTTGCTCTATCGGTTGAACTATTTCTCCCTTCTTATTAAAGCACTTTTTTATTTTATTTTATACTTTTTGAATAGCGTGTTCGTAGAATTTTGTGGAATAATTTTTAATTTTTGTAAACTTTTTTTTTTGTTAAAAAATTATAATGTGGGAATGGTATTACAGAAACACTTACTATTTCTTATCTGAATCTCTCGTCTTATAGACGTCGCGTGCGACAAACACACTTTTTTGCAACTTCTTGCATAAATACCTATTTCTAGCATCATTAGCTTAAACGATTATTACTTCACAGGTCATTTCCACAGTAAATGCAACGTATCACAACACATGTACAGTATAAACAAAATGAACAAAAAGCATACAGTTAGCTTTAAGTGCTTTATACTGTTTGAAACAAATTTTTATATTAAATAATAATAATAAACTTAATGTGTTTTTACTTCAAGAAATAAACAATTCTTAAAAATAGTAGCTTTAATTAAAAAATATAGAAATTAACAAATACAGTGAAATGTATATGTAGCCATATAAGAAATTACATTTTTTTTATTAAAAAGCTGTAAAAATATTCTTACAAAACTAACTTAGTTTGTTAATTTTTTTAAACTTAATTTTTCTAAATCTACTCGTGAAGATTATTGTAAAAATTTTAAAATATTTTTGAAATAAATTTAAATGGTAATAAATGTCTTTATTAATTAATTACAGTGTTGATGTTGATACACATTGGCAATCTGCTATGGCGAAGTTTAGATGCAGCTACTCCACTTAACTCTAGCAGAAGCAATTACAATAAACTGAATTTCTAAAATAAACATACATTTCGTTGAAATTAAAAGCCAAATAAAATGAAGATAAATTGACAGATATTATTCAATTCAAATAAAGAAACAAAAAAAAGAAATTGCTTACTGATTTTGATTTAAATTTACATTACGTTGCTTTATTTTTCTGTTAATATTTTTCAACATTATCTAAGCGAGGAGTTCAACTTTTTTATAGATTAACCATAACTTGATAATATTTAAGACATTTTTAGTTAATAAAAGAATGCAACGTTGAATGAATCAATTAAATGGCACTAAAGTTTTTTTTTTAAATCAATTTGCAATAGGTTTTAGTAACTGAGGAATTGAGTAAAAAAATTTACTCTGTACAATGGCGAGCAAAAAATTTTGGACACTTTTGACATTTCATTGTCAAAAAATAGGGAATTACACACTAGGATTACACACATTTTTTCTCGCCACCTTATTTAATCTTAATTAAAATTGATAGTAAAATATGTCGACAATTTCATTTCACTAATAAAATAAAACTGTAATGTCATCTTTTTATACAGGGTGAGTCATTGATATGGGCGTGTTCGATTGCACCTACACTGTCAAAGATATCGAAATAAAGCAAATGGCATTTGCAAATAGGAAGTCAAAGTGCATGTTCTAAAATTATTTTGCTCTATACTGGGTGTTCCATTTTTACAGTGCAGTTATTAACATAGTTTTTTAAATGGCCCCCTTTGTATATTTGTACATATTTAAACTTGCACTTTTTTAGACTTTATAAATCAGTTTAGTTTTTGCCATTGACTTAAACCGTTCAGAAGTTATTTAATTTTTTCTACAATTTAGTGCGTCTGCAGGCACATTATTAAAAAATCGCAGACAAGACGCAAGACAACACTATACTTTTACTGAAAAAATGTAAGTTAGCATTTTACATATGGTTGAATAAGCTAATTAAATCATACTGAAAGTGAATGAAAAGCCGCAATTGTCAAAATTAAATTAAACACTTTTGAAACGCGGCCGGAATAATAAGTAAGAGAATAATTTCCACTCCACCGAACTACAATTCCAATTCTAGGTCTAAATCCCTTTTCAATTAAATTTTTTAGCTCGTTCGTTAGAGTATTTGCTAAAGTGTCGAACATTTCCTCTCCAACACTCCGAAACTTCGGCATAATTAACTCGGTTAAGAATCTCCGAAATCAATTTTCGCTTCTTGTGTTCCAGATGTTGGACTCAAGACGGCCGCTTTAACAAAATCCTGATGGTGCCAGTGGTCATTACCGTATTCCTCAACGTGATATTTCTGGTCAACATTGTCAGAGTTCTCCTAATTAAATTAAGAAAGGGTCCAGCTAATGGCGGATCGGGATCAGGAGCATCCAGAACTTCTCTCCAAGCTCTCAGGTAAGTTATTTGCAGAGTTACCAACTCAAACGAGATTGGTAAAAATCACGCGCAAATAAGAAGCGATATTAAAAACATTTTGATGCATTTATTTATTGCACAAAACATTTCTAAATTAAAACGACGTAAATTGAATAAACACATTCTACAAATTCTTTCTTAAATTCTGCTTTGCGTCCACTTACCTGTCTAGTTTTGTTTGGAATTTTTTTATTTTATTTATTTTTCTTGATTAATTTTTAGTGTTAATTCTTTACTCTTCTCTAGATTTTCCTAACTTTTCCTCTTATCTTTCCTAAAGCCGTTAGGAATTCTAAAATATGGACCTTTCTTTAGATTAGATTAGTAATTAAATTTAATTATTAAAATTCGTTTGTAAACACCATTCTATATTCTTTTTTAGAAATATTTTGTAGCTTATTTTTAAAATTCTTTTACAAACACTTCTACATTTTTTAAAATCTGTTTTATTTTTTTCAAATTTTTTTATATTGCTGTTTATAACTTTTTTAAATTATGCTTCGCTCTTGATTTTTTCTAGAAAATCTTCTTAATTCGTCTGTAAGTTTGAAATCTAGACTCTTCTTCAGAGTCTTTTGTAGACTATTTAAATTTCTTTTATAACCATTCTCTCTACATTTTTTCATCTATAGTTTTTTGTGTAGAATTTTTCTAGGTTATTCTTTAGCATTGATTTTGCGCTTTTTTCTAGATTTTTTAAAGTTTTTTTTTAATTCTTTTCTAATACCGTTTTTAGATCTAAAATCTGGACCCTTTTTTAGACTACGAATATTTTATAAATTAACTTGTAGTTTTATTTATACATTCTTTTTTAGAATTATTTCGTAGAGTGCATTACATTTTTTTATAAACATTCTTCAAATTCTGTTTTAGATTTCTCTTTGCACCTTTCAAAATTCTTCTATAGCTTCTTCTCACTAATTGTCTAAATTGTCTTCTCTAGATTTTTCATAAGATTTTTTTTCTGATTTTTTTTCTAGAACCATTTGTTGATCTTATTTTATAAACGCTTTTTCTACATTTTCAAAATCTTATTTAGAATCTACTCTGCATTTTTAAAAATTTTTTGTAGTTTTTTGATTTTAGTATCTATATTTATATCTTTTGGAATTATTTTGTTGACTGTATTTAACAGTTTTTTAGAAATAAGTTCCCTACATTTTTCAAATTTTCTGTTGGATTGTATTTACTCTAGATCTTTAGCTACAGAATTGTTTGATAGTTTTGTTTAAAACTTTTGTAAATAAATCTTTTAAATACTCTTCTTTATATTTTTTTGAGATTAATTTTTGTTTCTTTTCTATAACCATTTATAAATCTGAAAATTAAACTATTCTTTTTCTTTTAAAACACTTTTTTTCTAAAATTTCTTTTAGAATCCATACTGCGTTTTTTTACATTTTTTTATAGTTTTTTATTAGATTTTTTTTAGATTATTTGTAAACATTGTCTGGTTTTAAATTTATTAAGGTTTTTTATAATTTCTTTTAAAGCCGTTTTTGGTTCTGTAATCTCAACTCTTTCTTAGAAATCATATAATATCCATCTTTTGATTTGTTTATAAATTCTTTTCTAAATCTTCTTTTGGAATTACTTTAGGGTCTGTATTGAAAATTATTTTAAATATGTCTTTTATATTCTCCTAATTTTCATTTAAATGCCACTCTGAATCTTTACAAAATTGTGCTATGGTTTTGTTTAGAACTTTTTCAAGTTTTAATCTTCTAGATGATTTTTTCTAGATTTTTTGAGATTTTTTTTGAATCCAAATATAGGTCTGAAATCTAAATTTTTCTTCTTTTTTTTTCTTTTACATTCTATTCTTCAAATTCTCTATTAGAGTCCACTCTGCAATTTTTAGAGTTTCTTTTCTTATATTTTTTTTATTACAATTTTTCTAGATTATTCTTTAACATTGTTTTGAACTCTAAATTTTATAAGGTTTTTCTCTAATTCTCTTTTAAAGCCATTTATAAATCTAAAATTTAGACTCTTCATTAATTTATTTTATAATATTCATCCTTAGATTTTCATTTTGTGAACTGTATTCAGAATTCTTTTCTGAATCTTTTCCTATAGTTTTGTTTAGAAGTTTTCTAAATTTATCTTCTAAATTCTTTTTTCTAGTGTTTTCGCATTAAGATTCTTTTCTGATTCATCACTCAAACCATTTATAGGTCTGAAATCTAAACTTTTCTTCTTTTTTTCTAAATTCTCTTATAATTTCGTATATAACTTTTTTAAGATCTTTCTTTGAAACTGTTTTGTAGATTGTGTTCCAAATTATTTGCAAAAATTTTTTCTGAATTTTTACAATTCCTTATAGATTTTACTTTGCTCTTTTGCAGAATTTCATAAATTGTTGTTTTGTTTAGAATCTTTCTAGATTATTCTTTAAAATTATTTGTGTATAAAACTTGACATTTTAAAAACAATGTTGAGTAATTTAAAAAATAAACATTCTTACATCTTTTCGAATAATCTCAAACGAGTTTAAAATCTTTCAAAACATTCCTAGAATTAGAAAAAAGTGCGAAAAACTTACCAAGTTGGTAACACTGCGTATTCATTGCGAAAATTTATCTCGCCTCGCACAATTAGATTAGAATTTTTTTCATCCGCATATTCGCGATTAATTTTCGCAGCTTTGCATAATAATTAAGTTTGTGAAAAATGTATTCCCTTTTGCAGAGCTACAATGTTGCTGGTGCCACTGTTAGGCTTGAATTTCCTTTTAACTCCGTTTAGGCCGGAGGCGAACCACCCATGGGAGTATGTTTATGAAGTTGTTTCAGCGTTGACGGCTTCTCTACAGGTCAGTAGTCTTAATTTGTGACAGAAGCTCGAATTAATCTGAATACACAATGCGGAAATTCGGACGGATACAACGTAATGCTGTTTCCTTAACTAAACACATACAACATTTGGCTAAAGATCAATTCAGCACAAAGTTAGGGTTGTGCTAATTGGTTATTGTTCCACAACAAATTTTCTACTACCTACTGATTGCAAACTTAACAATCAATATTTTGTTAAATGTTACTACAGAGTAAGTATGCTAATAGTATTTATTATACAAGACGATAAAGAGACTGTTTATCTTATTTTTATCGTCGTGTATAATACAACCTATTTTCCTATTGCAGAACTTCAAGTTTAGGAGGAAAAAGTTATTGAACCCTTCAAGTCAATGTGTTGGCAGTTGTAAACTTATTGAATAAAATAAATTAAAAACATTTTATACACCCTTGCGGTTAAAGTGCTATTTTATCTGCTCAAGAATTTGACAAAGAAATAGTTTGACATTTAACATTATTACATTTCGTTCAAACTTAACCGAAAATTTTAAAAATTTATTTAAAAAGTGGAGCATTTTTGCATTTTTTGAGCATTTGAGTTATTATAAAGAATATCTAAACGTAGTTTTTGCAAAATTGTGTTAAACCGACCTGAAAAAACAATTAATTAGATGGAAAATGATACGATTTTTTATTTTTGTGGTACATTAGCACGTTTTTTATCCACAAACGTGGCAATTTTTCAGATTTTTTTTTACAATAATTTACGACTAAAATTAATTGGTTTGATTTAACCTGACCAAAAAATTATTGACTTGTTGTTCAAAAATAATGTTATTTTTACTTTATTTTTCTTGAACATTATGTGAGCTACATTTTTAAACTTTTTTCTAAAAGTTTGCCAAATTCGACTGAAACATCCTTAAGTTTACTCAAAATGTCAATTTTTCAGCAAGAAACTTAAATATTATTCTCAGAAAAAACAAGATCATTTAGTTATTTCACTAGGCGTGGGTTTACAGAAAGCAAGATTAAAATTTAACCAGAAAAAATTATTGGTTATTTAGGGCGGGGAGTAATTAAATGTTATATTTTTTGCGACGTTTTGTTTTTTATTAAATCTTCATTAGGCTACTTACCTATATGTGCCATGTCAGTTTCAAAGACGTATAATTATTGCACTCTGACGAAGGTTTAATGAAAATCGAAACGTCGCGATAAATATAAATTTTAATGACTCTCTTTCCTAAATAACCAGTAATAATCTTTTCTTGTTATAATTTTCAAGAGAATAAATGTCACTTCAAAATTAAAATTTAATTTAAGATTAAACTAATTTGAATTAAGTTGCCATTTAAAATGCATTGACAAATGTCAAAAAATTTCGAATTAAATTTTAATTGCGATTAAAATGTACTATAAACCGGCTTCAGACCTGGCAGAAAATAACTAAATTGCATTAAAAAGACATTGCTTTTGCTTTTTCCTTCTGTGATAGCCTTTTTGATGCTAGAAGCAAAATTACTTTGTAATTATTTTTAAAAACGATTTAAAAAAATTACGTATTCGGCAAATACATAGAGCTAAACCTTGCCTTTTTGAGTAGATAATAGTTTTTTAAAGTAAGAATTGTATTTCTTCGATTGAAGAGTCACTAATGTAAATCATATGTATATATGATATGTATAGCTATTTTAACCTTTGTATACAACACGTATATGGCTTTGTTTTTGAAATGGAAACTTAGTTACTTTGCAAAAACTTGCAAAACAAAAATATTTTGCCAGTTTTAGTTACTTTTTTGAGCGAAGTTTAAGACATTTAATCTTTTTGACAAGTTTTTTGTTCTAAAATCTAAGTTTTTTAGTCATACTTTGTTAAAACAGACAAAAAGAAAAAAGAAAGTTTTTCTAAATCTTAGCAAAAATTTAAGTTTCTAAAAATGCTTGAAAATTTTAAAAAAGTTTTAAATTAAATCTGGTAATCTGTAAGTTATTTGTAAGAGAAAATGTAAGACATTTAACTAAAGCTAAGACAAATTCATGTTTTTATTTATACCTAGTCCTTCGAGCTTAAAAAATATTTTTCTGTTGGCACCATTTTAAGCCTTCTTTCTTCTAGATTATAAACACTATTTTAAAACACGCTTTCTATGGCAACGTGTTTTAAATTAAAATGTTTTTAACTATTTTATTGTAACAGTAAAGAAAATAAATGATAATAAAACTTAAAAACTTTATACAGTTAGCACCAATTCCAAAAAAATTCCACCAAGATAGCAACAATTTCTACTATTTCTAGTAATTCCAGATGAATTTCGACAATTCAAACTATTCCTTTAGTAAAAAATCGTTATCGTAATACCAACTTAATTTTTGTATTTCTAAAGTTGTTTCTAAAAATCAAAATTAATTCTATGAATTTCGAAAAAGATAAATAATTTTAGACATTTCACAAAACAACCAGTAATTTACAGATGATTTTAGTAATACCTACACAAAAACAACCATAGGTAATTTTGATAATTCCAAATAATTCTAAACAATTTCGATTTCATTCTAAATATTTCACAGTTAATGGTGCTTCAGCACTTCAGGTTTCGTTAATATTAAACTCGAGTTCTTGTGTGGGTATCATTTTCTTTTTCGTTATTTTTATACATTATTATACGCATTTATTAATTATTTAATATTTATTTTAAATTATTTTCAAATTTGTGAAACGAAATTTTTTCTCATCATAAGCTTTTAGGAGCAGATGTTTTATAAAGAGTATTTTTTATGTATTATGTAAAATAAAAACAACAATATTTTCTTAGGAACGTAGACTATAAGTGTTTTAACTTGTTAAATTTAAAAAAGCTATTTTTGTTTGAAAAAGAATGACTTCCATCTAATTTCAAGAAGTTTAATAAATCAGATACGGTACATCAGTAGCTACTAAATTATTGCTCATTTTAATAGTCTAACATTTTCCCGAATATTTAGTGGAATTAACTTTGCTATCCTAATCCGAATTTCTAATACAATTATTAGTTGTATGTTATGTCTCTTTGAATCAAAAAAAAATATTTCTATAACTTTGTTAAAAATTTTCTTCAAAGTTTACCTTTTCGTTTTTGAAGAAATTTTGACAAAAATAAAGCCATAATTAAATCGCTTTGTTGGTTTTATCGTTTTAGTTCGTTTAGTCAAGTAAGCCCTTGAGTCTGTTTTTGAGCTAAAAATATAGTATTAAATTTCATAGGCCTTTTTAATTGAGTCTTATAATCTGGCGAAAGTAAATTAAATCTGGCATCTGGCAACTTTTTCAGTTCGATTCTGGTGATTTTTTTTAAATTGACCACACTGACCACAAATTATTTGAAAAACGTTATATTTATAATACGTATACGACATTTAATTGAACCGAAAGACAAACTCATGTTTTTCAATTAATTATTGGGCCTTCGATCCCAACCAATATTTATTATAATTAGAAGCGAAATTAATAGTTGTTTACATTATTAGTGGGACATGAGCATCATTAGCATCTCGTTCCCTTCCATAAGAACACTGTTTTGTTGCATTAAAATCAATCTGGGAAATCCTATAATAATAATAATGAACTCATGTTGGAAATTTCTTCATTCAGTACATTAGCTGTATTAGAAGCCGATCATAATGTAAGTAAAGGAGATGGGAGCGGCCTAAAATTGAATTAGGTTCGCTTTGGTAAAGGAATAGAGGTGTGAACTGGATAAATAATAAACGGAAAATTTTACATTTATTTTACAAAATGTTTCAAAATTTGGACACTAACTTATTTTCACTAATTTTTACAATAGTAGAAATGTTTACTAAAGCACAGTGTTTGGTAATAATTTTGAGAAAGTAATTCTCTGTTTATTAAAATATATGTTTGTTAAATTTCGTATCATCAAAATATACGTTTGTAAGTTGGAAACTTCTCCTCGATATAACCAATTACCCTCTAATTATTAATTATGTCTCTACAAGGCAACACCTAGTTTACTGCTTCCGGATAATTTTAACTAATAATGGAATTTACTTGCAAGACCCAAGACTTTAATTAAAGGTTTAATTCAATTGAGCATCATTAATTTCAGGACAGGTAGGTAATTTCAACTATGTAGGTGCATACCGACAAAGATAATCAAATATTATTAGGAATCAACGTGAGGAAGTCAAATTCTAGTCTTTGCTTTCTTTGATGTATATTGGGAGTGTTTACTGAACAATAAATCTAAAATGTATTATTTTCTACAATTTAAATACGAATTTAAAAACATGTAAAATCTGTACTTTGTTGTGAAATTAGAAAAGCTTTTCAGTAGAAAACAACATTAAAACAGAAATTGTCATAAATTGCTAAGTTAAGTCAAATACTCTCTAAATTAGAAAGTTTTAAAAAAGCAAAACTAAAACATTGATTTTGATGAATCTAAGGCGTTTTTGATTTTTTGTGTAAAATTTGCTAGAAACACTCAGAATGATTGTCACCAAACAAATATTTAATCCGTAAATTATATCTACGTTTGACAAATTTAAAATGTTTTTCAACAAGAAACTCGTTAAATCCAAAGGACTAAATTGAAAAACTCATTTTTAACTAAAATTTTGACAAAACATGAAGAATTAATTAGTCGTCAAATTAGTGGCGACTTTTAGTGACAAATTCTCGACATTAAAAACAGGATATAAAAAAAAACACAAAATTGTAAAGTAATGTTCTGAATAAAAAAATTCATAAAATTCAAAAAACAAAGCTAAAATAGATTCAAAATGAGTACTCGTAATTAAACCTGGAATATGTTATTTCTAGGATGATTTTGTTGGAAAACATAACTTCTCGTCACCCTATTTAGAAGAGAATATTGTTAATATTTTAGTGTTTATTTGAGAAATCTTTAACAAAATTTACATTAAAACCGACTTCAGCGGTTTAATTTTTCAGAAAAATTTTGAAAGATTCACATTTCTCGGATTATTATTTTACATCAACATGTGACCAAATTTTTGTATAGATTTGCAATCTAAAAAAAAAATTGATCTATGTAGTACGTATTCATATTAAAAGTTTTATACTAAAGTCCAGAGCATTTACATTAAAAAACAGTTAGTTTTTGTATAACAAATATTTGCTCACAACTTTTAGTTAGTTTGTACTATTGTGGAACTGCTTAATTTTGAGAGAATTTTTTTAGATTTGGATTTTTCGGTTCATTTTATGTCAAAAAAAATTGTTACAAGTAGGTGAAAAATTTTGATTTTTAAAATTGAATTAAAAAATAAGTGGGCTAATAAAATTTAATAAAGTTTTAGGCAATTTTTTGTAGTGAAATCAGAGTTATCTGAGTAGATTTGAAACGTACATTAGTAACTGAAAACAAAGTAGAAAAACCAAAAATTCTAAGTCTGAAATGTATTACTTTCTACAAATTTTTCTTAGATAAAATTATTATTAAGAAATATACTCATAAGCTTTTAGAGATTTTGCCAACTATGTTAAAAAATTGTTAAATCAGATTTAAAATGTACTGTTTTTGTGACTTTAGAAAGGTTTTTTACTAAGAAACAACATTAAATCAAAAATTTACAATAAACACTAAATTTAATAAAAAATAACTTGTTTTAATAAATAAAGTTGTTTTTTGCACAAGAAGTTTACTAAATTCAAATGATTTTACTAAAACTAAGCAGAAAAATTGGCAAATGTCTAAATAAGAAGCAGTTTACAAAAAAAATTAAAACAAATAACTCGTTTTAATAAAATGAGCTCGTTTTTCGGTAATAAACTCTTAAATTGGACTGATTCTGAAGAAAACATATAAAAAACTGCTAAACACTTTTTTGTGAACTGAAGAAAGTCTTCTATTATAAAAAACAACATTAAATCAAAAACTGTCAAAAAAAAGGTAAATAAAATCCAACATTAAATCCACTTTTTCAAGACAAACAGATAAAGTCAAGTTTAAAACCCACCAAACTAGTTTTAAAAAATGCCAACCTTAACCCAAACTTGTTCTTTGATTTTTTTAATTTGGAAGAATAGAATTTATTTCCAATTAGAACGTCATTCATTTCGAATAATTTATTATTATCAAATCAAGAAGAAAAATCGCTGTGTCTGAAATCATAAAATTTGCTTTTTTCATAAGATTTAAAGTGCTTTCCAATTAGAAATTCACTTAGTTCTAACGATTTCTAATGCTAAAATAAAGATTAGTTCAATTTGGTGTGAAAAGTATTAATCTCTGTCAATCTAAGAGCGACTTGTAGTAAAAAACTTACTAAATTAGAAATTGTTTACAAAAATGACAAAAAATAGAAAACATTGGTTAAACTCAAAAGATTGTGCCAAAACAAGTTAGAATCTGAAATCTGTTATTTTATACGAAATTCGGATCACTTTTTAGGAAGAAACACATACTCGTACAAACTGTTCCATCTAAACCCCACATTAGAAATATTGGTAGTTCTAATAATGATAGTCATCTGAAAATTTGTATACAACCATAAAATTAAAATTATTTTTTAAACTAACATTAAATGAATTTATTTTGTTTTCATAGGACGGACAATATAATTGTGAACAAAGTTTTGTCGTTTGTTTAATCAAAAATGGTTTTATGGCAAACTATGCGTGGTTAGTAAGATATTTTCTACAATTTCAAAACAACCAACATAACTTGAAAATTATCACAGATAGATACAGGGAATGCTAATACAAATGCAGAAAAAAATTCTCCTCCTTTTAATAAAATAAAAATTGGGACATCCCATTTGAAGAAATTAAGTTATGGATACTTAAAGTTGTCCAAACTTAATCTTAAAATTTTTGAGTTTGTTAACTTCTTTTCCACTTTTGAACACACCGGAGAACAGATATAGGCATTCTCATTTAATTCTGCAAATATAATTCCGAAATCTCTAAAACTAAGAGAGTTACCGATTTTTTAAAAGGCAAGTGCAAATTCAAAATTTTTCAAAAAATCTTAAACATCTCAAAAACTGTTATGTAGAGGGAAAGCTGATAAAAACGGTTTTTACTCAACTAATCCAAAAACGCAGTAAAATTATAGCTTTTTATTTAAAATAAGAAAATTGATAGCGACTTCCGGCATAACCGGAAGTACCGAACCGGAAGTACCGCCATCTTCAAAATTCTTTATTCGAACTTTCAACACTTCTTATGTGGGATTTAGACGAAACAAACTGTATAAAATATTTGAAGGTGAGTATTGCTCACTTTTATTATGCTAACTTGGGAAATTTTTTACAAATCTCAAATTCGAAGGGTTTGGTATTTTAGAAAAATCTTAAAAGTTCCTATCCCAGTCAAATTAGACAAAAATAAGGCGATCGTTGGAAAAAAATTCTTAGAGAGTTGGAATTTTTTTTGTTTTTTTTTACACTTGGGTGTAGTGAAGATGAAAATGCAGCATCTAAAGACGACTCTGAAGACTTATGTGACCCCCCATGTCTCCCCCTTTCTCCTCTAGTGAAGTGTTAGATCTAATAAATTCAGTTTATTGTTAGTTTTTCAAATTGCAAGACATTCACTTTTAAATCACATTTTTTTAAATGGTTATTTCTTTCCAGCCCTATAACTCGCTTGTAGATAGCTCTACAAGAAAAATGTATATGACCATTTTGTAGCAAATTTTATCAGCTTTACTGGTAAGAAGAAAAAAATTCATAGGAGTAACAGTTTCCGAGATATAAGCAAAAAACCAAAAAAAGACTGCTTTAACCCCCTCCCTCTTTTCGAGCATGCCCCAACCTCGGAGACTTTTGATATATGTCTAACCAAGTTTAGAGGAAGCTTTTAAAAAAAAACTCTAACTTTCTAGGAATTTTTTCCACCGATTTATCTAATTTGACTGGGCTATTCCTCAGATCATTTTACAACAACTTTTAATTTTGGGGCCACATCCGTAATCCAAATAAGGTTCGACTGTTTTACAAATTCATTTTTTTTAAATAATTTTATTTTTAAAAATTTCTCGCATTTAAGAAATATTTCCTCGAAACACGAGTTAGTCCCGACATGACTGAGGTATTGCAGAATGTTTAATTTTTCTGGAAAACTTACTTTCGAAATCGTCGGCTGGTTTGAAAAATCAAAAAATTTTTTTAAACAGTTTTGATTTTTTGGGCAATAAATTTTGACGAATTTATTGTACAATGTGTTAAAAATGGTTGTTTATAGGATATAAGACTATTGTAGTTTCTGAGTACTGTCATTTTTGTCAAATCTTTAAATTAAGTTTTTATTCAGGTTTTTTGCGTTTTTCTGTAAAGTTGTTTCAAGTGTAGGGTTTATCTTATATTTCCGTGATTTTTGGTGTTGTGTGCTTTTTCGTTTTTAGATCTGAAGCCTTTTTGCATTATTGTGACGGATCTGTCACTTTGACGGCATTTACAATTAAATTAAGCGGCACATTACGTTCAAATTTTATAGATGACTTGATGAACAACCATTTTTGAACACATTGTAAAATACGTTAACGTTGACAAGCAGTTTCTTTGGCATCAACAAATAAATAAATAAACAAATGATAATTTTCTAAACTGTCTTTGTGTTTCAAAAGTAAAACCCCAACTGAATATCATTACATAAACTACAGAAACTCGCTTTGTAAGCTTATTTGCTATAAATGTCAGTTTCCCAACTTTATTCGTAATGTAATAAGATTGTAATCGTTTGACCTAGACAACTTATCTCACCGAATCAATCACAGACATTCATTGACACCCCTTAACCTCGACTTTATCACCATTATCTCCTACTCGAACCCGTGGAAACTAAACATTACCCGACCTTTGTTAAAGAGAATGTCACAGCTATCCTCCTACCCGATTTACTCCAACCACATCCTGTATACCCAGATCAAGTCTTCTACTAATGATGGACGTGTTTAACGAACGAAGATAAAACAAACTTCGTCTCGCTTAAAAGCTGATAGCTGAACTAGAAAAGCACACAAATTAATCGGTTTTAAGTTCAGGATGGTCACAGCCATTTACAAAAACTGTTGAGCAAAAAAAATTTACAAAACGTGATCATAAAACTGTATTAATTTACAACCTCGGTGATTTATTAATCCCAAAATGAATAAAACATTATTAGGAATGAAAGCAGAAATTCAGATTGAAATCCCCTTGTTTTCAAATCAAAAAGTGGGTCAGATACTCAATTAAAAATAATAGAGTCGAACAGAAGTGGAATGATAATTTTTCGCGGTACAGCGTAACAAGCTCACATTTCTCGTATGTTTTTAATGTATCAGGGGGAATTTTACGATTTCCCATTTAATCAGTCTGGACTCGATGTGGAGAGAATTTTACAGTTGTAGCTAATGAGAAATATCGTAGTGCAGAATCGTGTGTAGGAAATTAGAAATAAAAGCTGACAAGGTTCTAATTGAATAGTTGTTATTATTGTGAATATCGGGTGATTCAAAAATATGTGGCATAATTTTAACCACGAATACCCCTCTAAAAATGAAAATAGTAGGGATAGTATTTACTGACCCACCTCAAAAAATAGGAAAATTACAATTTTTCAGAAATTGGTATGGAAAAATGGTTTTTTGAAAATATTTTTGTTACCGTTCATGCGATTATTATGAAATTTTGCATGCCAAGAGACACAAAGACGCCCTTTGATATGGTGTAAATGGAAATCTTGTAAAAGCTATACATTTCCGGTGACAGGGGGGCCCTTCCAGTTTTTAGGTGCTAACTCAATTTTTCGGCCTATAAACACGTATTTTTGATATCAACAATCAAAAGCCCAATTATTTTTTAATAAAAAAGGTACTCTTGCTTCATGTCGTCAAACTGTACCGTTCTCTAGTTATTTGGGATTAAACTAAACTCTACACTGCACTGCAGAATAGAAAAGTATAAATTTTGAGCGTACCATTACCTTGGAAACTGTCGACTAAGAATGACACAGCTGTCATTGCTGTCACATTTGATGTCAATTTCATTTAATCCAAAGTGAATTTTGATTATTTCTTGATGATAATAGTAAAAGACATGATTATGTGTTGGAAGAAATAATGCATGAGCTAGCGATAGCCATCCCGGCATCACAACTTGATCTGAGACTACACCACAAGGTTTTCACACCGTAAAACGATTTTCCCTCCAAATTGCTGGTTTTATCAATACTTCACTACTTGCATTATAAAACTATAATCCAAATGAAGAATTAAAACGATCAGAGACCAAGAGCACAACCTCATCTGTAACAAATCACAAAATAAAGTCTTATCAACTATTTGTAATGCCATTGTTGCAATTTTTCTTTAATAGGAAGTTAATTTGATCCACAAAAGAATAACGCACGGCTTAATGTTTATTTACATTTTTAAAAATTACAAGAGCTTCGACAACAATGAGCACAAAAGCAACAAATGCCGCCAGCGTGCTAATTGGCGCCAGTGCTATTTTTCATAAGCGCGAATATCAAAGAAAATATGAATGATGAAGTCAATGTTTTTTTATTAAACAACAATAATAACCTGGATCATTTTTTTAAATGACTTACCAGTATGGGGTGATCAGGGCATCATTTCCAAATACTAAAAGAATTTTTTTATTGTTATGACTTTATGATTTGTTTTTCGCGCTTACGAAAAATAGCACAGGCGCCAGCTAGCGCGCTAGCGGCATTTGTTGCTTTCATGCTTATTGTTGTTGAAGTTCTTGTAATTTTTAAAAATGTAAATAAACATTAAACCGTGCGTTATTCTTTGCAGGTTTCAACAACCTGTGGATTAAATTACCTTCCTATTAAAGAAAAATTGCAATAATGGTACTATAAATGGTTGATAAGATTTTATTTTGTGATTTGTTACAGTTGAGGTTATGTTCTTGGTCTCTGATCGATTTAATCCTTTATTTGGGTTATAGATAGTTTTATAATGCAAGTATTGAAATATTGATAAAAACAGCGATTTGGAGGGAAAATCGTTTTGTGGTGGTGTGGCATCAGATCAAGTTGTGATGCCGGGACGGCTACCGCTAGCTCATGCATTATTTCTTCCAACACATAATCGTGTCTTTAACCATTATCATCAAGAAATAATCAAACTTGGTAATTTTTTACTTTAACTACTTCTGGATTTTCAAGCTGAAACTTACGCCAAACGATTCCTCTGAGTGCCCTGATGACCGTACACTATGAATTTTCTTGTGCAAATTGAAAATAACATTACAAAAATAATTTTTATTTTCACTCATTTCACTTGAATCGCCATTTTTGTTGATTTTAAGGGATACAACGTTCGCCACCAAGGTGTGCATGCGTTGCGTGTGCTTATTTCTGATTGGTTGTTATTGTTTAGCTTCAACAGGTAAGAATCGCACCTGCGTGTTTGTTATGATTATAACACCTTCGGGTATTCCCAGAATGAATTTAAATGACGTATTATACCTTTTTCATTAAAAAGTAGGTGTATTTTTTCATATTTTGCAATTTGAATTTATGTCTCTGTGCTCTGATTGGCTGATTGACGGAAGTGGGGATGCATTCCCGCATTTCCCTTCATGCAATTTACCAACAACACCACTCCATTACTATTTTACTTACTAGTGGTGAACAAGGTATTTTTTTGTGAGTGCTACGTTCTTGAGGTTAATTTACCAATCGTGGTGTGTATTTCCTTTTAGTTAGCTGGTGCGCAGCCCCAGCCTCCGGCCACGAACTGTACGGCACCCTAGCTCCATAAAAAACACTATTCCACGTGTCGAGTTCCACGTTTTCGAGTTTAATTGGTCGTGGGGTATGTTTCCTTTTAGTTAACTGGGGCGAAGCCCCAGCCACGCGCAACATAGTTCCGTAAAAACCACTATTCCACGTTTCGAGTTCCACGGTTTCGAGTTTAATTGTTCGTGGGGTATGTTTATTTTTAGTTTGCTGGGGCGAAGCCCCAGCCTGTACCCTACGACCTGTACGCGCTGTAGCTCCATAAAAATCACTATTCCACGTTTCGAGTTCAACATTTTCGAGTTTAATCGTCCGTGGGGTATGTTTATTTTTAGGTCGCTGGGGCGAAGCCCCAGCCTGTGGGCTATCATCTGTAGGCGCCTTGCCTCATTTATAGTTATATTTACGGCTAATATCATTTATTAGAGTGTTAATAAAATTTAAAAAGTCTAGGTCAAGGTCATTCAAAGTCGAATTTTTCGAAAACGGGGCATTTGCACAAACTTTCATGGTCATATCTTTGATCTAGAGGCTTTTTAAAGCAAAATGCAAAAAAAAATTTTTCAAAAATCCAGAAGTAGCTAAAGTAAAAATTTACCTCAAACTTTACTTTAGATTAAATGAAATTGACATCAAATGTGACAGCAATGACAGCTGTGTCATTCTTAGTCGACAGTTTCCAAGGTAATGGTATGCTCAAAATTTATACTTTTTTATTCTGCACTGCGGTGTAGAGTTTAGTTTAATCCCAAATAACTCGAGAACGGTACATTTTGACGATATGAAGCAAGAGTTCCTTTTTTATTAAAAAATAATTGAGCTTTTGATTTTTGGTATCAAAAATACGTGTTTATAGGCCGAAAAATTGAGTTAGCACCTAAAAACTGGAAGGGCCCCCTTGTCACCGGAAATGTATAGCTTTTACAAGATTTCCATTTACACCATATCAAAGAGCGTCTTTGTGTCTCTTGACATGCAAAATTTCATAATAATCGCATGAACGGTAACAAAAATATTTTCAAAAAACCATTTTTCCATACCAATTTTTGAAAAATTGTAATTTTCCAATTTTTTGTGGTGGGTCAGTAAATATTATCCTATTTATTCTTAATTGTAGAGGGGTATTCGTGGTTAAAATTATGCCACATATTTTTGAATCACCCGATATAATAATATTGCTAATACGATATGTTTATATGTTATTGTTTATAAACATTGGTTATGGTTTAATAAATGTAAAAAATAATGTCGCGAATTGACTCCAATTCGTGGGTTTTTCATCGAAAAACTACGGTTTACCTATTTAATATATTTTTATGGAAAAAAATGTGTGATACAACTCATTTCAATCAAACATAGGGACAGAGAAATTAAGTATCGAGAAAAGTGACTTATTAAGTGAGTTAGTTGTTTTTTTATGTGAATGTGCAATCTATAGTGAAAAAAGTGGACGTACTGCAACAATATATAATCTCAAAAAACATAGATAGATAGATACTATGTCTGTCTGAAACTTGGTTGACAACGGAAACTGTTCATTTTGATAATTATAAATTGGTCAATTCATTTAGTAGCTCTAAATACAAAAGTGGAGGTGTTTGCATTTATGTTAAAAATGAAATAAGTGTGAAGCCATGTAATTTGCACAGTGTAGAATTAGATGCAGAATTTGCAGGAGTAAGATTAAAAACTTTAGATATTTATATTTTATGTACATACAGATCGTCTTCCGGAAGTTTAGAAATATTTCATGACACTCTACACAAGAATATAGATGTGTAATTCTTAAAAAACAATTTAAGTATTGTGGGTGATTTTAATATTAATTTTAATTTAGAATCGACAGATTCTAAGCATTGTAAAAGTATTTTTTATCATATAATATGTATGAAATGGTTCAAGAAAACACAAGAATAACCACACGCAGTAAAACAAGAATAGACAATGTTAATAAAACTGATGCAGTAAAAAACATTAGAATTTTAAATGAACAAAACAAAATAAAATTTAAAAATGCTAGAGCTAAAACGTGTTGGCAAAAAGTATATGCATGTAATCGCAATGACATGAATGCCCAGTGGAGCAATTTTATAAATATTTTCAATGATAAATTTAATGTTTTCCTCTAAAACAAATAAAAGAAAAAAAACAAAAGAATATTTATAAAAATAATCCTAATGTAAAATATTATAAATATTACCTAGATTTGTTATCTGTGTGACGAGAAATATGTTATTTTTTATAAGTATTTGAAAAAAAATACGACATGGCTCTACAAGCGGCACATAAAAATAACAATGGACAACGAATTCAAAATGCAGAAAATAAATCAAAATGTGCTTGGAATATTGTTAACAAAATTTGTGGCAGAAGTAAAAAATGTTGTGAAATTCAAATCGAAGGTGATCCTAAGCAGATTGTTAATGAGATTAACTAGTATTTCATTAATTTAGCGCTTTTGGTACGAAGTAAGTCAAATAATAATACGATCTCATCCATTGCTAAAACTATGTACATATACCCAGTTACTAGTCAATAAATTATTACCATAATTCAAAATTTAAAAAATAAGAAAAGTACAGGCTTTGACGAAATATCTAATAACATAATTAAATACTGCAATGAAGAAATTAGCGCACCTTTATCTTTTGTTATTCAAAACTATTTGGATTAAGGAATTTTTCCAGAACAATTAAAACGAGCGCAAGTTCTTCCTATGTACAAAAAAGGTGTCCCAACTTAATATCAAATTATAGGCCAATAAGTCTGTTGTCATCGTTTTCCAAAATTTTTTTAAACTGTTATATCTTTCAGAATTACTAACTTTTTAATGAAATTTCAGTTAATGAATTCATCCCAACACGGGTACATTAAAGAGAAATCTGTTGACTCAGCTACATTTAGCTTCACTAATGCTCTGTTAGATAAATTAGAAGAAAAAAGGTGGTTCTTGGAATTTTCTTAGATTTCTCCAAAGCCTTCGATTGTCTAGATCATAGCATCCTAATAAGTAAATTAAAGAAATACGGCATGAGAGGAATTATGTTAAAGTTGATCACATCTTATCTTAATAATAGGTATCAGCAGGTCTCAATAACAAAAAACAGTACTGTATATACATCAAATAAACTTCTAATTAAACAAGGTGTACCTCAAGGTAGTATACTAGGGTCTTTATTTTTGTAATTTATATAAACGACCTATTAAACATTTTAACAGCCTCAGACAACAATAGTGCAATTAACTTAGCTGATGACACAAACATATTAATTTGGGGTGAAAATATGACAGATACAGTGAAAGAAGCAAAGATTTGCATGAATAAGGTAATAAACTGTACTAAAGAAAATAAATTAGTGTTAAATTTTGAAATAACCTACGGCATTCATTTTGCAATATGTAATCAGAAGAATACAGAGAAACCGAATAAAATTGTAATATCATCTAAAGAAATTGAATTAATAGAGAAAACTAATTTTCTGGGAATATGCATTGACCATAAGTTAAGCTGGACTAATCATATAAATAATTTATTAAAAAAATTAAATTTAGTACATTTTACAATACGTGTTTTAAAAAAATATATTAACATTGAACAACTAAGAATAGTATACTTCGCAAATTTTCAATCATTACTAAGCCACGGTATAATATTTTGGGAGCAAAGTGGAAAGATAGCAAAAGTATTTGTTGCTCAAAAACAAGTCATGAGAACTATGTTTAACTTAAAATATAATGAAACTTGTAGAAACATCTTTAAAAGCAATAATTTTTGGACAGTAACTGGTTTATACTTATATAGATTACTTTTATTTTTCTTTAAACAGAATCTACTTTTTAATGTCACTAACGACCATAAGTACAACACTCGCAAAGTAGACTTAGAGTATCCAAGACACAATCTTACGCTGACAGAAAAAATTGTTATTATGCAGGAATAAAACTATACAATAGTTTACCTGTGCATCTATGCACACCTTGTAATTTAAATTCATTTAAAAAGAAAATATTTGACTACATTTTGGATTTCGAACCATATACTTTAAATGAATTCTATAATTGACAGGTTTTTTGACTTATGTTTCAAAATTATTTTTAAGTTATTGTTATTTCTGTGTATAATATTGACGTTATTTGTATCAATTTTGTTACAACATCTGTATAAATTAATAGAAATAAATTATTGTTATTATTGTTATTATTTTTTTTACAAAAGCCTTTAAATACAATAAGCATTAATCATTTTTTAGATTTTGCCAAAAAACTTGGAAATACAGAATAAAACTTTTTGTAATAATGATTTACCTTCAAAATTATTTATTTTTACAAAGAAAATATTCAAGGGAAATAATCTAAAATAATGTCAAAATTATATTAAAACTGGAACTTTGTTAGTTAAATACAGGTCCTGTGCTTTTCTGAGAAAAAATTTCTGTAAAGACTATCAGATTAAAAATCATCGTAAGTCTATCCTTTAGTTTGGAAATTAGAAAAAAACACTCTTAATTTTTTTTCTCATTTTCAAAAAATTTAAGATCGTGGAAGAAAACTAAAAACACCCTGAAATCTGTTGACAAAATATATAAAGCGTGTTAGGAAATGATTTAGCAAAAATTTAAATGTAGATAGAGAATTGCAAGGCAAATCGATTAAGCAAAATTGATGTAAATTTTAATTTTATTGTCAAAACAGCAGAGGTATATTAACTTGTTGGTCCACTACGTTATTCTACTATTTGAATTTGTGTTTTATTATTAAATTTTCAAAAAAAAACAAAAATGTTTTTTGCCAGGACCGGGATTCAAACTTCCCACACAAATGAATATGTTAGCCAAAATTTTGAAAAATTCTTAAAACGCCTATGCGCCATCATCTCCATTTTGTTTAATGAAAAAATTAACTGCTAAAGTACTAATAAACTACCATAAGACAAACACTGGTTCTCAACAGGTGGGTTTAAAATGATATAAGGGTTTTTAACTCGTCTGATTATGACAAATTGACATACGAAATATTGCTAAGCCATTTCCTAACACCCTGTATATTGAAAAATTTGTAAGTAATAGGTACATTTTTTCTTTTTTTTTTCTTTTATGATACTTATTAAGAGTAAAAGTTTCCCAATTTACCAAATATAGACTTAAATAAAAAATCAAACAAAAGTTCTCTTACATACAAAATGGTTTCAAAAACAAATGTCTCACAAAAATCAGCGTTTGCTAGTAAATATTTTGTAATTTATTCTAAGCATACAAATTTTCTTATTAATTAAAAATTTTAAACTATTAATCGCCATTTTTCGAATTCTAATGTGATTTTAAAAATAATAATAATTTGTTTAAGAGAATACAACTTTTACATACAAATATAAAAAAACAAGACTAAAAGAAGTGAAGCTTCGCGTAAAAATATCTTAAAAATTTTTGCTTTTTGTTTAATTAATTATTTTTTAGAGATAGTGCCAGTTTAAATGAGGATTTTTTGCACAAAACAACATGCAAGTATCGCATATTTTAAAATGACATACAAATTAATAGTGATATAATTAATTCAATTTTTACTTTAATTATAAAGAACTGCAAAAACAGAGAGAAAAAATTTCAAGCATATAGAAAATATGAAATATTTAACAGCAAACGCTGAATTCTGAAATATTTAGTTTTTGAGACGCCTTGTATAAATAAGTTTTCAAATTTAAAAAAATATAAAAAACATTGCGATGAAATGGAAATTTCAGAGCACTTAATTCCATTTTACAATTTTGACACTGCCAGCATTTTAAATACAGTAATTACATTTTCAATGAATATTTATCTAAAATTTATCTAACAATAACTCGTTCTAGAAACCGGAAGTTAATTATAATAAGATTTCAAATTCGAGATTAATTTTAACAAACAAAAAAAGGCAAAATACAAATAAAGTTTATATAGCTTAAAATGAGATATAAAATTAATGAAAAAAATGAAAGTAATAATCACTTTATAAACGAAACTCAAAAATCAAAGTTTAGATTTTTTGTTACGTTACTATTTATTTGAATGTAATTGGCACTGTTACATTTTTCTATTGTACATATTTTTTTTCTTTATTCGCTCAATTTAATTTTTTTTTATATTTTATTGAGAACAACTCGCCTATCAAATCCACTTACAAACTTTTGTTGTAATTTTGCATTAAATTGGGCAAAAAACGCCAATAACAAAAACAAAAAATTAACACTAATTGAATAAATATACAAAAATAAATAAGTATATAAGTATAATAAAACTTGGGATTATACATTCTTGAAGTTAAATTTTGAGCCCATTTGGTACAACCGTAAGGAAACAATTATTTCATTTCGCTAGATATTTGCATTGTGTGTTTATTCGCACTCATCATCGTATTACACGAGTCAATTATCAAACCCTTTTAACTACACTGTTTTATCTGTAGCTATTATATTTGCAATGTTATCAGCTGTTCACATAACTGGACTTCCTACTATATAATTGATGTAATTTCCGGTGAAATGAAACACTATGCTGATGAGAACCCTTTACATTATTTATACTTCACGTAATATTTTAAAACGAGCTGGTCATGAAGGAACGGTCTAAAAATAAACTTAAAATTTTTAGTTAGTTTTAAATATAAATACATTGAAATAATTCAATTGTTCGATTTGTTGCAGGGTCTTTGTGTGGCTATTCTGTTCTGCTTCTGTAACGGAGAGGTAAGTAAAATACTACCAAATAAAATTTGTGTAACGGAGAGTAAACAAATTTAAAATTGTATTGTTAGGTATACATTGATAAGTAAATAATTGATGAAGCACTTTGTGTGTTAATTTGTGCTATAACTAGCTCTAGAAAGCTGAAACCTTTTCATTGTTTGTGTTTTATAAATCCTATCCCTTGCAATAATGGATAAACACGAAGAAGGGTCAAATTCAAATTTGATTTAGGACAATGTAAACAACTCAAAAGGGGGTTCATCGATCGTGCTCAAATCACAAGCTTAAACGACATTTTTTAAAAAGTGTTGAACATTTCATGTTTTTACAGCTGACTATTTTTTTACCACATTTCAGGATAGATATTTTCAAAAATTTATTTAATGAAACAAAGTGAAAAAATTGACTATTGGTTACAGATTTGATAGTTAATTTTTTGTCTAATATACAGGGTGACCTAGGGGTGAATAATCGGTCTATAACTTTTTGATTATTTAAAATATTACGATTTTGTTTTTATTATTATATAGGTCGACTTAAAGTCCATAAACTAAAAATATTTTTATTGTACACAGGGTTGTTGTATACAGGGTGGTGAACCAAAGTTATATTTTTTTAAATGGAACACCCTCTATATTTTTGCACAGTTGGAATCTACGCAAAAAAATAATGTAACTTCATATAAACTATTATGTGTCTATCTCTTTTTGTTTCGGAATTATTCAACTTTTCATTATAAAAAGGACCAATTTTTGAAAAATCACTACGAACTCGCCTATGAATATTTTCCGGTAAATTTGCAACAGAAAAATTTAGAATATCCTGTAGTTTTAGGAAATAGTTGACTTTTACTTGAAGCACGGAAATAATTTACAGGGTGTGCCAAAACGCAAAAAGTTGAATAACTCATTTTTTTCAAATGGAACACCTTGTATTTCTTTACATGTATCTATAGCATTTTTATAAGCTTTCTAATGATATGCGGTTTGTATAGCAAATTTACAATATTTCTTAAAGTGTTTAAAAAAACAAAAAATATATTTTTTATTTAGTTTATTAATAATTCTTGATGAGAGAAATTCATTTATGTATCAGGTAATAATTAGATTACTAATGTAATTAGTCACATTAATACATATCAAAAATTAATTACCATTTGACTATCAGATTCTAGGTTCACAAATTTTCTTGTAAGAAAATATATTTTTGTGAAAAATCTCGAAAAATATTTTAAATTTGCAATGCAAACCTCATACCGTTAAAAAGCTTATCAAAAATGCTTTCGAAACATGAAAAAAATACAGGGTGTACCATTTGAAAAAATGAATCATTCAAGTTTTTGCGTTTTGGCACAGCCTGTATATTATCTGCGTGCTTTAACTAAAAGTCGTCCATTTAGTAAAATTACAAGGTATTCTGAATTTTTTTAATGCAAATTTGCTGGAAACATGCGGTAATTTTTCAAAAAATGGTTATTTTTATATCGAAAAGTTGAATAATTTCAAAACGAAAAAAAATAGACCCATAATAGTTTATATAAAGTTACATTATTTTTTTGCGTAGAATCTAATTATGCAGAATTATATAGGGTGTTCTGTTTAAAAAAATGTAACTTTGGTTCACCATCCTGTATACAATACCCTGTGTACAATAAAAATATTTTTAATTTGTGGACTTCAAGTCGATCTATCGCCTAGTAAAAACCGCATGGCTATATTTTAAATAATAAAAAAGTTGTAGACCGATTACGCACCCTTGGGTCAGCCTGTATATGTATTAAGTAATTTAACACAGAAACATTAAATTTTAAGAAAATTTTACCACCTACAACACAAAGATAAAAAGTTTGATAAATTACATAAATATTTTTTTGTTCTTGATACGAATTAAAACAATGTGAACAAAAAACATTCTTAGAAGTAAAGTGATTATTCTAACAATTTAAAAAACTAATTTTGTAGTCTTGAAACAATGCATACTTACACTATTTTGCAATTAATATGCAGGAAGATCAAAAAAAATTTTTCTTCTATTACTGACATCACTGTTATGTGTGGTAATTATTTTCAGGTTATAGCCCAAGTTAAAAGGAAGTGGCGGACTATCATGTTCCGTCCAAGAGCAAATTCTTGCACAGTCACCACCGTATCGGTACGTAAGGTATAACTAACATATACTAATATTAAGCTTAATTCTCACAAAACACAACATACCAAAGAAAACACCTAAACAACATAATTTTTCGAAATTGTTTTAATTCCAAAATAATAGTTGGTAATAACAAAGTATAGGAGATACTGACAATAAATTATAATTTTCACAAACATTCAAAAAAACCGAAAAACTTCACACGAACTTATCGAATTTTGATGTTAGATAAGTCTTCTAGAAATAGGTTAGTGTCATTCTAAAATAAACGATGATTTAATAATATTTTGTGCAAAAAACACTTAAATGTGTTCTCTTTTGCACCAAAATTCCGTTGGTTTATATTTTTTGCACAATATTAGGCATCGTTTTTTTTGGAATAACTTAGAAGCATGCAAACTCTGATTTTTGTGATTATTATTAGATTTGGAGTTATACTTTTACGGAACTCACCTTGTATTTTAAGACAAAGTATTACCTGCATGCTTCGTCAAAAATTGTATAGAGTTTAAAATTTTGGGTACTTTGTGTTACTACAAAGATTACTTTCGCCAGATCATAAGACTTGATTTAAATAGAAAAATTTAATAAATTTTAGCAAAATATTTTTAGTCCAAAAACTTTTTTGAGTAAAATACGAGCTTAAACGGTAAAATCAACAAAAAATGATTAGCGATTTAATTATGGCATTATTTTTGACAAAATGTGTTTAAAAACGAAAATGCAAAATTTGAAGAGAATTTTAAGCAAAGTTTTAGAAATAAAACTACTTTTTAACTCAAAGAGACAAACTGAGCAAATGTACTATAAAATATTGAAGTTAATTCCACTAAATATTTGGAAAAATGCTAGACTGTTAAAATGAGCAATAATTCAGTAGCAATCGCTGTACCCTATCTGATTTATTAGACTTCTTAAGATTAGATGTAAGTCTTTTTTTTAAAATAGCTTTTTTAATTTAAAAAGTTAAAATAGTCTAAAAACATTCGTAGTCTAGGTTCTTAACAAAATATTGTTGATTTTTTTGAAATACTTAATAGCTGTGATAATAGTTATTTATTTAACGAGTTTGAGTGTAAATCGGACGTTTTATTTCACGAGTGGAAACTCGTGGTTTATCATCCACGAGGTGAAATAGATAAACCGATTTACACGAAAACGACTTGAATAAAACATTTTATTCTTCGAAATAGACTTAACAACGTTTAAAATTGTTTTAAATCTATTAAAAATAATCTGACGTTTTGTAATGAAAAATGCCAAACAATTTTCAAAACTTTCTTACGCAAGAAAAACACTGTATATTTTGACAGTCTCAAAGAATAAATATGTTTTAAACATCCTAAGGTTGTGTTTAATTCTCTAATCTAAAAAAACATATATTTTTAATTTTCTATAGTATTTAGATTTATTTTATTTTAATAGTTTTTATTGTTGCATCTAGAGATTTTTTGTTTTTCTGGTTTCGTTTTTGGATCCCATAATTTCTTAGTGTTTCAGTCACACAGTCTTTAAGTTAGTTAGTTTTTTAGCAATTTAGTGTCTTAGTTTTTATATTTCATATTTATTTCCCAAATTTTTGAGTTTTTTTTTGGTTTTTCTGTTTTATAATTCTACTTTTTTAATTTCTACATTTTTTAATATTTATATTTAACAATTAATTAACTTTTTTTATATCTCTTTTTTTTATAATAATGGTTTTTATTTTATTTACAAAACGTATTTTTACTTTCCTTTTTGTAGGACTTCATAAAAAATGTATCCTAAATGTATAATAAGCAAAGGCATAAATATTATAGTTAAAATAGAATTGGTCTTAAAATTAAGCTTTGTGGGACACCGGAGCCCTCTAACTCTGTTACTTTTAACAATATCAAAAAAATTAAAAAAATATTTTATGTATTTTATTTATTTTATTTTATTTTTTATTTATTTTAGGTTAATTGGAACATTTTTTTCTTGCTCTTGCTTATTTTTAATAATTTCGAAAAAACACTTTTTTTATTTTTTTATTTTCTTGGAGGCTGTAAAAATTCTTGAATTCAACGTTTTCAAATTTTCATAAAAATTTACATATGATTTTTGATTAGAATTGAGTAAATATAAGACGAGTCCAACTTTTATTCACTTTGTTACAAAAAACAAAAAGTTTATTTTCTGTCTTCAAACGTGAAGACATGTTACACCACAATCGCATTATTTCCGGTAAAATATTTGCAACACACTTTAACAGATTAACTCCAACGATAACGATACAAATCCAGCCGCTTTCAGCCTATTTTAAGCAGAATAAAGGAGGTAATTATTTATCTTCATTGATCCGCAGACTGTGAAAGCAATTAAATAATACATATTTTCCAAAGTACTGTTCTAGAATTTCAACCTAGAAAAACATTTACAGCAGCAATAAAAGCTGCTCGAAGTAATTACCTTCTTAAAGGCAATCAATTACGAAGTTTCTTTAGTGGCAATTATTTTGTGTGGTCATATTTCAGTTCGTTCGCTCATCGTATCCTGCAAATGGAGAGGAAAAGGTATGACTGGGGGCAATCGGCCGTCGAGCCTCAAACTGGATGGCTGCCCGAAGAGCTTCAACAGTAATCGTCCGAAACATAGGAGAAACAACTGCTCAGTGCGTTTGAAATTGATGAAAATGGACCCAATTGTATTAACATTTTTGTACTATTTATTGTGGTTGTAGGAAAAAATAAATGTTTGTAAAATTCGTAATCGTTTCTTATTATTTTGCCAAAAAGTAATTTCCTGGGTTTCGGGATCTTACAAGGATTTGGCTTGCTTTAAGTATTTATCAACAAAGTCTACAGAAATTGAAACGTTTATCTTCTAACGAAAAGTAAGTCGAAATTAATTAGAGCTTTATCCGGTAAATAAGTCGCAACGTTGGCGTCACATGTAATTTTATTTCACACACACAGCCTGAAATTTAATGTAAAGATTTATTCCCTTCAACATTATTAAAACTTTCCCAATATCTTAAAGTTTTAAATTACTCAATGAATACAGATGGCAATTAAACGAAAAAAGTGAGGGTAAGTATTGATTTTAATTTTCCTTTTTTCATCGTTGATTTCTTCTCAAACCAAAATCCTTTTTCCTGAGAATGAATCGTAATGAGTGGACGACTCGTCAAATTTAAAAGTTAATACTATACTTTAGAAAAGGGCATATTTGTTTTAAAATTTGTGCACGAAGCAGATGTACAGAGAAGGCATTAGTTTGGATCAAACGTAACGAAATTTTCCTGGGGACTTCAGTCTTCATAACGTTACAACAGTTTGATGAAGCCAGTGGCAA
Organism: Tribolium castaneum; assembly: GCF_031307605.1. Taxonomy (NCBI): domain Eukaryota; kingdom Metazoa; phylum Arthropoda; class Insecta; order Coleoptera; family Tenebrionidae; genus Tribolium; species Tribolium castaneum. The sequence continues at coordinate 2,481,157 of NC_087395.1, read as the reverse complement.
ACCTTACAATAATAATTATGTTAACAAACATAATTTACTTCAGTTCTTCAGAAACTATAAAAACTTTGCGAGATTCCACAAAAATTACTTCGTTTGGTCGAAAATAACATACAGGGTGACCCAGCAGTGTGTCTATAACTTTTTTACTATTTGAAATATTACCATTCTGTTTTTATTATCCGATAGATCGACTGAAAGTCCACAAACTGAAAACATTTTTATTATAGACATGGTGTTGTATACAGGGTGGTGAACCAAAGTTATATTTTTTTAAATGGAACACCCTATATATTTTTGCATAATTTAATTCTACGCAAAAAATAATGGAACTTTATATAAACTATTATGGGTCTCTCTTTTTCTTTTGGAATTATTCAACTGTTCGTTATAAAAAAGACCCATTTTTGAAAAATCACTGCAAAATCGCTTATAAATATTTTTCGATAAATTTGCAACAGAAAAATTCAGAATATCTTGTATTTTTAGCAAATAGACGACTTTTAATTAAAGCACGCAGATAATATACAGGGTGTGCCAAAACACAAAAAGTTGAATAACTCATTTTTTTCAAATGGAACACTCTGTATTTTATTAAATGTTTTGATATCATTTTTGATAAGCTTTCTAACAGTATAGGGCTTGCATAACAAATTTAAGATATTTTTCGAGATTTTACAAAAGAAAATATTTTATTACAAAATAATTTGTTAGCCTAGAATCTGATAGTCGAATGGTAATTAATTTTTTGATATGTACTAATGTGACTAATTACATTAGTAATCTAATTATTACCTGATACATAAATAAATTTCACTCATCAAGAATTATTATTAAAATAAATAAAAAATATTTTTTATTTTTTTGAACACTTTAAGAAATATTGTAAATTTGCTATACACACGGCATATCATTAGAAAGCTTATGAAAAATGCTATAGATACGTGTAAAGAAATACATGGTGTTCCATTAAAAAAAATGAGTTATTCAATTTTTTGCGTTTTGGCACACCCTGTACATTATTTCCGTGTTTCAAGTAAAAGTCGACTATTTCCTAAAACTACTGGATAATTGGTCTTTTTTATAATGAAAGGTTGAATAATTTTGAAACGAAAAGAGATAGACTTATAATAGTTTAAATAAAGTTACATTATTTTTTGCGTAGAATTCAATTATGCAAAAATATATAGGGTGTTCCATTTAAAAAAATGTAACTTTGGTTTACCACTCTGTATACAACACCCTGTGTACAATAAAAACCTTTTGAGTTTGTGGACTTTAAGTCGCTCTATCGGATAATGAAAACAGAATCGCAATATTTTAAATAATAAAAAAGTTATAGACCGATTACGCACCCCTGGGTCACCCTGTATTTCGTCATTTTCTAGCATTTTAGCACGTGTTCCAGTTAAAATTTACTAATGTATTTCAAAAGCATTTGTCAAAAAAAATTTCGGCCAAATGTGCTTAAATAAATAGATTGCCTTTTACAAGTGTTTTACCACAATTTTAATCACAACCTTAATCATTTTGAGGAATTTTTTTAAGATATATGGTCCTATTCTCTAACTTCTGTTACTATGTTATTGCTCTATTACTGTAAAAATTACAGTTGTTATTGAAATTCGTATTCCGTAAACTCTGTTACCCTCTGTTAGCAACATTTCTACAGTAACATTCTCTAACAGCGGCAAAAATCTCATAAACTAACAGTGACAGTGACATATCGCGAATTTTTGCGATATTTTACAAAATTAACAAGAAATTGTATTAAAAATGTCATAAGTAGATAACACTAGAAGGTTAGAATCATGCAAACAATTCGACCTTTGGTTTTTGAAGCGATAGAAAACGAAGAAAGGGGGTAAGATCGATCTTAGAAAATAATCAACTGGTATAATTATCCATAATGTTGCAAAAGTAATCTTTGACAACCCTAAGGGGCAATGAACACAACTTAAAATTCGTCAGAACCAAAATTTTTATAAATAAAAAGTAACACTATGTACTCTTCACTTTGGAAACAGTATTCCGTGAAAATAAAACATAGATTTTTGAATTTGTGTTATTTATTTAAAATAACATTTTTTGTCTTTCAATAGTTATTTTGTTTCTTGAGAATTCTGTTTCTCCCTTTTATTTTGCGTATAATTTTTGTACAGCCCAGAATAAAATAATTTGATTTTAATTTGATTACCTAATCCGACACGAGATCTCACAGAAATTGTCTCAAAACAAAAAATGTTATTTTTTTTCAGTAAACAAAGATATTCTTTGCCTTGATCTGCACTCGCCTTCTGAATTCACTTTTCTTTAACACTCTATAGGAACTTTTTGCGATACCAAGATCAAAATGATAATTTTAAGAAAATTTCTTGACATTTTCGAATACAATATTTAGATCAAGTAGTAAGCCATACGTGAAAATCGACTTCCATTATCTCTAAAATTACATTTTCGAACAAATGGGAACTCTGTTACCTTTATTTTAACAGAGAGTTGTAGAGAATCGTAAATTAGTCAGCTCTGTTAGGCGGTGTCATAACATAACATAACAGAGCACTGTTGCTAACATTCTATAAACGTAACAGTGTAACAGAGATAGTTAGAGAATACCACCATTAATCTGAAAAGGAATTATAAAACTATCTACAAAATAATATACCATTGTTAAAACTATTAGGACCGGTTTATAGAAGCGTCGTTAAGTTAATTCGCAATTAAATGTGTGATTAACTAATCACGTGACCAAATTGAAACAGTTTAATTGGTCCATTCGCGTTGTTGACTTACCCTGGTAGCACACTTACATATAACCGAGATGTAACCTTCTAATATAACTTTCAGCTCCCAAATGTGACGCTTTTATAAGCTAACTGTTAGTTAACCACCTTATCTAACCGTTATCTATCCGCGGTTATGTTGCAGATATGTAACTCCTTTTATATCTCGGTTATATTGCAGATATGTGTCGTTATATAACCTTTATCTAACCTTTATATTTCGGTTATATCATTTCCTTTACATCTAGCTTATATTTCGGTTATGTTTCGTGATCTAACCTTTATATTACGCTTATATAACCATTCTTATTTTTTTATATAACTTTTGCCTAAAATTTATTTAAAAAAGTAGATTTTACTACAAATTTTAAGTATTTAGGATAAATAAATTGGTGCTTCTATACAGCCTGTTTGGGGTGCACGACATCACTAGTGCACAATAAATATTGTTCAGTGTTTTGTTAATTACTTGTTGAAAAAATTCTAAAGAATTTTTAAGAATGACTTCTGCAAGAAAGTGTTCTATGACCAGAACTTACACAGAACTACTTATATTAAGACCGAAGATACTGTAGGCGTAATACCAAAGCTTCTAACGTAGTCAATGATTTTTGTGTTAACTTTTTCCTCCAAAGAACAAGAGTTGGCCAAACCGTAAACAAATTACAGTTATCAGGAACTAAAGTATTACTATTTTCAAAAACGTATTGTTCACTGTTTTCTCAACTTTGGACAAATTCTTCAAACCCAGCTTACCATTGTAGGATTAATGGGGTCGACAGGTAGAAAGTGAAAAAACATTCATTCTTGGAATAATTTGCTTTGGTTTTGACAAATTCATTTTTTGTGGTCAAAACTAAAATACATTTAGGCAAACTTTTTCACTTTTCAATTAATTATAAATTAAAATTCTACTCTATTTACATGATAAACAATAAATATAGATGACGATTCACGTGGTTGCAACACGTAGAAGTAAAGAAAAAGCAAAAATCACTGTTGAATGCATTTTACCACCAACAAACCTAGATAATTTTCAACCATATAACCAAAAACTTTTTAGATCACTTGTTTTTCTTTTTAATTATTATTATAAAATGCCAGCAAATATTAAATATAATTGTAACACAACTATGCTTAGATCACCGATCTATAAACTGAATCTAGCATACGCTATATTGCATCACATACATAGCAGTTATATAACTGTCACATAACCTTTGCTGTATTTGCTAGACGTAACCATGGTTAGATAACTGATATATACCCTGAATCTAGCTTTGGCCATATTGCTTAAGAAACATAACGGTTATCTAACCGTAACATAACCATGGTTATATGCGCTGAACATGACCATGGTTAGATAACCCAGATATAAGCTGAGTCTAACATAACCAATGGTTAGATTTGTTATATAACAAAAAATAACTCAGTAACACTGTGCTATTAATCTTTTGTTTTTAATTTAACTAATAATAATTGTGCTACGGCTCCTCATCCTCTAATCACTGATTAGAACACTTGTAGTAACGCTTCCGCGGCTACATCACGCACGAATTTTTTAAAGAGAACCAAAAAGCGCGCCCTCTTTCTAGTTATCTCTCAGCCCTACAGTTGGTACCTTTGAATTCGCCATTACGTTTTTCGTGCGTTGCGATCACGCTTGTTACGGACCAAGTTTCTCGTAGAAATTTGGAAAATTCACGTTTGTATTAATTAATTTGTAACCTTTTTACCTCCTTTATAGGCTAGGTAATGGGGAAACATAAACGAAGCCATTCCCGTTCCTCGTCGCCACGGGACAAACACGTTTCTCGACGGGAGCTGATGAAGCGTCTGGAAACGTTGGAACGTTTGATGAGCCGGCGGTATTCAAGGTCGCGCTCAGGTTTTTCTGATAACAGATCTCGGTCGCCGCGTAGTCCTCAGGATACGCGAATGACGACTCCCTCAGGGAGTATGTATTTTTCATGGTACTGATCGAGGCAGCCCGGCAAGGAGTGCTCTCGTTTCTCCTAGTAGCCCTAGTGCTCTTGTGATTCATAACGATGAGGAATTACCCGAGGAAATACTGGAGTGTTTGGGCGAAGACCCGTCAAAATTACCAGTAACTCATATCACAGTTCCTTCTAGTATTGTAACACGCTGGACGCACGTGATGTTTAATGGTTTGCCAAAAGAGGACAAAGGTCAGTTATTAAAATTATATCAGCCTCCCGCAAACGGCGGTTTTAAGCCTCCACTTCTTAATACAGAAGTTGAAGCAATTTTTCCAACAACCTCGGTTAAAAAAGACAGATACCAAGTTGCTTCGCAAACACAGATGTTAGCGAGCTTAGGAGCCCACTCAGAGGCTTTAAAATTAATAGCTTCGTGTACCACTGAGTTACCCGAACCATTTAAAAAACAACTGGGTAAATTACTTTCCGATTCGGCAAATCTTATTTCGGACCTCGTTTTTACGACGTCTCAAACAAGGAGACATCTTTTGTTTCCTCTTCTTTCAAAACAGGTCAAGGAATTAACACTTAAAGTTCCGCCCAGGGAATTTCTCTTTGGAGCAAATATGGCAGACGAATTACGTACGGCAAAATCAGCAGAAAGGTTAGCAAAAGACCTGAAAGCTCCTTGCTCCACATCGCAAAACCAGCATAGGTTTTCAAAAAGTGAGGGGGGGGTAAAACAATCCCAACCCCAACGCACACTAGGATATCATAATAAAAACACAAGTCGTAGTGCTTTAAACCGAAGGAGCCCGACTCGTCCACAGAGAGTAGGACAGAAGTCAACAGGGCGCTACTCTCAGAAAACGTACAAAAAGTAGTCCAGGTAAGTTCTACAACGCAAGCAGGCAGACTTAAAGATTTTGCTTCAAAATGGTGTGAAATCACAAATAATCAAGTTATCTTGAACTGGATTAAGGGATACACAATACCTTTTCAACATCAGCCAAGACAAGCAAAACGCTTAGTCAACCAAAAATTTAGTAATACGGAATCAAAAACGATTATTGAATGTTTACAAGCTTTGATGACACAGGGAGCAGTCAAAAAATGCATCCCAACATCAAACCAATTTATTTCTCCATTTTTTCTGGTAAAGAAACCAAATGGGTCAGAACGCTTCATACTAAATCTAAAACACTTAAACAGGTTTTTAAAGCCTCCTCATTTCAAAATGGAGGATTCAAGAACTGTAACAAAGTTAATTGAAGAAAATATTTTTATGGCAACTATAGATTTAAAGGATGCATACTTTCTGTTGCCAATACGAAAGTCGGATAGGAAATATATTCGTTTTAAATTCAGTGAACAGTTATACGAGTTCACTTGTATGCCGTTTGGATTATCAACGGCCCCTTATGCATTCACAAAGCTCATGAAACCAGTTACTAGTTTTCTACGAATCCACAATATAGTTTGTGTTGTTTATCTTGACGATTTCTTGATTTTTGGGAAATCAGAACAAAGTTATCAAAATAATGTAAAGACCGTAATTACATTATTACAAAACCTCGGTTTTATTATAAATTTTGAAAAATCCAACTGTCAACCATCACAAAGATGTAAATTTTTGGGCTTTGTTTTTGATAGTGTTAAAATGAGAATATCATTACCCAGAGAAAAAGTAACGGATATTTTAAGATATATTTCTTATTTTAAAAGTAATAAAACATGCAAAATAAGATTTTTTGCTCAATTCATCGGAAAACTAGTTTCTATTTGTCCAGCGGTACAGTATGGCTGGTTATACACAAAACATTTTAAAACAGAAAAGTTTATTGCTCTACAAAACTCAGGTCTTAATTATAATGCGAAGATGACAATTTCAGAATCATTATTTAAAGATTTCCTCTGGTGGGAGGCCAACATAGGCAATGCTTACTGCCCGATCCGAAAAGACAATTACATAATGGAAATTTTTACGGATGCTTCAGCTTCTGGTTGGGGTGCCTATTCCAAGGGTCAGGGCACCCATGGGTTTTGGGACTCCTTAGATAAAAAAGAACATATTAATTTTCTCGAATTAAAGGCCGTCTTTTTTGGCCTCAGGTGTTTTGCAGCTGAAGCTGCTAGTTGCAATATACTTCTCCGAATTGATAATACGACAGCTGTAGCATACATAAATAGAATGGGGAGCATAAAATACCCCAAACTGGCCTCCTTATCACGAAAGATCTGGCAGTGGTGCGAGTCAAAAAATATTTGGGTATTTGCAAGTTACATTAACTCTAAAGACAATTTCTTAGCCGACAGGGAATCGCGAACCCAGTCAACTGAAACAGAGTGGGAACTAAATAATCAGGACTACAATACAGTTGTGTATCATTTTGGTCAACCAGAGGTTGACTTATTTGCTTCAAAAATTAACGCCAAATGTAGGGATTATATTTCGTGGCATAGAGACCCTGATTCCATGGCAGTTGATGCATTCACAGTTTCATGGAGTTGTTTTTTCTTTTATGCTTTCCCACCATTCTCGTTAATATTACGAACAATTAACAAAATTATAACTGATGAAGCTAGGGGTATTCTTATTGTCCCAAAATGGACCTCTCAACCCTGGTATCCACTACTGTCTAAGATACTAGTGGATAGGGTAATTCAACTCGGACCCAATTATAATTTATTGTCATGCCCTTTCAGACAAACCCATCCACTGGCAGATTCCCTTACGTTGATGGCAGGGATTGTCTCCGGAAAGCGTATCAACAAAGAGGTCTCCCAGAAGAAGCAGTAGATACGATGATTAGGTCGATATCTCACACAACACTCAGACAGTATCAAACCACATATAAACTTTGGTGGGACTACTGTACACAAACCAACACAGACTATTTCAATGCAACACCACATCAAGTTATCCAATTTTTACAACAGCTTTTAGTTACAAAGTCCCATAACTCCGGAACTTTTAATTCGCATAGATCTGCCTTATCTTTATTGTTATCAGGAAACATAGGCAACGATAGTGATCTAAAACGATATCTTAAGGGAATAATGAGGTTAAGACCAACGAAGCCAAAATATTCAACAACCTGGGATCCTGCTCCAGTAGTAAAATAATCATGCATTGTTTTGGCGATCCAAGCCTATATCAATAGGACCGAAGAGTTACGCAACTTGGAGGATTTCCTATTTATTACAACGAAGAAGCCGTTTAAGAAAGCAAGCACAAACACTATTAGCAGATGGATAAAGAACACCCTGCATGAAGCGGGCGTTGACACTTCTGTTTTTAGTGGACACTCTACTCGTCATGCTGCAACATCTGCAGCTGTCCGCAAGGGCATTTCAGTAGAGATCATTCGTCAAAATGTTGGTTGGACAGCAACGTCTCGTGTTTTTGAAACTTTCTACAATCGCCCCTTAGCAACAGGGGACAACATTTGTAATGCTATCCTGTCCTGAGACATTCAGGCCAATAGCATCTTTTTCGATTTAATCGAATTTGTTCTTTACAATAATAAGCAATAAACAGCTTTAAACATCTACAAGTGTTCTAATCAGTGATTAGAGGATGAGGAGCCGTAGCACAATTGAAAGATCAAACTAACCTGTGAAGTTCGATCTTAATTGTGCGAGGCTCCTCATCCGAAGAATCACTCCCACCACACCCTGATATAAAACATTTCCCGGTACCGTTTATTTTGCTTATTATTGTTATAGGTAAGTCGTAATGGCGAATTCAAAGGTACCAACTGTAGGGCTGAGAGATAACTAGAAAGAGGGCGCGCTTTTTGGTTCTCTTTAAAAAATTCGTGCGTGATGTAGCCGCGGAAGCGTTACTACAAGTGTTCTAATCAGTGATTCTTCGGATGAGGAGCCTCGCACAATTAAGATCGAACTTCACAGGTTAGTTTGATCTTTCAATTTTAAATTATCACATTTTTTTTAAATAACAAAACTATATTTAAAAAAAATGGAACTACTTTGATGAAGAGCTATGTAAAATGATCCAAGGAATTGATTGATGTCGTAAAAATCGCAAAACTGTTAACATCTTTTAAGTTCCGAAAAGAGTTGTTAAAAATTTTACCAATTTATAACTCAAGTCAACAATTTTATCGAAAACTATTATTAGTCGCAGAGCAATTTTTTTCCGAAGATAGAAAATTAACTGAGCCTTCTAATGATACACACTTTAGAAGGTTACTGGGTACCGAAATTTTACCAAAAACTCGACACAAATCGATAATAAACCCTATTTAATAAACGAACTAATTGACGATTTCTTGCAGCTTAAAAGGCTCGATACGGTTCTCAAAACATAAAAAAAAGCATAAAACATTGTTCTAGTTGCCTTTTCATTTTTTTAAGGTATTATGAGAAATTGTAATATTTATAGAAAAATTCGAAGAAACCTGTTCTATTAATTTTAGATCGTAAAAATATTTCAAGAATACATTTCTCAAACGTAAAATGATGTAAAATGCTCTAGAATAAACTGTTTTAGAAAAACTTGAAAATCTGTTTCAATCTTTTTGCGAGATTTGTCTAAAAAAATTTTAGTGTTACTTTTGTCTTTTATGAAGTGTTTTAGTACGTTTGTTAATTACAAACGCAATCAATCAATGTGGGAAATATTTAGTAAATTAAAAAAAAAACTTAAAACTTTCTTAAAAAAGATTTTACTTTTGTTTACTCAATTTTTAAGATATACAGCTAAGTATTTTGTTAAATTTTGACTTTTGAGTTTTAGCTAAATGTCGAGGAAAAACAGAAGTCTAAAAAAATGGTTGATTGCGTGCCATTTGTGTTTATAGATTTTGTAAACTTAGCTAAAAAATTAATAAATTTTGTCAAAATTAGCTCTTTCTGAAATGTTAGCACATTTTTCAGCAAAAAACGCAATTATTTTACGAAATAAGGTCAAATGACTAAATTATTAGATTTGATTTTTTTCGAAAACTTAACAGGTTTTTGCAAAAATGTTTTTTTTAGTTTAATTTTTTAACAATAATGCTAATAATATACTCCATTAGGCCAAACTAATATTATTTTTATTTTCTATAGCCTTACTATATTGTGCAGCTTCCAGCTAGAAATATAATTATAATGCGATATTTCGTTAAAAATCAATCCAAACTAGTTACCAGTCAAATCTGGTCAAAAATAGAGTTGTATTGTTGTTATTTATAAAATGTTTTAGTTTAGTTTAGTATCATTCATACATGAAATTATTTTTACAAAAATTATATTTTTTGCATTTATTGGAGTAATTATTAAATAAATTTTTGAGCAAAAATTAAATGATTCTCATCTTGTTAACTTTGAAATTGGTTTACATGTAAAAAAATTGTGCCGCTCTGTTAAACAAATGTCAAAACTGTCAGTTGTGAAATTCACAAACTGTCAATTATTGTCTTAAAAATTTAGTTAAAATGCCAAGTTACACTTGGCGAAGCTTATTTCCGATCTGGAGACTTCATAAATGGAGAATGGTAATATTTAGTGTCTAAATGCTAGTCATTAATTCTATGAAGCGGCATTTCTGGAAATTTGTAAACGACTAGATGGGAATAATTTAAAATCACCTTGTACTTTTTCATCAAATAATTTAGTTATTTTTAAATATTGAAAACCAAGTTTAAAAACAAAGAATCAGTGGATTATATTAAAATAACTTTATTTTTTTTAACACTTTTTTCGGATACACAAGAAAAAATATTCTGAAAAATTAGATTGAAAATGAGCTGAAAAAATTACAAATTTTTACAATTTTTCTCGGTTAGAAGAAGATAACACGTGCTAATGTGTTGACTCACTTTTGTCGGACATATCGTTATGCTAAATAAAATTAAAAAATCACGACTTTGTCTTTGTGTTTTAATACTAATATTTTTCAATCTATTTTAAAGAATTTCGTCACAAATGAGCCAAAAAATCAATAAATTAGATTAAAAATGATGTTATTTTTACGTTTTACTGACTTTTTTGAACTACTTTTTGAACTAATGTAAAAAATTACTAAATAAGGTCAGTAATGTTTTACCACTTTTTTGAGTCTTAAATCAAAAAATTACTTTGAAAATTAAGAAATTACGGCAAAAAGGTGTTGTTTATGCATTTTATTGAGCGCTTAAACACTATTTGAACTAAAAAAAATAATTCAGATAATTTGAGTAAATTAAGGCAACATATTAATATGTTAATACGTTTTCAGTCATAAACAGAATAACTTACTTTCAGGATAATTTTATGTGAAGGAAGCAAAAAAGTTTTCTTCTAATAATGTTAAAATTTGTGATATAGGCCCTTTTTTAAAAAATGAAAAACATTTTTCAGCTAAAAATTTTATTGTATTCGCGAAATTTTGCAAAATATTGTCAAATAAATCACTAATTTGGTTTATGTATGATATCATTTTTAGCTTTTTTGGTCAGAACGTTTTTATTCCAAATCATTTTATAAAAATAAGTTAAACCAAAGCATAACAATTACTTTTAACGCGTTTTTAAGATGAAAAACGTCACTTTAGCACGTTAAGTCAAAATTACAATTATTTTGAAAAATTTGAGCCATGGTCACAAATGAACCGCAAAGTCAACAATTACTTTTCAAATCATTTTACATCGTAGTATTGATTTCTCATAAAACTAATTTCATTCAAATTCATGCAAATATATTTTTGCTAATTAGCTACATCTGAAGCTAAGTTGAAGAAAACCCGAAATTAATGACGATCAATAAACCTTTTTTTATTAAAGTGCATGCGAACCCCACCACAAAGTAAATATATCGTAAAGACGGTGGTTTGACTGTTTACGATTAAATCAATAAAAGATACACTTTAAATGAAGCAAGTGGAAAGCTTTTACCAAATAAAACTCGTCGAACGTAACCCCATGGCGTAGATATATCTCATGAATCTAAATACGTAAAGCAGGTATCGAAATGTTTTACTTGTCACGTCCAAATAAGCTCGATCGAGCACCTATATAACAAAAATTTGCACATTTGTTTGCTATGTGCAAACGTTCTATACTCATTTGAATATATATGTAACTGTCACGAGGATGTGAATTTATGTATAATATAGCTCAAGTCCTTTGAGAACACCTAAAATATGCTTTACACTAGTACTCTTAGGGTTAATATCGTGTTAGAAACTTGTTAAAAGACAATTTTTTATTTTGCTCAACAACAATATTCATAAAAAGTAGTACATGCTTATACTTATATTTTTTTAAGTAGATGCTTACATCCATATTCATAAAATTGTAAGTATTTACTTTTGTAGTAATAAGTAGATGCTAATACTTATGTAGTATTAGCATATGCTTATAAAATCATAAAAACATCCTGGTAAGTATGTGGTATATGTATTTAGTTTAGTAAATTTTGATGTTATTATTATATATTATTATTATTATTATTTGCAAAATTTCGTTAAAAATGAAGTGAAAAAATTGCCGAATTTGGCCGAAATTGTTACATTTCAAGAGATATTTAATTATTTACACAAACAAAAAATACTTTTTTTTCAAAATTTTTGTCACTTTGATCAACCAGAAATTAAAAACGCAATTATTTTGTCAAAATACCGAATTGTGTCGAAGTTTTTTTGATTTATTGAGCGCTTAAGTGAGGCATTATTAAAATGAAACAAAAAGTTACTACACTGTAAGCCAAAGTTTTCTATATTTTTTTATAAAATTTTAGAAAAATTACCGAAAAAAATCATTGAATTTGTTCGAAAATGATGTTATTTTACAATACAATTATTTGGCAAAATTGAGAATTTTTAATAGTAGTTCAAAAAGGTCACTAAAACGTAAAAATAACATAATATTTAATCTAATTTAATGATTTTTTGGCTCATTTGTGACGAAATTCTTTGAAATAGACTGAAAAATATTTGTATTAAAACACAAAAACAGAGTCGTGATTTTTTAATTTTATTTAGCATAACGATATGTCCGACAAAAGTGAGTCAACACATTAGCACGTGTTATCTCTCCTTCTAATCGAGAAAAATTGTAAAAATTTGTAATTTTTCAGCCTATTTTTAATCTAATTTTTCAAAATATTTTTTCGTGTGTATCCGAAAAAAGTGCTCAAAAACTATAGTAATTTTTAATATAATTCAGTGATTCTTTGTTTTTAAACTTGGTTTTCAAAGTTTAAAAATAACTAAATTATTTGATGAAAAAGTACATAGTGATTTTAAATGACCCTCATCTAGTTGTCTGCGAATTTCCAGAAATGCCGCTTTATTGAATCAATGACAGGCATTTAGACACTGAATATTATTATTCTCCATTTATTAAGTCTCCAATTCCGAAATAAGCTTCGACAATAAAAAAGTTTTCTTGTACAGTGTAACAATTTAGTTGCATTTTAACTAAATTTTTAAGACATTAATTGACAATTCATAAATTTTACAACTGACAGTTTTGAGATTTATTGAGCAGAGCGGCACAATTTTTTTTACATGTAAACCAATTTCAGAGTTAACTAGATGAGAATCATTAAACTTAAACTTAAATGCTTGAAAAAAGCACAAACAGTAAAAAAAGAATAATGTTAATTATTCTAATCTCATTTATTAACTTGACTTGACCTCACCATATGTTTATTAATTCTTCTATTCGATTTAACAAACTTGCGCAAAAAACTGTAATTTTTTGCTCAAAAATGTATTTAATAATTACTCGAATAAATGCAAAAAATATAATTTTTAAAAAATAATTTCATGTATAATTGATACTAAACTAAACTAAAACATTTTATAAATAACAACAATTCAACTCTATTTTTGACTAGATCTGACTGGTAACTAGTTTGGATTGATTTTTAACGAAATATCGTATTATAATTATATTTCTAGCTGTAAGCTGCACAATATAGTAAACCTGTAGAAAATAAAAATAATGTTAGTTTGGCCTAATGGAGTATTTTTTTTCTGTTAGCAACATTATTAAAATCATTAAACTCAAAAAAAAACATTTTTGCAAAAACCTGTTACGTTTTCGAAAAAAATCAAATCTAATAATTTAGTCATTTGACCTTATTTCTTAAAATAATTGCGTTTTTTTACTGAAAAATGTGCTAACATTTCGAGAAAAGCTAATTTTTACAAAATTTGTTGATTTTTTAGCTAAGTTTACAAAATCTATAAACACAAATGGCACGCAATCAACACCATTTTTTTAGACTTGTGCTTTTCCTCGACATTTAGCTAAAACTCACAAAATCAAAATTTAACAAAATATATAGTTGTATATTTTAAAAATTGAGTAAACAAAAGTAAAATTTTTTTTGAGCAAGTTTTAAGTTTTTTTTTTAATTCATTAAACATTTCCCAAATTGATTGATTGCGTTTGTAATTAACAAACGTACTAAAACACTTTATAAAAGACAAATGTAATACTAAATTTTTTTAGCCATATCTCGCAAAAAAATTGAAACAGATTTTACACAATTTTTTTTTTTGAAAATGTATTCTTGAAATATTTTTACGATTTAAAATTAATAGAGCAGATTTCTTCGAATTTTTCTATAAATATTATGATTTCTCGTAATACCTTAAAAAAATGAAAAATCAACAGCTAGAATGTTTTATGCACTTTTTTATGTTTTTAGAACCCTATCGAATCCCTATCAAATCAAAAATCAAAATTGTATCAAACTTACAATTATTTTGCAAAATTGATAATTTTTAACAAATGTGTCGGTAACCAAGCAAGCACATGTAAGTAGATGTAAGTATTTGCTCATAAGAATAATCATCTGTTTATGAATATGGATGCAAGTATTTACTTTTAGGTTCAACTGATACTTATAAGTAAATGCTAATATGGTAGCGCTCAGCTCCGTTTGCGTGTGCGTCATCTGACATTTCTGTCACTACGTTTACATAGCAGGGGCATAGCGGTGACAAACTAACAAATATTTTTTGAGGTTACGAAGTGTTTAAATTATGAGTTGTTACAAAAAATACAGATTCACAAAACAAGAACTAATAAACGCAGAATCAAAAACCTAACGAAACGCAAATCACAAAACACAATAAACGAACAGAAAATACTTGCGATTAACACCGATAACACTTTCGACAACCATGCCATGACGTCTATAATTTACTGTCAATGTCAGTTTGACAAATTCGTGACACTTGATGGTGTTGTCGAAGTGCATATGTAAATTAATGTTCAAGGATACCACCCTTAGATACCCCTTAGTTGTTTAAATTTGCATTGTTTTTGATAATTTTTTTACAGCTTTGTGTTGGTAATGAAAAAATGAAATTGATGACGCACACGCAAACCGAGCTGACCGCCACTATACTTATAAGTATTTGCTTATAAGTAGATACTAATTTTTATAAATATGACCCAATGACTTCAGATTTTGGAATCAAATGCTTCTTTGACTGTAAGGTTGTCCAATAGGTTCCTCAATAGGTGATATGTGTCATTGGCAGTCTCTCTCAATCACCATTGTCGACCATCAATTTTAGTGAAGGTATTTCGACGACTTCTCTCCACTTGAGGCATATTCAGTGCGTTCATCCCGTCAAGTGTTTTTACAACAGAAGTATGATTTTGAACGAATACGGCAGTGCTTGTCACAGTCCAATGAAATATTTTTAAACATATCTACACATTTTCTAAAAGTATTCGCTTACAATTACAAATTATGCTTACAAATGATACTTTCTGAAATACAATTGAAAAAGTTGAAATTATAGGCATCATTTTCATTTCTTGGTAAACAGTATTTTCAATTAATTATTGACTAGGAGTAGAACTAAAAGATTGATTCACAGTTGATATATTAAAAATTGACAATTTCTGCTGCATTTAACTAGATATTTAATATTCTATCGTTGGAAGACTCTGCCCTCTATTCGAACCTGGCCTAAACAACAATCAATCCAAAGAGTTTGCTAAGGGACTCTACAAATAGATCAATAAGGCGCTGTAAGGTGAGAGAATAAAGGGTTTCTGTAAAGCATAACTTGAAACAGAGTTTATAGGAACTCAAAACTTTAATAAAACTCAATAGAGTTCGAAAACTGTAAACGATTACGATAGGCAAAGTCAATGCGTACTTCATCGAGTGGGGAGATTAAGCAGTGGCGTAGCAAAAAACTATTCTATGACCAAGAAGAGTTTGAGATTTGTATTATTTTGTATTATTTTTATTATTATTGTATTTAATAATGGCAATATGAAATAATAAAAAACATGGTATCTTTACTGTTAATGTTGAAATGTTAAGGATTGGACTCGTAATAAAACTAAACTACAATACACAGACACTTACCTAATACGCTTTTTTTGCAGGTTGAGCAAAAATTAAGTGTTGTGACACTTTTTCTTCTAAGCTACAGTTAATTTTTAACAATTTTAAAAAAATTAAATTATTTATATAAAATTTTTATGCTTCACAACTGAGAAAGCCCAAATCTTCAAATGCACAAAAGCAACAAATAAACTGTGCAAATCAGTCTATTGCTGTGTTTTGAAAAAAAGCGTAAAAATGATAAATGGCATTTTTTTAGAAGAAAGCATAATTTGAAAATGGCGCGCATTTAAGAGCTCCATGAAATAAGAAAATGTCATTTTGGTAATTAATAATTATATTGAGATACATTTTTAAACATAAGATTTTTATTATAACGATATTATTCAGACATGTACCAAAATATTTATAAATGAGGATTGTTTAACTTGGTTTTAATTTAAGCCGAGTTTACATAAGTAAAAGCTTAAGCTCAAACCGAGCAACATCTATTTTTGTAGTAATAAAGTATTTAAATGCTAATGCGTACCTGTGTCTTAGACAGACTGAACGAAAACATTTTTGGGAGACCTATTGACAACAACACACAATTAATTCTTTTTCTTTCTCATAAATTGGAATTTTTACGAGTGGCAGTTAACATGTATTCTATTTTCTTATTTTCGTTTCAAAGACTTTTACCTGTTGTAAAAACGGTCGTTTCTGACTAACTTTCTAAATTCTTTAAATCCATGGGCGATCAGGTAGAAGAAACAAGCTTTATGCTTTATATGGCTCAAAGGTGTTCATAAAATAGACACACTTTTTTTGAAATGGGGTTAGCTTCGTTCAATTGCTTTATAACCACTTGTAAAATCGTAGTGATGCTTTGGTCATGGCTAGACACCGAATTTTGGGAAACATTGCTAACACTCAATTTTCTCTCTCGAACTCTAAATAAATTTGTTTTGTTAAAAATGGAAATATTTGACAACGTTTTTATTTTTCGTAAATTTCTAACTTGAATTGCTGTGTCCTAATATGAGTTTTGAACATCCTAATTTTCTAATTTAAAAATCAAATACCATTACAACACATTTATAAATTTCATAGTTATTTTATTTTATATCTAAAGATTTTTTGTTTCTCAGGCTTCCAGTATTTCAGCTTTTTAATTTTATAATTTCCCCATAATTTGTCAGATTATTCATTTTCTCAATTTTTTAGTTTTTCGTAATTTTACTCTTATCATATTAATGTTATTAATTTTTAGTTTTATAGTTTTTTAATTATCACTTTTTCAGTCACTTAGTTCTATAGAATTCTAATCTTAGTGTTTTTTAGTTTTTTTACTCCAGTTTTTAAGTTTTTTAGCTTTTCAGGCTCTTAGTGTATTGATTTTTCATTCAAAATGTAAATAATCTAATGTTTTAATTTAATACTTTTTCTCCATTCCAATTCTATAGTTGTTTTAGTTTCTCAATTTTAGTCTCAATATTTTTTGTGTTTTTGGTTTCTCAGCATTAAGGTTCCTAATTTTAAAAATATGCATACTCTAATTCAATATTAAATTATTTGTTAATTTTAAACAATGTATCTAACAAAAATAAAAAAAAGTCTTTCTTATTACATGTACAAAAATATTCTCTTTTAGATAGTAAATAAATACAAAATATTCTAAATTCTCAGTTATTTTTGATTACACGAATTTTTGATAACTAAACTATTTTGCTAGGTGTTGCCTATTCGCTAATCAATATTTATTAAGTTGTTAAATAATTTAGAAAATTTTGAAAAAATGCACAAGCGTAGAGAGAAATATTAAATAAATATGTATATTAAAATATTAAATAGCTAAGTGATTTGTAGCCTTTGAGATACAATTAAAACTGTTTTTAACGGACTAGTTTTTAGTCATTTTTTTTATTGAAAATGAGTTCAAAATGTATTTCTTTTAATTTATTCCTATAGCATTAAATTAAAAAACGTTCGGTGCAATATAGTAGGTGTGGCAACCTTATCGCGCACCTAAGAAAATCGCGATTTCTAATTAAATAAAAAAAATTGCATTTTACACGCCTGACTGTATCTCTTCTAATTTTTTGGTAATTTTTCACTTGCAGATAAAAATAATAAATAATTAAAAAAAGTATTTTTCGATCAAAAAGACAAATTTTAAATTTTATACTAAACCATTCGTATTCACTTGAGATAATTGTAAAAAAATTTCGTTGGGATATTTGAATGCAGGCATCAGTTTTATTGCAAGACTGTAAATAAGGGGCTTCAAAAAGGTCGGCTACTGGTAACGGATCACTTTGTTGGCAAATTATACCATCTTCTAATAAATCACGCGTCTGGTTTGCGTCTAAATAAAAAAGACCGAATATTTCACCAACCAAGTAAAAATTTATAATTCTGATACCTGCGTTCGATCGGCTAGCAGGTAAGGATTCATTTGGTCTAAAAACATTGTAGTTAAATTAACAATTAGTGCCCAAAAACTCACAAAACTGCTACGACTTTATTTATTAACAAAAAAATTTAATAAAAATCGAGAATGGTTCTTATCAATATACAGGCTGGTGTGTAAAATTTTAGGATTTTTAGTAGTATTTCTTAAAAATTCAAATTACATTTTTGATGTAAACATTCGTCTGATCAATTCTGCAGTTTGCTTTCCTACAAAATGCAAACCTGCCAAACAAGTGGTAAAAATTTACATTTCTTCAGGCATCTGTCGGCTATGGGGGTTTGGACAAACGAAAACCCCAAATTTATTACGGTCTTGAGACATTGTCAGGCCATTTGTGCGAAATGCCATTTACCTGTCTTGTTTAGAATTCATAGACACATTTCTGGAGACCATTCCAATAAAACGACCCAAGACCTAACAGGTTCCAGTGCGACTCAAACATTTTACACAATAAACAAAAACATTTTCAAATCAGTAATATCTTATGTAATATGAAACTGTCTAATACACCATTTTTTGACTTGGTTTTAGCAAAACTAAAAATTCAAAAATTCAAAACCGGTTTAAATCTTCGTAGTAAAAAAATAGAGAATGTGCTTTTATCGATTCTATTTAGACATTAACTGCATGTTAATCCGTGACTAATCTGAATAATGAATAATGAATTTACAAAAACTCATAAATTGTCTAGCACACGACAAGAGAAAACGACAAACTGAAGCAGAGGGCAAAAGCCAAAAAGGTATGAACAAACCGAAACAAACACATCATTGTTAAAAATCTAATAAATTAGTATAATGAAACAGAACTTTTCTATTATTCAACAAATAAAAAATAAACAATAAAATCAAGTTATTTGCACAAAAGCTTTTCAGTAATTATTGTTTATAAGAATTGTTAATCTCCGACTTAACTGATACTACTTAATTACTTAATTAATTTTTTTAATATTATAAATATAATAACAATAATATTATTGTTGTCATAAAAATACCTAGTTGAGAAAATGAGTTGTTGGCAAATAAGGGTTGCTTATGATTTATTTACGGACTAACAATTAATAATAAAATTGATTTGATTTGCAGATTCAGCTAACTTTAGTTTATCACCGAATAAATCGCCAACGATCAATTATGTCTTTTATTTCACTTTGTTTCAATCCTGACAGTTTACAAAATTAACTGCAATTTAAATTATGCGTTGTCGGATTTTGGTCCTACGTTTTCTTTCAATATTTATTAGACAGATGCCTCTTTAACATTTTTAAGTCGGGGTCAGTTTTTCTGGATCAATCTGATATTGTGGTTTTGAAAACGTTGAAAGGTTATACTCGTATAAACTTTCCTATAACATGCAAAATTGTCATCTTTTTTTGTACAGTAAGCTGCAAAATTATAGAATAATGTTATTATTAAACTAAAAGTATTTTGATTTAAAAAAAATGGTCGATCAGCAAGTTAATTTTACTAAGAAAAAATAGATACACAATTCTGATCTTGATTTAGATTTTTACACTGTGTTTGATGGAAACACCAAATTTCTAATAAATAATTAAGTGATTTATCGAAATCGCTAAAAAATTAAAGAAATCAACAATTATTGTCCAAATAAATATAAAATACATACCTACCAGTTTTTTAAAATTACATATTCAAGTTCAATAAATAATGCTAATGTAATAAATTCTTAACGTGGTTTTGTGGCTGTGTGTTGTTCAAAAAGTAATACATTTTAAAATTATATGTTCCCATGAATTTGTTCAAAAATTTTGTGTTCTTTTTTGTCTGTAGTTGTTTGCTATGCTTCTATTTTCATTTATACATATAAAATTTAGAATTTCAACTTATTATTAGACTTAGTATTAGACGATTACATCCAACGTATAATTACGCAAAGTAAATAAAAAAAATAATTAAATAAAATAATTAATTAAATTAAAAAATTGTTACACAAAAACTAAAAATTCTAGAAAAGTAGAACTTTCAAAGTACAAGAATATTTTTTAGCTCATTACAATAAAAAAAATAAGAAAAATGACGAGGTTTGTTGCAAGTTGAATAACTTAAAATTTTCAAATAAAAGACCTTAAAATTAACATTAAAGTGTCTCTTACTAATTACTCAAACGATATTTACGTTAAGTTTATAAAATTCAGTAAAATGCGGCGTTGGCATTGCCATTATAGAAACTTTATGCTTTTGAGCAGACAGTTTTTTAATCTTTGAGAAGCAAAAACAAAAAATAGGGTATTCCATTTCACTTTTTCAATATTTTCAACTTTTAACAAACTTAACTTAACTTACCTACCTATTTAAAGCAGTGAAATTTCCACTTTTCATGTGTCTTTGTTTTTGTGTAATAATTTTTTTAAGTTTGTTTTCGGCAATAAATGAAATTATTTTCAAAACTAAACAGAATCGACCGCTACAAGCTTCGATTAAACTCATGAGTATTAAAAGCTACTCCCAAAAATGTAATAAAAGTTAGCGTATTTTATTAAAAAAATATAAGTTAGTGTTGTAGCATTTCTGAAACATTTGTATATATATTTGCAAATAATTTTAGGTGATACAGTAGTGCAAGAGGTTCGTATCTGCGGCTTTTGTAAGAAAAAGATTAATTTTCTAAGGCTTGAAGGTAACGGACTAAGTACGTTTTTAAATGGGTACAAATTAAATGCACAGTACTTTATCTAAGCGACAATATATAGATGAAAAGTAAAAATAATAAATGAGCAGTAAATAACAGCATTTCAAAAAAAGAGTCTAGAATCTCACATTTTCGAGTTTAATCGTTGGAGAAGTATGTTTCCTTTTTGTTTACTGGGGCAAAGCCCTAGCCTGTAGGCTAGCCACTGAGCATTTATTATTTATGTTCAACTATTGTTTTTGTTTTTCGATTATTTTACTATCCCATAGTATAATTTTTTTAATTTGTAACCACATTTGGACTTTTGTCTGTTGATTAACAAATTATTATTATTATTATTATTATTATTATTATTATTATTATTATTATTATTATTATTATTATTATTATTATTATTATTATTATTATTATTATTATTATTACTATTATTATTATTATTATTATTATTTAAACTGTGCAAACTGAAATTAGATACTGTGCATATAGAATTTTTTTACTGGACATTTTATACGGATCATATTTTAATAAAATACTGTGCGTGGTTTACTCGTAATTTATTTTTTTACTGTGAAAAATTAATTAAATACTGATCATTTATTAATTTTACTGATCAAAATCGAATTTATTACTGATCGTTTTATTACTACCCTTTTCAAATTGCTGGGACATGGACAGTTGGACACCTATTTAGAGAAATGTAAAAAAATATTTAGGTTTTTTATAATCTTGTAGTTATTCTTTAGCAATTTTTTTATTTACTTTTTAAATTAATAAGTTCAAAGTTTCTTTTAAGTAAAAAAAAATCAGTTTGTATTGTTTTTTATTTTATGTATCAACCCTCCTTCCTACTCATTCTGACCCCACACTACTCGTTTGCGTAGAAATCATGCGTAGACGTAGCGTAACCTCAATCAACGAAGGAAGAAGATAGAAAAAGAAGCAGTGTAAAAACTGACGTGTTAGTGTGAAGTTGTGGTAACTGCAATGACCAGAATCTAGATGTAGAATCCTGCTTCCAGTTTTCACCACTTGGTAACTAAATTACACAATTATCTAAATCCCTGCGGCCACTATGAGGTAAGTACCACTTTTTTGTAACACTTTTTGCAATTAAGCGGCGTACAATTTTGCACATTACGGCTTTTTTTGTGGCAATGCAAAATGCAGTCATGGACTGTATGTACACTGTACTGTGTAATTAATTATTTAAACATGGAAATACTCTAAGCTTATTCCTAAATTATGAAAAGTTATAGGCGAATTATTAAATTACAACTATAAGCAACAAAAGGGACCAAGTCATTCATTCAGTGTTTGAATGGTATACAATTCATTCAATCAGCTGTTTAAGGTTTTTACGTATGAATGCCAAGTGATTTGTTTATATTTTTATTTCCTTTCAGTTTTTCTAGGAAACTGGAACTGAAAAAAGCATTTCTTCCTTCAGTTGGAAGTTGCGTAATTAATAATAATAATAATAATAATAATATATTATTTTTATATCAGGGACATATGTGCATTAATATGTGATAAAAGTCAGAGTATACAAATTTGAATTACAAAAAAATACCAAAGTTTTTTAATATGACTGGGAATGCTATTCATTATTTCAAACATTGGTAAGTACAGCTTCGCTCCAAAAACACAGTTTTATGATAAGGATAATTAAAAATCTTATTTCGTCTACTATCATGTGGATGGTCTATTAAATGAGTATTAAAGTCTATAAATTTTCTTAATATTGTCATGATTTAAATTTTTGCTGTGTGAATTGACGATTTTCTAACTGGTTTTTGTTTTATTATCAGATTTTTTTTATTATATTGTCATAGTACTTCTTTTTTTATCAAGCATCATTTGTGAATACAATTGTTTGTAATGTTTGTATTGATTTCGAAATTTTGAATTAATAGAACATAGTTCTGCTAAAAATGTTACTGTCCTTTTCAGTTCATAAAACTCCTCGTCTTTCCAGTCGTTATTAAATCCACTAGTGTTTTTTCTTAATTTAATTTTTTTTATTGGAAAACATTTGTCTAAAGCTTCGTTAATTAAACTGATAAATATACTGTACTTATTGTCAACATCTGTTTCTGTGTAAACATTACATTATTCCAATTTATACTTTCCATCGTTTCAAAAAAATAGTTGTAATTTAAAATTATCTATACAAGTTGCCGATGGACCAACTATCCTCGTAGGTTGATCCACAGCAGTAGGCATATTATAAGAACGTAATAAATTATTCATTGACGACTTTATGTTATCTTGTATCATGTTAAGGTTAAAATCTCCTATAATTATTGTTTTCTTATTTGAATATGCAAGCTCTAAAATATTTTCTAGTTTATTTAAAAAAATATTTCCACTTGTTGATGGTGGTTTATAAATTGCAATAGTAATGTAAGTATGATTGTAAATAGTGATCTCCGCAGCGGTACATTCAGGAACATATTCTTCCGATAGTTTAGAAATATCATCTCTCACTTTGTACATCAGACCATTTGTCACATATATAGCAACCCCACCATGTGCCTGAGGTTGCGATCTACTATAGTTAGAAACTAAATTATATTTTAAATGTTTATATGCTTTTATACAATGTTCATTTTGCCAGTGTTCCGTTAGAAAAACAATTTCGGGATATTTTAACTCACCTAAGCAAATGTCTAAGTTGTTGTTACAATTAGAAATACACTGCACGTTCTGGTGAAAACATCTCATAGTATTCACGTCTTTTATAACTCTTGATTTTCTGGTTCTGACACCTCCTCTTGTTGCTCTTGTACTGCTACACTCCTCTTGTTGTTGTCTAAAAAAGTTCCCCTTGGAAGTCTTGGGAATTCGAAGCGCCTCACGGTGACACCACTAGGCTATAAGTCCTCTTTGTACACATTGTCCTTGTATTTGAAATTAACACCGACTTTAAACACATCCCAGTAATGATCTCATTGATTTTTTCGTTTAAAAATATTACAATTATTGAAAATAGTTACGTTGTTAGTTATGTTATTTCTTATTTTTTCATAATTGAATGAGTGAAAGTAAATTAAAAATTTTGATAACTTGAGCAGTTATTTTTGAACTTTTCATGTCGATACTACTGACAAAATAAGTAATTATAATGGGTCAATTTTTTGTTTATTTATACGGGTTATTTATTTGATAACAGGTTGGGTCAGGTTTAGATCACTACCTAGGGAATATTTTTCACAGTATTCAAAGTAGAAAAAATGCATCAAGGAAAATATGTAGAAATTCGCTCAAGAATGTTAATGCTCTTAAACCTTTTGAGGACCTAAACTGTTACAGTTGGAAATGCAATGTGTTTTTAAATGATTCTCATCTAGTTAACTTTGAAATTAGTTTACATGTAAAAAAAATTGTTCCGCTCTACCCAAATCAATCCTCTGTCATTAAATGTCAAATCTGTCAGTTGAGAAATGCAATTAAGTTTTTTTAAAAGTTTCGCTAAAATGCAACTAACTGTTACACCGTGCAAGAAAACACTTTTATTATCTAAGCTTAGTTCCAAATTGTGTAGCGCTGCATAGTCAGACAAAAGGAGATCAAAAATTATTTTGAACTTATGGTCGTGCTCGAATTGGTTCCGGGGTGAGGGTCGAATTGGCTCCCGCATGAGCAGGTAGATAGAAAGGATTAAGCTGCAGGTATGTTTATATTTTAGATTTAAATCTGGTAGGAATGTTCAAATAATTATTTTCTTGAGACGATATCTTACAACAAATTTCCTTTATTCCTGGCTAACTGAGTGTTTAAAAAAAAGAGAATGTTATTTTTTAAGCTCAATGATCTGTTTTCGACGGTAATGCAGCATTACTGCTGAAAACAGGAGACTTATTTTGTGAACTGTAGGTACATGTATTTCACTACAAGGAAATAAATCATATCATGGAAATTGACAATTTATTTACGTTAGTAACATCTAATTATACACATATAAACTAAATACATACTTATATACTACTTACTGATCTTATAATAAGACGAAACGGCTTGCATAAACGCAAGACGTGTTAATTGTTTATTTTTATATTGTTCTATTTTATTACATATACAGGGATACTTAAAAACTGGCGCACCAACTTAGTGGTACGTTATTGAGAAGCAAGTGCAGATTACGGGAAAAATATTGAAAAAATTCCTAAAGTTATATTTTAAAAATTCTGGAGCTACAAACTTATTGTGTTAACTTCTTTAGTTTTTTAATTTTTTTATATTTTCATGTTTCATACCAGGTAATCGTTCCGTAACAAAACGATAAATAATTATTTTTAAATTTACTTTGAGATTTTAGCATTTTGTTTAATTTAAAAAAATTAAAATTTATCCAAAAAATCACAATGTGTAGATGTGCCAACACTGGGAATTATTTCCTAGGAAACCGTTTCAAAAATAATTTGTTTGTATTGTTGTTCAAATTCTATTGCGATCATGACTGTTAGACAACGTTGCCACATATCATTTACCTAAAATTAGTTATTTATCAATAACTTTAATACAAAGAATTTTTTTACTATTTTTACTTTTATATGTAACCACTTCTCTACCACACACCATTGAGTTGGTGCGCCAGTTTTTGAGCACGCTGTATATTCATGTTTATTAAAAACACGTCTGTCATAAATTTTTGTTACACAAGATACACTACGTTGTTTTATATAAGAATCTATTTGAAAATTATTTAGAACAGTTAAAAACACTTGAATATTAGGGTGAGCACTATAGAATGACGAATTAAATTTGGAATGAAATGCTTCACATGCATTTGTAGTTTTTTAAATTTTAAAATTTTAAAATGTTTTGTCAAATAATGACTATTAAAAAGGATTTTTTACATGATGACTTTGCGGTCGTTAAAATGTAGGTATATTAAAGCATCAAAATGGAGACAAATTACAAAAACAATTATACCATTTTTCGACAGAGTACCCATTCAGTTCTATGCGCGTTCTGTATTGTTTTGGAAGTGCATAAATACTTAAAGAGATATTAATGCACATCCTTGAACGTTACAATACGATTTGCTAAAAGATTTGGCTATGGATTCAATGATTTTACCGTTGTTTTCCATTTTTGAACGTAGGAGTTCATTCATTCACTTAAAATCCTATTCCTTTTATCTTAATACTTTAATCCGTTTATCTTACCTACCTGACTGATGGGAACCAATTCGACCATGTCCGGGAACCAACTGGACTATAATTAGAGAGGATTACTGAATTTGGGAACCAATTCAACTCGTCCCGAACTTATAAGATGCACCCTCGTCGAAAGATTTTGTAATACATTAACAACGGGCTTTTGTCACTCATTAGAAAGACGGGATCAAAGTAACTTAAAAGAAAAACACCAGATATTATAAAAGTTTTCTTATTATTATTTCTATTTTAACTACATAAGTCGTTAAAAAATTTTTTAATGTCTACGGACGCCACACGTCAATCTTGAACCCAGTGGCAGTTCCATCTTACGCGGCGGTCAGGTCCTGCAACCGGAAGCTCCCCAGGTAACCCTGGAGTGAAGGGGGTGGGACAGTCAGCCAGTAGATGTAAATAAATGTAAATAAATGCCCTAACAAGTTGGGGATTGTTTGTTTAAAAATGGTAAAAAGGGGGCAAATTACAAAAAACTTGTTCCATAAACCTTAAAGCACTCATTGCACTAATTTAAAGCACCATCGTCACTCGTTTTTGCAACTGAATTCGTGCTTTATGTCTAGTCTTATGAAACTTGT
Organism: Tribolium castaneum; assembly: GCF_031307605.1. Classification (NCBI taxonomy): domain Eukaryota; kingdom Metazoa; phylum Arthropoda; class Insecta; order Coleoptera; family Tenebrionidae; genus Tribolium; species Tribolium castaneum. The sequence goes on along the minus strand of NC_087395.1, from coordinate 2,454,262 downwards.
TTTTTAATATACTATTAATCTTCCGATAATTGATAAAAGGTTTATTTTGACACTAATTTTGACTAATAATTTTATTTGTGAGCAGGTGCAGCTGTTCTTAATTTTTAGTCCCTGCCATCTGCAGGTGTGCTTTTCATTTACCGAAATGATTCTCGGATTCTATGAATTATCACTTCTAAAATTTCGATTTCGCGACAATTGTAAGCAGATGCTCGGAAACGCAAACTGAAAAGTTAAAAATAATTTAAACTTGTAAATATGCATAGTTCGTTCTGTCTAATAAACTCGGAAAAATATCGCAACAAAGTCCGAAAGAGCTGATAACGATTCATGCTCGGAGTAAAGAGAATTCAAATCGAATAAGTCTCACAATAATAATACATTTATTAACGGGGAAAAAGGCCCTTTTACAAAAAACAAATGAAAGTAAACATGCAGTACTAAAAACACAAACAAGATATACAATAATGCAGAATTACGTATTATAAATTCAGCTGTACACGTGCAAAACTTCTGAAAGATGCCAGAGACTTAAAACTAAAAAAGTCCAGTTCCGAACTATACAAATTGCAAACCCTGAGTACAGTGTTTATAGGAGAATTAAATAAATAATTATTTTGTGCAAACGTAGTTCTAAATAGATTGACTGTTCTGCTATTAACATGAAAACCAACTAAGTAAGGGAGGGAATATCATTAATCAAATTATTCAGTAACTTATACACACAAAACATAAAGCAAAATATTTTCTTCTATCTTCTAGCGTAGTAAGCGACATGTAATTAAGAGACAACAGATTATCCTGTTGAACGCCATGTGGAAGCAACCATTTTATAAAATTAACAAACTTAAGCTGAACTGCCTCGAGCCTCTCGACGTGAACTTTATAGTGAGGATTCCAAATCAAAGATCCATATTCGAGGATTGAACGAACATGAGATATAAACAGAATTTTTAAAAAGTTAAAATTTCTGAAATCTTTGCCGTATCGCTTTATACAACCAAGTAATGCAGCATTACTGCTGAAAACAGGAGACTTATTTTGTGAACTGTAGGTACATGTATTTCACTACAAGGAAATAAATCATATCATGGAAATTGACAATTTATTTACGTTAGTAACATCTAATTATACACATATAAACTAAATAAGACGAAATGGCTTGCGCAAACGCAAGACGTGTTAATTGTTTATTTTTATATTGTTCTATTTTATTACATATACAGGGATACTTAAAAACTGGCGCACCAACTCAGTGGTACGTTATTGAGAAGCAAGTGCAGATTACGGGAAAAATATTGAAAAAATTCCTAAAGTTATATTTTAAAAAATCTGGAGCTACAAACTTATTGTGTTAACTTTTTTAGTTTTCATTATTTTTTTATATTTTTATGTTTCATACCAGGTAATCGTTCCGTAACAAAATGAATAATTTTAAAATTTAGTATCAGATTTTAGCAGTTTGTTTAATTTAAAAAAATTAAAATTTATCCAAAAAACACAATGTGTAGATGTGCCAACAGTGGGAATTATTTCCTAGGAAACCGTTTCAAAAATAATTTGTTTTTATTGTTGCTCAAATTCTATTGCGATCATGACTGTTAGACAACGTTGCCACATATCATTTACCTAAAATAGTTATTTATCAATAACTTTAATACAAAGAATTTTTTTACTATTTTTACTTTTATATGTAACCACTCCTCTACCACACACCATTGAGTTGGTGCGCTAGTTTTTGAGCACGCTGTATATTCATGTTTATTCAAAACACGTCTGTCATAAATTTTTGTTACACAAGATACACTACGTTGTTTTATATAAGAATCTATTTGAAAATTATTTAGAACAGTTAAAAACACTTGAATATTAGGATGAGCACTATAGAATGACGAATTAAATTTGGAATGAAATGCTTATTTAATCAAATTATTCAGTAACTTATACACACAAAACATAAAGCAAAATATTTTCTTCTATCTTCTAGCGTAGTAAGCGACATGTAATTAAGAGACAACATATTATCCTGTTGAACGCCATGTGGAAGCAACCATTTTATAAAATTAACAAACTTAAGCTGAACTGCCTCGAGCCTCTCGACGTGAACTTTATAGTGAGGATTCCAAATCAAAGATCTATATTCGAGGATTGAACGAACATGAGATATAAACAGAATTTTTAAAAAGTTAAAATTTCTGAAATCTTTGCCGTATCGCTTTATACAACCAAGTGCCTTGTTAGCTCTGCAAATAATGTGCTCCAGATGCTGCATAAAAGTCAGTTTACTATCAATAATAATACCTAGATCCTTTACAATTTGTTTAATTGGTATATTTGTGTTATTAGGAAAATAGTTAGGAGGTGTTGGACAGATTTTTCTACTAAAAACAATAGCCTGACACTTTTCTACGTTTAATGACATTTTATTTTTTTCGCACCAGTCATACAACTTATTCAAATCCGATTGCAATACAGACATATCTCCCGATTTTGAAACCCTCTTAAATATTTTGAGGTCATCAGCAAATAAACGAAAATCACTTTGGAAGTTTTGTCCTATATCATGGATGAAGATTATGAAAAGAAGCGGACTCAAGACCGAACCCTGTGGGACACCAGAAGGTACAGTCTGTATATCTGACTTATGCCCCCCAATTTTTACCTGTTGACATCTATCAGTTAGGTAACTATGAAACCAATTTAATAGTGACCCATCAAGGCCACAATGCATCATGCGAAGTCGTCTCGATGAAATAATCCAAAATTAGGGCACTTAGGGCTTTTTGCGCAATACAAAACAATTGTCACTTAAAACATTTGATCACCATGGGAACTTTTGAGAACACTAAGGCACTACCGTAACCGCTCGTTACTTCTTACTTCGAATAAAATTGGCATAAGAGTGATTTGATTTTTGTTTTAATTTAACTCGTTACTTCGGTCCCCTACTCAACCCTCATTGATTGTAAATTTGGTCAACTTCGAGGTTAAGTAAGTTGGCGAATTTCCTGTTGGTGTTGCCATGTGCTTCCTTTCTCGTGCCCCAGACGGTTTTTTTTCGACATTGTTTTTAACTTTTGGAGGGTGCATTTTAATGCATTTTAGTTAACTACTATTCAATTTACTCGTCCTGGATGTGCCCCAGATGTTTGACTTTGCGTACTTATTTTGTTGGGCTTTGTTTTAATTTCCGTGATTTTTAATAATCTCGCACGTGTTCATAAATGTTACATTGCTTGTCAGTTCCTTTTCCGTTGGTACCCCGGGAGGGTCGTGACTCGCGTTAATGAAGGAGGGCCAATTTGGCCCGCCACAACCACTCCCCTCTCACAAGAAAAGCATGGGTTTTAATAACCCATATCTTTTCAAATACATTAACTTAGACTTAACCCTGAATTTTCCTCCTGGGAATAAACCAATTGTGAAAATATGATAACTAATTGTTGACTGTTATTAACCGATCCCTGGAGAAAATTTTAGGTGTTCTTACTTCTAATTGACAACTAGGCGTGACGGACAATAAATTTCGCGCACTCGCAGCACTATAGTAATATTTTTTTAATTTGTAATTTTTTTAATGTTGTAAAACGTTGTTGTCTTTCTCACTCTTCCGAGAAAGTAGCTAGGAGCAAGTAAGATAAACGATGGGCCGCCCTCGGCTCGAGCCAGTTATATGTTGTCTTTCTCACACAGGTCATTTAAAAGAGACAGGAAACTTTCGCAAACACAACTACGTCACCCACCAAAATATATCAGTAATTCTTAACATGTTCACATAATGCAACAAGCGCAGACAAGTAAATTTTATTTACAAAAAATATTTATAGATCTATTTACAATTTAATTTATTTTTCAATTTCACTTTCACTAGCTGCATCGTTAAATTCGTCGAAGTCACTATCACTATCATCATCTCAATTCACGTTAATTTTAATGTCTTTTTGAACCTGGTCAAAACACATTTATTTTTTTATATCTTCCTCTATTAGTTTATCGTAATCGTTGACTGTGTTGCTCCAAACTTCTGGTGTAACTTGATTTAAAACACTTTGCCACATTTGTAAAATAGATTCATCAGTTCATCATTCGTCGTAAAAAAATAACCATTTTTATCTCAACGATATTGAATATTATTAATATTATTATATCATATTATTAAATGTTTCTAGCTATTGTTGCAAAGTAAAAAACACCGCAGTGCAGGAAAGTCTGTCTGGAAATAGCTATCTAAAGGCTATGAGTACAAAAAAGTTTTACTTAACGCCTAAACATGTCCCCAAGTTTTCTTTTTCAGCTAACAAAAACTTAACAACATTTTTTATTAATTCACGACACTGTTTATTATACATTTTTTCGAAGTAACTGACATTTACTAGCAATTACCAGACGTAGAAACAACTGACTTTGTGAGAGTGGGATAAAGATAAAATGACTCTTAAACCCTTAAAACCAACTTTCTAAAGTGAAAAGTCTTATCTACAATCAATCACTTGTGTCTAAAAAACTAATCTTATTTTAATCTTTCATGGTATTAATACCATTATGTGTTAGAAAGTTGCTGTAGCAGTAAATTAAGTAATTACAGATAGAACATAACAATCTTTCAAGAGAATAAGAGACAATTCTGTTTACAAATTGTTTACATTAAAAAGTCTTTGGGATTTAAAAGCCACTTTTAAATTGAAAATTATAATTACCATGTATATGTTTGCTGATAATAGTAAACGATTGACCAGGCAAATAAACAAAAGACATATTAATTTATTTAGCAACAATGAACATAACAAATAACGAAGTGGCATTCCATAGTTTGGGAACGACTGGTAGATCCTCCCATTTTCCGCTACGCTTGACGGTTTGTATTTTGGTTCACTCATTCGCATAGTAACAACAAAGACAAAACTAGTAGCAGATGAGATAGTATTGTTTGATACATCTATACTACATTCGGCCAAAATTAAAAGAATTATACTATATTCACTTTTCATACCATCACTAAAACTTCCTCGTAGGCACTGTCTTCTTCATGGATGGTGGAAGGGACGCCTTTGATTTCCGTGAGGTTGTACCGGCTTCCTCTGGTTGTTGTTGTTGAGTCTCTTCCCTCCACGTGAATACTGGCTTTGGTGGTTGTTTTGGTACGTCATACTGTGGGTTGATCTGTGTTGTTTGTCCTGACCCTTGTGAGGTGAGGGTCCTTTGGGAAAAACTCTGGTAACTTGGAATGAGTGCCAGGGTCTTTTGGTGCCTTTTCTTTCATTCTGCGAAGATTACGTGTGGTGATCATTACGTTGGTGTTGTCTTTCTCGTGCCCCAGACGATTTTTTTTCGACTTTGTTTCTAACTTTTGGAGGGCGCATTTTCATTCATTTTAGTGATCTACTGAATAGTAATATTGATTAATTTACTTGGCCTGGATGTGCCACAGACATTATTTGACTTTGCGCACTTATTTCGTTGGGCTTTGTTTTAGTTTCCCGTGATCTTTGATATTCTAGCTCGTGATATTCTAGGCCGTGATCCGCGATAATCAAGAAGGATCAATTTGGCCCGTCGCACAGGTACTCGTACAGGTACCTGCTTTCTTACCGTTATGTTCAGGAACTTCTGACACCACTTTATTTAAAAGAATAGACCTTTCGTACAAGTACAATTCACCGACTCTATTAAGGAACTTGAAGAACTTGCAGAGCTTTTAGAACTCTTCGAACTGTTAAAATTATTAGAACTGCTAAACTAATGGTAAAAAGGAAATATTGTCTCATGGGCTTAACCGGAACATCCCTCTTTTCTCTTTCTTTTTGGAAAATTGGTAAATTTTTAAAAGAATCAACAAGTTTAAAAAGTTTGGGGTCGATTTATTACTTGAAAGTTATTTCCGCGACGTTAACGGTCAGATCTTTACTTATTTTCAGATAATAGAAAGTAAAACTCAAATTACAGTTTGATATAATTTATTATAGTTACTGGTAAAATTATTATTATAATACAAAAAAACATATTTACAAACATGTAAATACTAGTTACCTAGCTGACAAAAATAATTACAATAATTAATCTAATATCATATGAATCATCAGTTAATTTTTTCCATTTAGTATAGTGGATACTGGTGTTATTTTTTTGAGAACTAAAATTCAGGAAACTTTTGACACAACTTTATTTATTATATTAATGGATGAAAATTTATTGAGGACTTAAGACTAAGACTCAGACTCAGATTATTGATGAATAATAAAGAAATACTTTTATATTATATCCTTATGAGCTGATTGGTTGGGATTTACCCTTAGATTTACAAACTACCGTATGGTACCAAGTATATCCATATGGATGTTCTAACTTATACAAAATAGGGATGTTATTTGTAAAAATTAAGATTTAAAATATTAGCTCTAGAATTAAAATAATATACATTGGCGATAATACCTTTGCAGCTTGTATAACGATCATTGTATTTCTCCCATATATTGCCGTGTCGCAAACAAAAAGCACTAAAATGATCTACTTCTAAAAAAATTGGGTCATTTCTACTACTTTATGTGTTTTAAGAGGTAATTTGTTACGTTTAATACAATAACTCCTTTTTTCGTTATTACATTCTTCTATAATTTTGTTTTTAAATTGACTAACATTACAAACAGAAATTTCTAAACTAGATTTGTATACAATTTTGCAATAACCACAGCTACAAATACTTTCCTGGGCGATGCAGGAACTTAAATCTAATTGCGGTAATAAATTACCAATTTTAGTTTCGACATTTAAGGGCGTTCAACTTTAATAAAAAAAATATAGAATTTTAGCTCTTAATTTGTAAAATTTTCTTCTTACTCCCTTTTTTACCATATATGAAACTATTCTGCCAGTTCATTATTTGTTTTCCTAAATTTTAGTAAATCCTTAAATGTAAAACTGTCGCCTGCACGCTTAACTAGGTATATATAATATAATATAAATATATAAAAAGAAATACTAAAGAAGAACAAAATTGACAAAATTTGAGACAATCAATATACAAAACATTTTAAATTGTGAAGAGAAATATTCTAGTAGTTCGTAGATCTTTACAGTTTTAGTTTGGAAATTATTGAAGAAAATATCTAAATCTATTGTAATGTTATTATACAATTTAAAACATTTAAAAAGTGGAGAATTCAGATGATGAAAGGTATTAGGAGTGGAAAAATAAAATGTAAGAGGATTTCGGTTGTTAGCTCTAGGTACTACAATGTTCACTTGATCCAGAAGATCAGGGCTGATAATCTCACCATATAAAAGTTATGGTATTATTTATATTTAAAAATACATATGAGGGGGCCTAACTTGTAAATATGCATAGTTTGTTCTGTCTAATAAACTCGGAAAAATATTGCAAATAAAGTCCAACAAAGCATAAACCAAAATACGAAAGAGCAGATAATAACCCATGCTCGGAGTAAAGAGAATTCAAACCGAATAAGACTAACAATGTATCATGCGATATCGCCTCGATGAAATAATCCAAAAATCAGAGCACTTTGGGCTTTTGCACAATACAAAACAATTGGCACTTGAACATTTGATCACACTAAGGACTTATGGTACTTTGAGAAATTGAGTACAGTACGGCACCCCCGCAACCGCTCGTTACTTCTTACTTCGAGTAAAATCGGCGTAAGACTCTTCTGTTTTTTGTTTTAATTTAACTCGTTACCTGGGTTCCCTACTCATCCCTCATTGACTGTAAATTTGGTCAACCCCGAGGTTAAGTAAGTTGGAGAATTTCCTGTTGGTGTTGCTTTTCTCGTGCCCCAGATTTTTTTTTCGACTTTGTTTCTAAATCTTGAAGGGCGCATTTTCATTCATTTTAGTGATCTATTATTCAATTTACTGGATTTGTTCCAGACATTTGACTTTGCGTACTTATTTCGTTGGGCTTTGTTTTAATTTCCTGTCATTTTTAATATTCTAGCACGTGTTCATAAATGTTACATTACTTGTCTGTTCCTTTCCGTTGGTACCTCGGGAGGGTCGTGATCTGCGGTAATCAAGAAGGGCCAATTTGGTCCGTCACACAGGTACTTGTACAGGTACCTACTTTCTTACTGTAGTTCTTGACCATCGTTTAATTTTATGGTATTTAAGGGACTGGCACTTAAATCTTGAGTGCAAGTTCTTTATTTATAACTCGTCTTCTTGGAAAATATGTAAATTTTGTACATTTTCAAAAGAATTAACAAGTTTTATGAGTTTGGGGTCAATTTATTACCTGAAAGTTATTTCCGCGCCGTTAACGGTCAGACCTTTACTTATTTTCAGATAATAGAAAATAAAATTTAAATTACAGTTTGACAAAATTTATTACAGTTACAGGTTAAATTATTATTATAATACAAACAAAACCATATTTACAAACATGTAAATACTAATTACCTTAACTCACAAAAAATAATTACAATAATTAATCTAATATCATATGAATCATCGGTTAATCTTCTCCATTTAGTATAGTGGATGCTGGTGTTATTTTTTTGAGAACTAAAATTCAGGAAACTTGTGACACAACTTTATTTATTATATTAATGGATGAAAATTTATTGAGGACTTAAGACTAAGACTCAGACTCAGACCATTGATGAATAATAAAGAAATACTTTTATATTATATTCTTATGACCTGATTAGTTGGGATTTACCCTTAGATTTACAAATTACCATATGGTACCAAATGTATGCATATGGATGTTCTAACTTATACAAAATAGGGAATTTATTTCTAAATATTAAGATTTAAATTATTAGCTCTAGAATTGAAATAATGTACATTGGTGATAATACCAGTTGCAACTTGTGTACATACACACCTACCTACTCAAGTTCGTGTGGACAAGAATTGGATACGTAAAGTCGATTAAAGGGTGTTTATAAATAAACATAATTTTACTGTAAAGATTTTATTGAATCAGTAAACATACAACTAATTTACTTCTTCCTAATAATGGAAGACAAATAGATGTTGGTAGTGAAAAAAAATACATGTAATTAACGTGAACATTTAATTTTAGGTTAAATGAGTATAAAAAAGTAAATGTTGGCAATTTACTAATTGGCTTTTGGAACAAGGTTCGCTTTTACTAAATCGATCATCGTATTTCTCCCATATATTGCCGTGTCGCAAACATTAGGCACTAAAATACTCCTACATTGGGGCCAACATAGCCAATTACGCCACGTAATGCCTAGGTAATAATGTAGCCTAATTTATTAGGTATGGAATTTTTTCCAACTTACAATGTAACTGGAAAATTTTAGTTTCTAAATTTAAAGTCTACAAAAAAGGGGGTCATTCCTACTACTATATGTGTTTTAAGAGCTAATTTGTTACGTTTATTACAATAACTCACTTTTTTGTTATTACATTCTTCTATAATTTTGTTTTTAAATTGACTAACATTAGAAACAAAAATTTCTAAACTAGATTTATATACAATTTTACAATAATCACAGATACAATTACAGCCTGGGCGATGCAGGAACTTAAATCTAATTGCGGTAATAAATTACCAATTTCAATTTCGACATTTAGCTGCATAATGCCATAAGGGCGTTCAACTTTATTAAAAAAATTAGAATTTCAGTCCTTAATTTGTAAATTTTTCTTGTTACTCTTTTTTTTACTTTTTTATATATGAAACTAGTTCTGCCAGGTCATTTGTTTCCCTAATTTTTAGTAAATCCTTAAATGTAAAACTATGGCATGCACGCTTAATTAGGTAGAGATAATTGATGTTTCGTATATTTCGCTACGTTTTTTTTTTTTGATTGGTATTTACTCGTACAAACAAACTGTGCAAAATTTGGTTCAAGGTGTGCAAAATTAAATGATTGCATTGTTAGAAAAATTATGCGTAAATGCTAAATTGGGGGTGCTGAGATTTTTTAAGTAAAGGTGTGCAAAATTTTATAAAAAAGTGTGCAAAATTGTACAAAATCTAGTAATAAAATTGACATAAAATTAGTAAATATATGTTAAAGTGTTAAATTTCAATCATATGATTCCTATCATACGTGTGCAAAATTTGAAACCAAGTGTGTGAAATTGTGCAAAATTATGGTATTATGCTAGTGATGGAAGATACGCCGCCGTTTCTTCCTAACTTGTGAAAATGCATAGTTTGTTCTGTCTAATAAACTCGGAAAAATATCGCAACAAAGTCCGACAAAGCATAAACCAAAATACGAAAGAGCAGCTTGGAGTAAAGTGAATTCAAACTGAATAAGACTAACAATGCATCATGTGATGTCGCCTCGAAGAAATAATTCAAAAATCAGGGCACTTAGGGCTTTTGCACAATACAAAGCAATTGGCACTTGGAATATTTGATCAAACTAAGAACTTTTAGTGCTTTGAGAAATTGAGCACAGTATGCAGTATGGCACCTCCGTAACCACTTGTTACTTCTTACTTCGAGTAAAATCGGCGTAAGATTCTTTTGGTTTTTGTTTTAATTTAACTCGTTACCTGGGTTCCCTACTCATCTCTCATTGATTGTAAATTTGGTCAACCCCGAGGTTAAGTAAGTTGGAGAATTTTCTGTTGGTGTTGTCTTTCTCGTGCCCCAGTCGGTTTTTATTCGAAATTGTTTCTAACTTCTGGAGGGAGCATTTTAATGCATTTTAGTGACCTACTATACAATTTACTCGGCTTGGATGTGCCCCAGACATTTGACTTTGCGTACTTATTTCGTTGGGCTTTGTTTTAATTTCCTGTGATTTTTAATATTCTAGCACGTGTTCATAAATGTTACATTACTTGCCTTTTCCTTTCCGTTGGCATCCCGGGAGGGTTGTGATCCGCGGTAATCAAGAAGAGCCAATTTGGCCCGTCACACAGGTGCTCGTACAGGTACCTACTTTCTTACTGTAGTTCTTAACCATCGTTTAATTTTATGGTATTTAAGGGACTGGCACTTAAATCCTGAGTGCAAATTCTTTATTTATAACTTGTCTTCTTGGAAAATTGATTAATTTTGGACATTTTCAAAAGAATCAACAAGTTTTATGAGTTTGGGGTCGATTTATTACTTGAAAGTTATTTCCGCGCCGTTAACGGTCAGACCTTTACTTATTTTCAGATAATAGAAAATAAAACTCAAATTACAGTTTGACAAAATTTATTACAGTTACAGGTAAAATTATTATTATAATAAAAACAAAACCATATTCACAAACATGTAAATACTAGTTACCTAGTTGACAAAAAATAATTTCAATAATTAATCTAATATCATATTCAAGAAACAATAAAGAAGTGTATTAAATGAGTCATCGGTTAATCTTCTCTATTTTTAGTATAGTGGATACTGGTGTTATTTTTTTGGAAACTAAAATTCAGGAAACTTCTGACATTTTATTTATTATAATAATGGAGAACTTAGTGTACATCATGCATCAAATCACGAATGAAAATTGTTATGTTTTTTATTAATAAAAATGCAGGAACTTCTGTCATTACTTTATTTAAAGAACGGACTTTTCGTACGAATAACAATTCATGGACTTAGACCCTTATTAAGTAACTTGAAGAACTTGCAGAGCTTTTAGAACTCTTCGAACTGTTAAAACTATTAGAACTGTTAAACTAATGGTAAAAAATAATATTGCCTCATGGGCTGAACTGGAACATCCCTCTTTTGTCTTTCAGATATTTCATTGGTTTTTGACTATGATGTGATTAGTTGGGATTTACCCTTAGATTTACGAATTACCATATGGTACCAAATGTATCCATATGTTCTAAGTTATACAAAATAGGGATGCTATTCCTAAACAATAAGAATTTTAAATATTATCTCTAAATATCAGAGATGAGGACAGTTGCTTGCAACTTGTGGAAAGCGGGTAGCTTTTCGTACCGCATAAATAAATATTCGCTTGCATGCAGAGCTGTGGTACATAACAAAATTTACTGAAGACTTAAGACTAAGACTTAGACTCAGACTCAGACTCAATGATGAATAATAATGATGAATAATGATAATGATAATGATAATAATGATAATAATGATGAATAATAAAGAAATACTTTTATGATATATTCTTATAAGCTGATTGGTTGGGATTTACCCTAGAATTTACAAATTACCATATGGTACCAAGTGTTTTATTATGGATGTTCTAACTTTTACAAAATTAGGGATGTTATTCCTAAACATTAAGACTTAAAATATTAGCTCTAGAATTGAAATAATATACATTGGTGATAATACCAGTTGCAACTCGTGCTTTTATATATTATAAATAAATGTAAAATAGCACATACAATGGTTGTACATAAAAGTGGATAAGTATGATATTGTTTTGTTGTATCTTTAGACATAATTTCATATCGCGATTTACGAATAATAATTCTATCAGCTAAAGTAATTTTGTCATCTGGGTGATTTTCGTGGACTTCATTTATTAACTTTAAATTAGTGTCATAATTTAAAGTTAGTCCTTTTTATATCTTCTTGGACTGTGTTCCAAGTGGTTAGAATCATTTCTGGATTAATAATATTTATAGATAGCGTACAATTTTACTTGTATTATTTATTTATCAGTTCAATCAAATCAGTAGGTTTATTGATTATTGTATTTGACCAAAGTGAATTTAACATTATTTTGGCAATAAATTGTGTCATGATTTTGCTCAATTTTTTCCCAGTTCGAATCACGCTTGGTCTCCATCTGTCAATTTTTTTAAACATTTCTCTGATGATAAAACAGCATCAGAACCTTTCAAATTGTGTGCTGTAGCTGTTACAACTTTGAATTATTTGGACTTTTAAGTGCTTATTCTTTATTATAATAAATATGTTGATGAACACCACACCTAATATTAATCTATTATGTGAAGTATAACTTGAACAAACCTGTTGAGCTACACACAAGTTTGGTTGATAATAACCTTCCTGAATAAACAAGAACTCGGGACACATTGTTATCAAGTTTTTTATAATAATTTAATATATAATATAATGTGAATGTCGAATGGGTGTATGAAAAACGCTTATCGCACAATATTTTGTATAATTTTTGTTTTTTATTCAGTCATTTTTTTTAATATTGTGCATAAGTTGTTGTATTTATGTCGTTTAGGGAGGGTCTACTATGGAAATTCTTCATGTGGTCTTGTCAATTCATTATTTGATTTTTTATATTACATGCTAGATTTACGGTCAAATAAAATTTCTGAGTCAACCGCACATCTTTAGTAATAACAATTTTTTATGCATGAGTGGCTGAGTGCATTCGAGACATTTTAAGTGCCTGATAATATAATTGATGTAAAAAATAGGAAATTAAAAGAAAGTAAGAAATTTTCCAAAGTTGTTTTGCAAAATTTTCAGTAAATTGTACGTCAAAGTAATCTATTAAAATTATTTATTTTTATTGTTTACCTATACTAAAATTTTATTTTGTGAACGTAAACGTGGTTGTATTTTTAAAATACAATTGTTAGTTTATTTGGAATTAATTATTATACACGAAGATAGTGTAATTAATTACTCAAGTATTTTTGGAATAAATTAATATCTCTATATTCGTCACCGTTACTTAAGACGACACAGTGTATTACTATTTTGAACACAAAATATACTATTTTGGAAAAGGAAAATTTACTAACAGTGTCAAAAGGCGATCAGATTGCTTCTCTTTGTGGTATTGCCGGTGATATCTGATAAATATAATAATAATAATTATTATTTATTATTATTACGTACCGTAGCGTCTTAGGGCCTCCAAAAGTGTATTGTAGGCCACGGGGTCCATATAATGCTTACCAAACTTACTTAAGAGAAAACCCATTTTAAATAAGAGAAGTATTTCTCTAACAGACTGCTCGTTAAAAAACTGCACAAAAATCACCATCTTGATTCACAGGTGAAATAAAAATCTACTGACCTTTACCTCTCTTTAAATACAAATCTTAGATTCTCAGATTTAGTCTGAGTCTCACTTAATCTTACCCAACATTTCTCTGGTTGTTGAAACGGCTGAAAACCAAACAAAAGTCCTTGATTTATAACCATAAATTCTAAATTTTCCCCAGAATTTAATAACAGTCAGGTTGTCTCTAAAAGGAACCATCCAGGTAGCCGATGATACTATCTAAGCACAAAGGTTCCCAGCACGAACTAGCAAAGCATACAATAAACCTAAATTTATGAAACGTTTTCAGGTACACATATTATTTCAAAAAAGAACAATTGCAAAACCGCTTATTTCTGCGTATTTGATGCATTAGGTTACTTTGTCAAGATCAAAGAAGTACCTGCATTTGTACAGTATTCATACACAAAAGTTAGGAAAATATTAGTATAGTGCACCTGCTACACTTTTTCAAGAAAAAAGTTGTACCCCAAAAGTTAAACAACTTCTTATTATGTTATAAATGTTTTTCTTATGGTATGGTGCGTTATCAATAATGACGACGCTCTCTTCTAGAAATTTTTTTATTAGTTTGTTTTTTACTCATTTTTTATAACCCATTTTGTTATGATATTCGCCCGTTTTGTTGGTCCTTTTCGAATTTTTCAGACCATCATTGATATATTCCGAGATCTATTCTTTTAAATTAGTGTGAAACTGTGTCCATATAATTAATAGGGCGCCTTTCAGCTCTAATTTGCTGAATCTTTCTTAAAAAATTATTCGAAGAAATCTTATTATTTGCTTTTGTATAAGGCATTTTTGTTCTTACTGATCTATCGTCGAATTTAGGCAAGCTGTCAATTCTCTTATTTCCGTGTATAAAACTTAAACTACTTTATCTTCAATGAAGACACAGTGATTTTTACAGCTGTGAAGTGGTTAAGTTGTTCTGCTTTTTATTAACACTTGTGTACTAATATAAAAAACAACTTTATTTTGTACAATGTCTTCCAATATTACATTTTTTTAAATCCATAGGGTATGAAGTTGTAACTATTTTCTAATCTTCGTATTTTTGTGTATTGTACGGTATAAGTTTTGGTGGCCACTCTGATTATCAAACGTGGATTTTGTGTTATAACTTTCTGTAACATTTGTCTCGGTAATAAGATCACATACCGTTGCCTTTATTTTCTAAAAATTGACTATTTGAGAATTGCCTTAATAATGTGTGATGCCTTTTACTTTGCACACGGTGCCAAAAATTTCTTTACTGGAACCTCAATACTTTTTTATGCTTTATTTTTTGGGCGAGCACTTACATTTAAACTTTTTATAAGTTTAACTAGATCTGGCTCGAGTGGAGGCCGCCACAAGAGCGAGAAACTTTTATTTGAGGTAGGACTTTCGGCTTTGTTGCGAAAACAATATTTTGGGAAAGATTTAGGCACTCCAATCAAAGAAAGATGTGGCTAATGTTTGAACACAGTAAGGCATCTTCGTCACAATTCGTTACTTCTTACTATGAGTAAAATTGGCGTAAGGCTCTTTATTGAAGGGTGAAATTGTAGGGTGTGGTGGAATAAGAACTACACTTCACTTGGAAACTAGTTTATTCTAATATCAACCACTCTATAATTCAGTAACTATTTCTATTTCTCAAACTGAAGGAAGATAATTGTGCTCAATAAGGTAAAGGCTTTCAATAAAGGTAAGTAGATTTACAAAAAAACTTGCAAAAACTAACGAAGATTTAAAGAATTAGTTTATTTGAAAACAAAAAATAGCACATTAAAATTTTTGGACAAAAAATAAAAACTAAAATGGGACAAAAGCTCACTCTTTATAAAGATGACACACTCATTTTAAGAATCAAACCTAAGATGACATACTAGTAAACATTCTCTTCATTATCCTTGTCAGCATAAGGGTCTTCTGTTTCCTCTTCGTCATTTTCAAAATAAGAGATTGAACAGTTTTTTTATGTCTTAAACTTTTCTGGTTTTCTTTCAACTTTTTCATTTGAAATTTTGCTTTAATTTAATAATAAAGGGGCTTGTAGTAAGGACTTGCGAACCAGTTGATCTTCCTTTGCGTATTTATTTTTTTGTAGTTTTAGGTAAAGAAGAAATTTCATTCAGTATTTGCTCTGTTGGGATGACCATTTCAGGATCATAACAGGATGCTACGATATTAATATTTCTGTCATAAGCTAGAATCTGAAATGAAACTTCACAATAGGTTGGTTCAGAAACGTTCAGTTCTGAAATGCTCTTTATTGGCGCTTCTGTGGACGTTTCATTGGCAATTTTAAACCGTTCTGTTCATCATCTTCCATTTTAATTTTATTGTCAGTTGCGCAAATTTTAAATTTTTAATAATTTTTTACCCATGTTTCTCAGGAAAATTTTAGTCGTCAGCCTTTCTCAGTTTGTTGAGAATGCAAAGCTCAACATTTCTGCATTTGTCTCTAAGTAATCAGTGAATTGGTTGAATTTAAATTAATTTAAAACGATTTGTCACCGAAACTTATAGAGTTCGAAGCGCCCTTATTTTATTCAGCCGTACTATTTTTTTTGGGTACAAAATTTCATGCGATTTTGTATCTCGTTTCGTCTCCTAAGTTATAGTCCTTCGTAGTGCCGACACTTGTACCTTCCCTGACCTCAGTTTTTTTATATTTTTTATCTCGGCATCGCCACCTGACTCGAGCGAGGGTGGCTTTTGAGTATTTGTGTCATAAATTTGGTCATAAACGATTTGTGAAAAGGATGTTACTTTTTTATTACAGGGATGTCGAAATAAGGATTGTTATTTTACTAATTATTTGATTTATTAAAATAAAATAGAAATACTACAAGCGCCTACGAGTTATCAGCGGACAAAAGGAAATTTTTCCTCTCCAGTGGTCCTATCACGACTCTAGGTGCCAAAGTCCCATTATTGTGGAGCCTTGTCCGGCATCGGCAGCATCTGGGTCGAAAAAAGATATGTATGTATGTGTCTTATCCAGAGTGTTGAATTGTCTATCGTACGCCAAATTCATTCGGATGGGTCTGTCCCCGATGCCAAAAAAGAAATAACATTGTCATGTAAAAAATTAAATTTAGAAATTAGAAGCAAAAATTATAATATAACAAATACTAATACAGTGCGACCTCAATAATCCGAACTAATTAAAACCAGGATGATCCGAATTAATAAATGATACGGATTACAGAAGCGGAACAATTTTATAATAAAAAAAACAAAAATAAATGTTTATTAACTCAAAAAAATATCTAAGAAAAGAAAATTGAATTATTTTCTAAAGAAATTAAGTAATTTTTGTTTGCTTAATTAATTTTTGATTAATTATGAAAGCAGTTTCTTTTAGTCTTTGGAGCACTAGAATATCGTGTAATGCAATGTTATTTTCCTCCGCCCATTTTAGATCAAAACTTTTAACGGCTTCATGGTTTGTAACAGTTTTATTTGTGTTTATTTCTGTATCTTCAGTATCACGTCGACATTTTCGTCTTGAAGATTTGTATCTTCGAATGGTAACAAATCTTCGTCGTTTTCAAGCCAATTGCGTACTTCCAGGTTGGTGAGATTTTACTCTGTCAGTTCATTGAGCATATCTGACACATCTGTTACTTCCTCGGCCAAAGAAAGCATACTACGTCGCAGTTCAATGAGAGGAATAAGATCTTCGGCATCGTATTCATTGTCTGAGTTGTTATTTATTGCTAAATGTGGAAAAATTTTGTGCCAGAACTTCTATAAAACTTTTGATGAGACTTCCCCAAGCGTTGCATAGAAGGGATACAGCGTCCTTTAAATTAATGCCTTTTAGCACCTTAACAACGTTCTCTTCGTTATTCGACAAAATATGCGTCAATAGACTCTTTCGATAAAATAATTTTATCAATCTGATTGCATTCTGATCCATTGGTTGTAAAAGTGCTGTACAATTAGGTGGAAGAAACAATGTTGTGAATTCTCCTCCATCTTCACTTGTCAACTCTTCTACGGTTTCATGACTCGAGGCATTATCAACAATTAACAGGGCTCTTTGAGGAAAATTGAGACTTCTTAAATGGTTTTTCACTTGGCGAATAAAAGAACTATGAAACCACTCCACAAAAATGGCCGTAGTCATCCATGCATTGGCAGAGTTTTTGTATTCATTAGGGATGTTTACATTTTTAAAGGCCCTAAGATTTTTTGCCTTTCTTATGACCAAAAGCTTCAATTTGTGGGATCCATCTGCATTGCAACATGCTAGAAATGTTACGCGTTCTTTGCTAATTTTTCGACCTGGTGCAGTCTTTTCCTGAGCACGAACCAATGTTTTTTCGGGCAACATTTTCCAGTATAGAGCAGATTTGTCTGCATTGTATATTTGAGAAGTTGTGAGGTTTAACTGTTGTATCGTTTCTGTAATTGCAGATATGAATGGATCGACAGAGCTTTGATCATTGGATAGTTTTTCGCCACACACTTTTAAAGCACGTAGACCATGTCTTTTTCTGAAGTTAGATATCCAGCCTCGGCTAGCTCTAAATTTATCATTTCCATAGGCTTCGGCATAAAACTGTTTTGCTTTGGCAGCCAAAATGTCGTACGAAATCGGAACATGCCTTGACCGTTGTGTACAAAACCACGCATACTTCCATTTCAGGGTATTCAGCCTTTCTTAATGTTCTTCTGGTACCGGGACCAGAATCACAGCTGGTAACAAATCTGGGAGAAGGTACATATGAACATTACATGTACGTAGTGAATCTACCAAGTGTCATTATCAATTTCAAAAATATTGAACCATACCTTTTAATTCTCTGATGGTTTTTTTATATCTGAAATGGTTGATGTACCAACCCCGTATTCATTTGCCAACATTTTGCCACTTTCACCACGGCTTAATCTGTCAATGATGTCAGATTTTTGTTTAATTGTTAAGGTGGTATGTCTTCTTTTTGGAGACATTTTTAATGCAGCTAACAGCAGTTCTTGCTTCTGGTAGTGAAAACAACTCACAGTGGACGAATGTATGTGCGCTTCTAGAAGTTTGGGGAACCACTTGTTTTGATTTTAATGTTTTTTACTAAGAATTTTTTACAAAACAAGACATCTAAATCATTCTAAACGCAGGTCCGAATTATCAAGTACTCTGAAATCCGGATTACAAAGGACACAATGCAATTAAATTGCTTGTCCGGTTTACTGAAGAATCCGATTTATTAAGGGTACGGATTATCGATGTCGCACTGTATAATTATTACGTGAAGCCATCTTCAACATTTTCATGTCAACGTTACTTTTTATGTAAACTCTAAAATTCACTTTGTGAGAATGTTAATTATTCATACAATTCGCCGGGTATTAATTGGTCATCCAGCAGATAATCCTGTACTCGACCGGTCATATCTATTTTTCTTTCACTATTATCGACCGTAGTGTCGAAAGCTACAGCATTTAGCACATTACACATTGAGTGTAGAAAACCAGTATACGGTAGCCGTCGCTCAAGCCGAGGATCTATTGATCGGAGTTGATTGTAACTTCTTTCGTATAGGTCGATGTACTCTCCAAATTCAAAGTTTTGCGCGTAAATTTCATTAATTGCGACGCCTGTTGTATGTGGGCCTAAATCATATAGTGGTTCGTCCGACGGCTTACTTTCTTTTTTCGCTACTAGGTCGGGAATATCCACTTCTTTCTTTTCAAATTTTGGTTTTTGCGCCTTTTTATTTTCTTTTTGATTCGCGCGCCAGTTCTGTGACCTCTGGGTTGGCCCTCGCGGTGCTCTCTCGCGGTATGGTCTTTGCTCGAAGTCCCTTAAAATGTGTTTTCCAAATGGTCGTTGTTAAAGCACAAATTCGTATGAAAAATGGAATCGGTGCATTTCACGTTTTTACGAAGATATTGTAAAGATTAACCAAAAGTCGTGCTATTTGAAAAAAATGTGGAACTCCGCATGTTATCTCCTTCTTTGTATACCCCACTGCTAGCCAACGCTTCTTGAGATAACTACCTATAATCTTTCTTAGGTAAATGGGTACTTTCCTCTGTCTTAAGGCCTCCATTATGCACTCCCACCTAGCAGTATTAAAGGCATTTTGCACATCTAGTGTAACCAGTACACATAATTTTTTGTGTTGCCACGTGCCATCTCTAGCCTTGTTTACTACTTGCTTTAAGTATTCCATGGCATCAAGGGTAGACTTGCCACTTCTAAAACCGTATTGTCTACTATGAAGGCCCCCTGTTTTATTTAGATAATTTTTTAGACGTGTAAGCAGCAGCTAGTCAAAAACCTTTCCAAAAGTGTCTAGCATTCATAATGGACGATAACTTCCAGTACCTTCTTTCGGTAGGAGCACTAGTCTGGCTACTTTCCATTGCGCTGGAAAAACTTCTTCTGCCAGAAGTTTCTTCACTAGCCGTAGCACTCCGTCAGGATACTGCTTGATGTGGCTAAGGGTGGCTCGTTTTATGTTAAACAACCCTTAGCCGTCATCCAATGAGCTCGCAAGGGGTGAGTGTGGGTGGAGCGGTAATTCGTATTGAGGGGTTTTCCGCAGAATTGCGGGGAAAACCCAGAAGGCTCTCGAGAGCGACTCGCGGATTGGTTGGGGCTGGTAACAAGTCGCCCCCGGTTTGAGACGCGAGACGGGCTCGGAGCATTCTGGGTTATTGGCGGAGAGGAATGTCTCGTGTTTATTTTATAAGAACAATGTACATAAATGTTAAAATAAAATCACAACAATAATTGCACGAAATAAATGTAAAAGACATGGTGACAAATGAAAAATGGTAGCCGCAGGCGTACCGCTTAGCTTCTAGCGTAGCCCGTTGCCAGATAGCTAACCTTAACGAAATTTACAGAAATAGTTACCGCAAACTTTATAATTAACTTAGACTAATTACGTAATTATCCTACACTCACTCGCGGGTTTATATACACAGGAAAGAAAAAAAATAAAATATTGTCTTTATCGAGCCAAGGGCGCGGGTCGCATCCGATCTGGCGGCGTCAACCTTTCGATGTCCTCGTCGATAGAAATGGGGGGTCCGCTGGGGTTTCGGGACAGGAAGTCCGGAAGTTCGTTGTCACGTCCCGGGCAATGTTCGAGCTCAAAATTGTAGTGCTGGAGCTCGAGGGCCCAGCGGGCCAGCTTGGCTCGTTCATTTTGGGTGGTTTGTAGCCAGGTTAAAACGCGGCTGTCCGTTCGTATTTTAAATTTTCGGTCTTCTAAGTACGGTCGAAACTTTCGGGTAGCCCAGATTAACGCGAGGCACTCCTGTTCGTTCACGTGGTAGCGTTGTTCCGTTGGGCTGAATTTTGCGCTGGCGTAGGCAATTACCCGCCGGTTGGTCCCGTCCTCCTGGTAAAGGACCGCCGCCATCCCAATGCCACTGGCGTCGGTTTGAAGGGTGAAGGGCAAGTTGGGGTTTGGTCGGTACAGGAAGCGTGGCTTGGCTAGGGCACTCTTCAGGCCCTCGAAAGCGGCTTCTTCCTTGGTGCCCCACTTCCACTTCCCTTTGTTGGACAACAGGTCCGTAAGTGGATGGGCGATTTCGGCAAATCTAGGCACGTAGTCTCGGAGCCAGTTGCACGTGCCCAGAAAAGACCGCAGCGTTTTTCGGTCTCGGGGCCTCGTGGCAGCCTGCACTTCTTCCAAATGACTTTGTTGAGGACAATTGCCGTCACGTCCGACATGGTGCCCCAGGTAATCGAGTTCCTGTAGGCCGAAATGGCATTTCCCGGGGTTGCATCTAAGGCCATGAATTGTGAGACGTTCCAGTATAAGTCGCAGGTGTTGTAGATGCGACTGGTAATCATTCGAGAACACAACGATGTCGTCCAGGTACACCAATGCGAACTTATGGAGGTAGCCTGGAAGTACCTCTTGTGTCATCAGTCGTTGGAAGGTGCCTGGGGCCCCCTTTAAGCCGAATGGCATCACACAAAATTGATATAAGGCCCCATCGGGGGTGGTGAAGGCGGTGTAACGGCGGCTTTCGTCCTCCATTGGAATCTGCCAATATCCTGAACGTAGGTCCAGTGTGGAGAAAACCTTGGCTTGTCCCAGGTCACGCAGAGTGTCATCGATGCGAGGGAGAGCACTTGCCTCGTCGACCGTTTGGGTGTTGAGTTTGCGATAGTCGATGCAAAATCTTGGCTGTCCATCTTTTTTCTTTACTACCACGATCGGGGACGAAAACTCGGATGTCGAGGGTTCAATGATACCGTCTCGTAGCATTAGTTCGAGTTGGTCGTAAATAACGGCTTTTTTTTGGTCCGAATAGCGATATGGTGGTATCCGAAAAGATTGTGGGGTTTTTAGCCGGATCCGGTGGCAGGTGGATGGCGTCGTGGTTGGTCGAGCCTCCTCATCGAAGACGGAAGCGAATTCTTGAAGAACTTTCGCCAAGGCATGTTTATGGGTAGCGGGAAATCCGTGTTCGATCTCCTCGAGCTTGAGGATTGGTCTGGGGATCCCCGAGGGAGCTTCTTTGGCTTGGTGTTGGAAAAACACTGTTTTCCTGGCATGTTCTTTGCCGATGTAGAGGCAGCGGCGTCGCGTATCGATAATTGCCTCTTGTTGGTGTAAGAAGGAGTACCCTAGAATGGCTTCCTCGGCCAGCTGGTCGACGACGAGAAATTCGACTTGGCCTTTCCACTCACCTATTCGGCACTCAATGACTTGGGAGTGGTGAATGGTGACGGGCGCTTGTCTGGCGGCGGTTTTTAGTTGAAGGGTCTGTGGGAGTCTACGAGTGGAGCCCCGATGAGCCCCTCGTTGAATTAGCGAGTGGGATGACCCTGTGTCGAGCAAGGCTTGCAGGTTTCCGCTTGTCGTCTTAATGGCGAGGTGTGGTAGAGTATGTACCTGTTCTCCTTGTACACTGAGTGCGGAGACCTCCGGTCTGGGGTCCGCGGCTGAGCCTTCGGAAATATCTTCGTCGGGTCTTGACACGTCCATTGAGACACTGGCGGGGCACGCACTTACTTGGAGCGGTGTTGATGTCGCAGTGTCTTCGCTTTTTGCAGCAAGGGGGCTGTCATGGCGTTTTGGGGTCCCTTTTTCGAGGGCTTCCTTGTCCAAGGAAGCGGTTGTCCTCGGCGTGGGGGCTACGTGCGAGCCAACGGCGCCGGCGACAGCGGTTTGGACCGAAACGGTCGTGTTCATAGGGGGCTGTACCTTCGAGGCAGGTCGAAATTCGGTTGCTGGTGTTGAGGTTACGGTTGAACCTTCGGTTTCGCGAATTTTTGGGGCTGCGGTTGAGCCTTGATTCGTGGTTGTGGTTGTAGCAGCAAGGGGGCTGCTATCGCGTGGAGTTAGTTTAGCGACTGGGACAGTTACGGCCTCGATGATAGATTTGAAAATCGCAGCAGTTGTTTCCTTGTCCAAGGAAACGGTTGTTTTCGGCATGGGGGCTGCGTCAGAGCCAACGGTGCGCGTGAAAACTGGTGCTCTCGACGTGGGGGCTGCGGTAGAGCCGGCGGCACGTGGAGAATGACGTGGATGGGGCTGCGTTTCGAATTTCGGTTCAGGGGGCGCACTGTTTACTGTCGCGGATTTTTGTTTTGAAAAGTTGGGCGCCACTGGAAGCAGATTTTGGGGCCCCTCTTCCAGTAGGGGTTGAGGTTTGGCCTCGGCGAAGTTTACTGCTGGGGACCGGACGACATGGCTTTGGGCTGAGCCTTGGCGACGGCCCCATTTTCGTTTCCCGACGAAAATGTTCGTGGTTTCGCAGAGCAGTCCCGATGAAAGTGAAAGCCGGGACAAAAACGGCACTTTGGTAGCGAAGGGGGCTGCCGAGTGTGGTTCGAGGGTAAACGCTTTCTGTTTTCCTCTACTTGGATCATGGCTTCGATAAAATCGTTCATCGATTGCGGAAATACAGTTCCGGTAGCCGCAGCGAGTTCCGGTGTCAGCAACCCGGCTGTGAGTCGCACCAGTTGCGACTCCGGCAGTTCGGGTGCTACTCGCTTTGCTAGGAGCCATTTTCGTCGAAGAAAATGCTCCACGTTTTCGTTTCGTTGACCGTCGCCGTAGAGTGACGCTTTGAGTTTAAACAAATGACTCACCCCGTTGTATCGGTTAAGGAAAGCGGCGGTGAAATCCTCGTATGTGGGAATGAGCGATCCGTTGAGTCTCCACCACTCTTTGGCGGGCCCCCGGAGTTGTGAAACGATTCTCTGCAGGCGAATCTCCTGGTTGTCGTTGTTGATTCGAAGGAGGCATGTGTCCAGGAATCGTTGTGGGTCCTCGTGATTTTCGCCGAAAAACTCTGGTAGTGGCAAGGGTTCTTGCGGTGCTGGAGTTTCGTTGTTGGTCCGGAGCGACTCATGGAACTGAGTTTGGGCTCTTGCAGCGTCGATTTGAGCTTGAATAAGCTCGCGAATGGCTTCGGTCAGGGCGTCCATGGCGTTGATTTGGTTTAATGTTGCACTAGCACGAGTACTGGGCATCACTTGGAGAGCATGAGGGTAAGGGTAGTGGATAAGTCGGCGTCTCCGACGTCGAAACAGCCCCACGTGTCGGGCGCCAAATTGTTACCGCGAAGCTTTTTGGCCCTTGTGGCGCAGCTCAGCGTAGCAGCGGTAACAATGGTCATTACTTGTATGAAACTTCATTTGAAGTTACGAACTGAAAAGTTCGGGGTTTGGTCGGAATAAAACTACTGAGTAAGTATTAAATGAGACAAGGGAAGGAAGGAAGAGCTGGTGGAGGGTCGATAGCGCCCATCGCAGAGACCAGCGTGGTTTTTGAAGGGAATGAATACAGGGTGAACACTCACTGACTTAGACTTTGTTAGACTCACTTCATGACTGACTGATTACTCACTTGAACTTACTTCAACTGACTTGGTGGGTACTGACTTGATACTCCCTTCAACTAACTTCAACTGGATACTGCTTGATGTGGCTAAGGGTGGCTCGTTTTATGTTAAACAACCCTTAGCCGTCATCCAATGAGCTCGCAAGGGGTGAGTGTGGGTGGAGCGGTAATTCGTATTGAGGGGTTTTCCGCAGAATTGCGGGGAAAACCCAGAAGGCTCTCGAGAGCGACTCGCGGATTGGTTGGGGCTGGTAACAACTTCTTCTGCCAGAAGTTTCTTCACTAGCCGTAGCACTCCGTCAGGGAGCGCTTGTATACACCAGATGACTGCTTCTGGTGGAGCACCGTCCGGCCCAGGAGCCTTCCCACTTTTAATCTTTTCCATTGCAACGATCCTCAAGTGTGAAAGCTCGACAGCTTCTACTACCACCTTTTCTTCTGCCCAGAACATTTTTGGACACGTGACCTGACCTGATTTTGGATGAACATTATCGGATTAAATTTTGTCATGCTCGTTTTTGCACCATGATGGCCAGCCACTGCGCTCTTGTTTTATTTTTAGAAAATATTAACATATTTAGAAAATAAGTCACCTGATTTTGTAAGAGTGCTATATTTTACTGTTTTATATTCCCACATGTCAGAGAACTCCACTACTCTGTAATTTAACGAAAGAGCTTTCTGTAACTCATCAGCTAAAAGGTACCCGTACATTTACCCTCCAATTCATTATGCTTACAAGTAAAGCAGAAACGTTAATTTGCCATTACAGTGATATGGTAGTACAGGATGGTAGAGATCTTGAGGTGACAGCATTTTATAAACCCATCGATCTCGTTCAAATATAGTGTCCTACATGTATTTGTTCAGGATGTCCTACAGGATATTTTCCATACTCATTCACAAATGGGTAAAGTGAGCAAACGTCGTAATATTTCATTTTTTCACCTGGTCCACATTTATAATAATATAATTGGCAATCATTGGTACGACCTCCACAAAAACTATCTCGAGGATTCAGAGGGTGTTTCTCTTCAACCAGTACATTTTCTATGAAAAGTTTTAAGGCTTATTCTTTTTTATTTCGCTTCTAAACTCGCACTCCCATATGGTTACGAGGTTGTAGCTGCTGGCACGGATTTTATTGTCTTTCAAAATGGTGTTTTCCTGACGAATAAACATGGCATCGGTTTAAATTTAAAAACTCGACACACCCAACGTTTATTTGAAACACTACGCGTTTCAACCACAAAGTGGTCATCCTCAGGTGAGAATATAAAGTAAACCTAATTCTTACAATGTTACAATTTTGCCGCCTTTTCCCTTACCCCCCGACTAATGAGTAGAAGGAAGAAAATGGGATGGGGCCGTTGTCTGAATTCATAAGCCTGTTTCTATTCTTAAATATTTCAAGACTTTCGAAAGCGTCAAGAAATTTACAATTACTCTACTCTACTTTAAGAATTTTTAAGTTAGTGCTGTCAATTCTATGGTCTTTTTAAAAAATGTGATGATTTTTCAAATATATTGAATTTTAAATGGCCACATGTTTTTTAAATCTAATATTAATTGATCGACCTGTCTGCTCAATATACTGCACTACCGCAACCGCTCGGTACTTCTTACTTCGAAAAAACTCGGCGTAAGACTGTCTTGATTTTTGTTTTTAATTTTACTCATTACTTCGGTCCCCTACTCAACCCCTATTGATTGTAAATTTGGTCAACCCCGAGGTTAAGTAAGTTGGTGAATTTCCTGTTGGTGTTGCCCTGTGCTTCCTTTCTCGTGCCCCAGACGGATTTTTATTCGGCATTGTTTTTAACTTTTGGAGGGTGCATTTTAATGCATTTTAGTTAACTACCATTCAATTTACTCGGCCTGGATGTGCCCCAGACGTTTGACTTTGCGTACTTATTTTGTTGGGCTTTGTTTTAATTTCCCGTGATTTTTAGTAATCTCGCACGTGTTCATAAATGTTACATTGCCTGTCTGTTCCTTTTCCGTTGGTACCCCGGGAGGGTCGTGACCCGCGGTAATTAAGGAGGGCCAATTTGGCCCGTCACAACCACTCCCCTCTCACAAGAAAAGCATGGGTTTTAATAACCCATGTCTTTTCAACTACCTTAACTTATCTTAACCCTGAATTTTCCTCCTGGGAATAAACCAATTGTGAAAATATGATACCAATTGTTGACTGTTACTAACCCATTCCTGGAGAAAACTTTAGGTGTTCTTACTTCTAATTGACAACTAGACGTGACGGACAATAATTACGCGCACTCTTGGCACTTTCCACTTTTCATACAATCACTAAAACTTCCTCATAGGCACTGTCTTCTTCCTGGATGGTGGAAAGGCGATAGGACGCCTTTGCTTTTCGTGAGGTTGTACCGGTTTTCTCTGGGTGTTGTTGTTGAGTCTCTTCCTTCCACGTAAATACTGGCTTTGGTGGTTGTTTTGGTACGTCATAGTTTGGGTTGATCTGTGTTGTTTGGCCTGACCCTTGTGAGGTGAGGGTCCCTTGGGAAAAACGCTGGTAACTTGGAATGAGTGCCAGGTTTTTTGTTGCCGTTTGATTCTGCGAAGAATTCTGTGTAGTGATCATGCAAATTAATAGGAATAGGAAGGTCAGTATGGCTAGCATTGGGAGCACCCATGTTAGTTGGCTGATGATCTTCTGGATGTTGTTTTCCGTG
Organism: Tribolium castaneum; assembly: GCF_031307605.1. Classification (NCBI taxonomy): domain Eukaryota; kingdom Metazoa; phylum Arthropoda; class Insecta; order Coleoptera; family Tenebrionidae; genus Tribolium; species Tribolium castaneum. The sequence continues at coordinate 2,426,830 of NC_087395.1, read as the reverse complement.
ATTTCGTTCGAGCTTGGACAATTTGGATAGTAGTGCACTGACCGTGTGTAGGCCGTGTTCGCGGTGTGTGGAATTGGTTGTGAAGCATAGATTTTATAATTGACCCCACAATTCAATGCTATGGTAATTGGTAAGTTTTGTGCCATTGACATTCCCCATCCTTTGGATTCCTGGTTTTCCCATGTCACGCTCCAGGGTCCCGGTGGAATTGTTGCGCCCAGAGCTTGCGCTGATACGTATATAAGCCAAGGATGCTCGGGCGACGGTTGTAGAACAGGGTACCAATCCGGTTGTATTAATTGTTCTCCTTGGACTTGGGCGTGATGATTGTAAGCTGTCACTCAATTCAAGATCATCTTTACCCCAAAACCTATTACTATTTACTAATGAACTTGTTTCACTTTGTTGGACTTTATTGCTACAATAGTATTGCGATCTAAATTCCGGGTATAAACTTAGAGTGGGAATCCTCAAAGGTTTTCGGTTTGCTTGCTCTGTTAATTCCGGATAAACACTTTGTGTCACTACTGACTCAAGGACACGGCTCCGATTTACTAAGGTTAACCATTTCCATTTCCTGACTTGGTGCTGATGGTTGTGCGAAAAGATTTTCTGTGCGTGGGCCAAACTTGCGTGCTACTTCCTTTTTGTGTCTCATATGAAGAAACCACAACGTCAGACTGTCCCAAAAACTGGCCAGCAGCTTATAGGACCATCCGTGTGTCCGATGGATCATGATTGCATTTATAAGCACTTCAATTAGCCACTTCAGTGTCCTCCAGCTTAAGTATAATCCTAACAGTCCACTTGTTATATTTCCGATCCAGCTGAACCAACCCCACATCTTTTCCATTGTTGACTCTGCCAATTTTTCCATCTCTTCCGCACTGAACATGGAAAGCACTGATACTCCTTGGTTATCTACTGTTTTAAGTGACAATTGTGTTGTATTGTGAAGAAAACGCCCTAAGTGCCCTGATTTTGGAATTATTTCATCGAGGCAACTTCGCATGATGTATTGTGAGTTTTGGTCAATTTGAATTCTCTTTACTCCGAGCATGGATCGTTATCAGCTCTTTCGTATTTTGGTTTATGCTTTGTCGGACTTTGTTGTGATATTTTTCCATGTTTATGAGACAGACTCAGTAATAATTACAAGTCAGAAAAATACGATGAACACTAGCGGGCGGCTTGCAAAACGATAGATGTTAAAGAGATAAGTAATCATAGTTTAATTACCCGCCACAGACGAAATGGCGCAGTCGGTAGGATTCACAATTATGGTGGAAAGACAGAAAGTTGATTATTACAAAACGAGTTTTGATAATTCCACACTGAGCTAAATAGTTCGCGGTACGTTTTACGCAAACTAATGTAGCACTGCGTATTCAGCGGCAAAAAGCGGATCAAAAGTTTTGTTGTAATCGAATTCGTATAACATTCTTTGGTTAAAAAGCTCATGTAATACGTCAGAATCTTGCTTTGGTCACTCATTAGAAAGAATGGGATCAACGTAAGTTCAAAGAAAAACGCCAAATAGTATAAAAAATTTTATATTTATTTTTAAAATTATATAAGTTGCCAAATGTCAACTTGAAATCCCATCGCCGTCCCGATGTACGCGGCGGCTATATTCCCCACTTGCAAATTAGCAAGGTGGCCCTGGAGTGACGGGGGGGCGTCGTAAGCCAGAATACATCAATCCGCCTAACATATTCAAAAGTCCCTACCGGGATCTCGGACAGTACCCTGTCCACAATAATGTCTGGGATAGACCCATGTATGAAGACCAATTGGGGGTCATAATCCCCCATATATCCTGCAGGTGCAACTATAAAAAAAAATTATAAATTAAATAATGAGTAACAAAAAAAAATTTTTGTGATAACATAAAAACAAATTTTTTTTTGAGGAAAACATTTTTGCAGAAAAGGTCTGACAATAAAGTGTTCAAAACTGCAAAGACTAGAGTTTCTAATAATATTGCTTTTGGTAATGTAAAAGAAATTCGACCGAATCAGTACCAAAATGTAAATTTCAATGTAGAATTACTAGGCAATCAAAATTTGGTTAAAGTTAGCAATATGGCACATTTAAAATTTGAATAGGAGCAACAAAGGTTCTACTTATAAAAGAGTAATAAAATATGGGTACTTACTTGAAGACATTATTATGACGATGGTTAAAACACAAATGAAATCACAGTCTTGCGAAAATTCCAAGTTAGGTCTAAAATTTTCAATAGAGGGGTGAAAGATTCCGAACAACCAATCAGCCAAAAGATGACTTCTAAAAGATAACATCCGAAATCGTTTAGTGGGGGCAAGAACGTTAGGGGATGGGTAAAGCCCCAACGACGAGAGTCAACTAATTTAAAATGCAAATAGCACAAAAACCAATGTGTTACCATTTGTATTTATCGTTGGTATTAAACAATAGGGTAATTGCACTAGCAATAATATGTACCAGATACACATAGTCCAAAGACGGAATCGCAAATTGTCAATGCATCCCCGAGAGCTATTTAAAAGTATAGTAATTTCACACTTATGCCTTGGTCCAAGTAATAAAATACAGCTTATTAATTAATCCGCAGGGAAATGTGGCCGTATATAACTTAATAAGAACAGCGACACTTCCCAATTAACACTATTTTACGAGGAAGTCGAAGAAAGTAGAATAAACTTTTGTAGAATTCGTAAAAGAAATTCAAATAACTTTTGCTGCAGAAAATGGTCAGATAGCAACGAATGATAATGACTTACGTTAAGTAGGAATTCAGGAAAAGTAACATAACACGTGTGACAAATCAAATTTGCAAATACACTGGTACGATACAACACAAAATGTTGACAAATCAAATAAAAAAAAATAGAAAACAACGGGCAGTCACGTTAGGTAATGTGGAAGAAGGTCAGTACAATAAGAATTAATAATTGAGGGTAGTAATGAAAAAATTTAAATTTTATAACAATGGTCAAGAGAACATGTCAATAACGGAGGAACGGCGCGAGAAAAGAGCAATTTAAAATATCAATTGTAAATTAGTAAACACAAAATCAGCATAAAGTACAAAGGTCAATTGAAATCGAAACCAAATTGCAACGAGGGTAAAGCAGATAGAAAATAATTTCGAATCAGTTTTTTTTTTATTACAAAAGAAAACAAGGAAACGAATAACGCGTGCCGTTTCCTTGCCTGTAGGTACCGTAAATTAAACGGCACAGGTAGTCATTCATAAACGGGTGAAGCAAGACAGAACGACTTGCTAAGGCGACTAAACAAGGAGAAGAAATTCTTCAACGGTCAACTAAGAAAAGACCCCTACTGCGAGAACATCAGGTCAAAAGAGGGTGTATTGCGCGTAAACAAAAAATTATTCAATTTCAATTGAAAAACACTTCGTCACCAAAGCGGTTCATTTTTCGATAATCAGGAATTAGGATGCCTGACAATCCACCACCACCAGGAAATCAACTAAGGAATGCACTAGGGTTATCAACTGCTGCGACGCAATTAATACCTAATTAAACGAAGAGAGCAATTCATCAGTTTATAGCAGTAGGCGACGAAATGAGATTTCGCGGAACATTGTTACTCAGACTGGACTTTTTACGTAGATTCGGGGTTTTCATTTGTTGGTCTGAAAAGACATTGAAGTTACTAAATCAGGAAGTCCAATTGTAAACGGAAGAAGATGAAATAAGATTAATCGAAAAGGAAGATGCATCAAAGAAAATTGAGGCGTCACACCGGCAAGTAGTTCAAAAAGAAGAGAAAGAAAAAAGCCTGATCACAATGCGTATACGTAGAAGATGGGAGAAAAAAAGAAATGAGAAAAGAAACGGAAGGAGGTGGTACCACCAAAGCGTATAACGAGGTTATCGAGGGAACAGAAGTGTGGAACGCGAAATACGTAACCGACCCAACATGTAAATCTTTTACCAATAAGGGCCCAAAATTGGAAAAGGATGAACAGGGTCTAACAGATCGAAAGATCTTTTGTCAAGATAATAAGGACAACGCGATAGAAGACCAACAAAAGAGGAGAGAAGATAGAACAACAAAAGTAAAACTGAGCGAAGAATTGCAGATCCCGGCAAGATGTAGAGCAATTTGTGCTGGAAAAATAGAAAAATACATTCAAGAAGATGTCATTCTTATTGAGACATACCAGCATCAACATCAAGGATTATTAACACCAAGAGCAATTAGTTACAATCAAGAAACAATTTTCGCACAAATTATGAATGTGTCCCATCAACCTATTAAAATGCAAAAAATTACCGAAAATGTACCACCTATATCAAAACGACCGTATCGTGTCCCGTTTCATCGAAAGAAAATCTTGAATAAGGAAATTCAAACGTTACTAGACAATGACATCATACAAGAAAGTTCATCACTTTGGTCAGCGCCAGTAATCTTATTAGAAAAGAAAAGGCATCCCGGAGAAGATCCAGAGTTTCGACTCTGCATAGATTATTGTGAATTAAATAAAATTACCAAACCGGACTTCTTCCCGTTACGAATACTTCAAGAAACAATTGATCAATTATCAGGAGCGTCGTTATTTTCAATCATGGACATGGCCAGTGGATATTTTCAAGTGGAATTACACCCGGATGATAGAGAAATAAGTGCCTTTAGTACACCAACAGGACACTACGAATTTAAAAGGATGGCCATAGGTCTTAGAAACGCTCCAAGCACGTGGCAACGACTCATGTATTCAGTTTTCTCTGGACTCGTAGGTTTCGAATGTTTGGTCTACCTGGATGACGTCATCGTATTCAGTTCATCGGACTACAAAGAACATCTGGAGAGACTGAAAAGTGTTTTTGATAGATTGAGGCCAGCGAATCTCAAGCTAAACCCAACCAAATGTAATTTCCTGATGAGAGAAGCCAAATATTTAGGCCACATAATTTCATCAGAAGGAGTACCAGTGCTTTCCATGTTCAGTGCGGAAGAGATGGAAAAATTGGCAGAGCCAACAATGGAAAAGATGTGGGGTTGGTTCAGCTGGATCGGAAATATAACAAGTGGACTGTTAGGATTATACTTGAGCTGGAGGACACTGAAGTGGCTAATTGAAGTGCTTATAAATGCAATCACGATCCATCGGACACACGGATGGTACTATAAGCTGCTGGCCAGTTTTTGGGACAGTCTGACGTTGTGGTTTCTTCATATGAGACACAAAAAGGAAGTAGCACGCAAGTTTGGCCCACGCACAGAAAATCTTTTCGCACAACCATCAGCACCAAGTCAGGAAATGGAAATGGTTAACCTTAGTAAATCGGAGCCGTGTCTTGAGTCAGTAGTGACACAAAGTGTTTATCCGGAATTAACAGAGCAAGCAAACCGAAAGGTAACCTTTGAGGATTCCCACTCTAAGTTCATACCCGGAATTTAGATCGCAATACTATTGTAGCAATAAAGTCCAACAAAGTGAAACAAGTTCATTAGTAATAGGTTTTGGGGTAAAGATGATCTTGAATTGAGTGACAGCTTACAATCATCACGCCCAAGTCCAAGGAGAACAATTAATACAACCGGATTGGTACCCTGTTCTACAACCGTCGCCCGAGCATCCTTGGCTTATATACGTATCAGCGCAAGCTCTGGGCGCAACAATCCCACCGGGACCCTGGAGCGTGACATGGGAAAACCAGGAATCCAAAGGATGGGGAATGTCAATGGCACAAAACTTACCAATTACCATAGCATTGAATTGTGGGGTCAATTATAAAATCTATGCTTCACAACCAATTCCACACACCGCGAACACGGCCTACACACGGTCAGTGCACTACTATCCAAATTGTCCAAGCTCGGACGAAATCACGGAAAACAATATCCAGAAGATCATCAGCCAAGTAACATGGGTGCTCCCAATGCTAGCCATACTGACCTTCCTATTCCTATTATTTGCATAATCACCACACGTAATCTTCTCGGAATCAAACGGCAACAAAAAAACCTGGCACTCATTCCAAGTTACCAGCGTTTTTCCCAAGGGACCCTCACCTTACAAGGGTCAGGCCAAACAACACAGATCAACCCACACTGTGACGAACCAAAACAACCACCAAAGCCAGTATTCACGTGGAGGGAAGAGACTCAACAACAACAACCAGAGGAAGCCGGTACAACCTCACGAAAATCAAAGGCGTCCTACCGCCTTTCCACCATCCAGGAAGAAGACAGTGCCTATGAGGAAGTTTTAGTGATTGTATGAACAGTGAATAGTGCCGAGAGTGCGCGTAATTATTGTCCGTCACGCCTAGTTGTCAATTAGAACTAAGAACACCTAAAGTTTTCTCCAGAAATGGGTTAGTAACAGTCAACAATTGGTATCATATTTTCACAATTGGTTTATTCCCAGGAGGAAAATTCAGGGTTAGGATAAGTTAAGGTATTTGAAAAGACATGGGTTATTAAAACCCATGCTTTTCTTGTGAGAGGGGAGTGGTTGTGACGGGCCAAATTGGCCCTCCTTAATTACCGCGGGTCACGACCCTCCCGGGGTACCAACGGAAAAGGAACAGACAGGCAATGTAACATTTATGAACACGTGCGAGATTACTAAAAATCACGGGAAATTAAAACAAAGCCCAACAAAATAAGTACGCAAAGTCAAACGTCTGGGGCACATCCAGGCCGAGTAAATTGAATGGTAGTTAACTAAAATGCATTAAAATGCACCCTCCAAAAGTTAAAAACAATGTCGAATAAAAATCCGTCTGGGGCACGAGAAAGGAAGCACAGGGCAACACCAACAGGAAATTCACCAACTTACTTAACCTCGGGGTTGACCAAATTTACAATCAATAGGGGTTGAGTAGGGGACCGAAGTAACGAATAAAATTAAAACAAAAATCAAATCAGTCTTACGCCGAGTTTTTTTGAAGTAAGAAGTACCGAGCGGTTGCGGTATTGCCTTACCGTTCTCAAAAGATCCTACGGTGATCAACTGTTTTAAGTGACAATTGTGTTGTATTGTGAAAAAAGCCCTAAGTGCCCTAATTTTGGAATTATTTCATCGATGCAACTTCGCATGATGCATTGTGAGTTTTGGTCGATTTGAATTCTCTTTACTCCGAGCATGGATCGTTATCAGCTCATTCGTATTTTGGTTTATGCTTTGTCGGACTTTGTTGTGATATTTTTCCATGTTTATGAAACAGAACTGACTCAGCAATAATGCCAAGTCAGAAAAAAAATACGGTGAACACTAGCGGGTGGCTTGCGAAACAATAGATGTTAAAGATAGGTAAACTGTTTCTTTTCTCAAGGTGGCCAGAGTTTCTCACGTTGTTTGACATGGACTTTGTTGTAAAAATTATCATGAGTACCTGCCGAGCGTGTCGGGGTTGTAAACTACATAACAAAGGCGGCGGACGCTACCTGTTTATTTGAACGATTCGAATGCCGTTGCGAGTGATAAATGAACGAAACTTTGTTGGATTTTTAAGACTAAATAAACTTTAAGTACTGCATTTGTTAGAACTAGCATCAAATTAGGTTTAAGTGTGGTATTCGGTAATTTCATGTACTCAATTCGGTGACGGGAATTTGGTGAATCAATCCAGAACCGCTTCCATGAGAGGCGGCGATTCCCAATAGATTTAGTATTTGCTTCATTGATGCAAGCATACTTGTTAACTTTTGTACTTCTCAAGCACGTTAATTAAATTATCTATTAGTGAGTACTTCTTTAATTTGATTGCCTCA